>NC_137958.1:10673699-11111199 GCF_963924665.1 Micromys minutus | reverse complement strand
AACCTGGGCCACCAAAGACCCTAATTCAAAGCAAAATAAGGGAGAAGGAGTAAATGACCACAGAGGAAGGCCACCACATAGCACAAACATTTAAATACATACATACATACAAACATACATACATACATTTTTTAAAGAGGGGTATGCAGCCCTGCAAGAAGCAAGCTTGCAATGGCCCATAACCTAGTGCCATAGAACCTAGGCGGGCAGACCATGCCTGAGACAACCTCTATTTGGAGCCACAAGGTAGGGCATAGTACTCCTGAGACACCCCAGACACCTAGAGGCCCTGGGCACCACTAAGAGGAGCAAGTAAAAGGTTGAGAGATATTAGGGAAAGAAGCAGAAGGATGTGGGCATAAAAAAGAGAGGTGAGGACCAGCCTGATGGGGAAGTCTGTGATACCACCTAAGGCCTTGGTGAGGTCCTGGCCTGTGTTGCCACCAAGGGCAATGTCTGGGTCCATGGCTCAGTAGCAGTGGAAGTCTGTTACCAACAAAGGCCGGGCATGCATTCCTGGTCTGAACTGCTACCTGAGGCCATGTTGATGTCTGAGGGCTGTGCAGAGTTAGCCCCACCCCTAGTCAGCTGTGGTATTCGGGAGAGCTGGCCTTGCACTCCAACCAGGAAGCACAGTAGAGCTGACCCTGGTTGTGGAGGTGTGAGTGATCCAGCTCTGAGGGTATGAGTGTTGGAGAGCTGGCCCTGCCACTTGTCTGCCATAGAATGGTGTAGGCAAAAGAGAGCCCCCCCCCCACCGCCTCTTGCCTTTTGCCAACTGCAGCAAGTGGGAGAGCTGGCCCCAGAGTCATAAGAGCAAGAGAGCTGGCCCCAGGGTCATAGAGCAGGAGAGCTGGCCCCAGGGTCATAGAGCAGGAGAGCTGGCCCCAGGGTCATAGAGCAGGAGAGCTGGCCCCAGGGTCATAGAGCAGGAGAGCTGGCCCCAGGGTCATAGAGCAGGAGAGCTGGCCCCAGGGTCATAGAGCAGGAGAGCTGGCCCCAGGGTCATAGAGCAGGAGAGCTGGCCCTGTCCCTCACTGGCTGCAGCACTCAGAAGAGCAGGCCCTGCACCGTACCTGGGCAGCACAGCAGAGCTGTGGGTGTGGGTGTAGGTGAGCCTGCCCCCAAGGGCGTGAGTGGTAGAGATGACTTCACCCACTGCCAGCTGCATCACTGGGTGAGCTAGCCTGGACAGTGCTAAATAGCTCGCCCTGGTGGTGTGGGTGTAGAACAGCTGGCAGGCCGACCAGCTCAGATACCACCCAGGCCCAGATTCAGGGCTTCAAGTTGGCCCACCCTAACATCTACCTCATCAATGAACTGCTGAAGTGCATGAGGAGGCTGGTCCTTCAGATCCAAAGCTACAGGCTCTCTATGATACAGAACATCAACAGAATATCCGAGAGGAGTCCCAGTCAGGACCTAGTGTTCATAGTGTAGCAGATGCCAGCGGACTCCAACCAGACTCACTGCAATGGACATGTTCAAGTAAAGACGTGTAAACAAAAAGGTATACTGTGGTGACTTGGAAACTTTGGAAACTCAGTTATGTCAAATGATGTTTTGTTGGGGCACACGGGTGAAAGGATGTTTGCTAAATCAGAAACATAAAGGAAGGTTTTGCTGAAGCAGAGGCAAATAAAAGGATGCTTTGCTATAGCAAACACATGAAAGGATGTGATATGACCCCGCAGACAGTGGGACATGGAGCATTGGTTTACTTTGCTCTGCCTCACTGTTCTTCGCTAATGACATACATGTATTGATTTGCCTTACATTGCTTTGCTGAGCTCCGCTTCTGGTGATGCCTTAGAAAGTTGCCAAAGTACTTCTTGTGAAGTTCCTGCAGCTTCTTGTCACCTTCACGGCCTCAGGCAGGTTCTTCAGGACTGAACTACAGCTGCTTGTGTCTGGTGTCTGCTGAGTGGGCTGGACTACAGCTGCTGGTTTATATTTGGTGTTTGCTGCCAATATCCTGACAGTGAAGATTGGACTTACGCCCAAAGAATGATTTCTAAACAGGTCTACTTCCCCTGTGTCCTAATAACTTTTCTCTTATACTCCCTCTGGTGGGCTAGAGGGGAGGCTGAATGTTCATTAAAGGAGGTTGAGAAAAATTTATGCCTACACTGTGGGACACACTGTGGCACACTACTATAGGGGAAATCTCTTATAAGCATCACCTGTCGTGAAAAAAACTTATGGCCAATGAGCTGAAGCTGAAAAACAGGAGATGGGATATCCCACAGGGACAGAGAGATTTCTGGGAAATAGTCAGGACATGGGAGGTTTGCCCTGAAAACTAATGAGAAGGATGTAACCCAGCAGGTGGCAGAACCCAGGTTAGAATAAAAGGAGAGATTCACCCTGGAACTCTGAGGAGAGGGTTTTGAGAGGGACAAAACCCAGCAGGAGGCTGGACCCAGGATAGAATAAAGGGGCGATTTATCCCTGGAACTCTGAGGGAACGGATGTAAGAAGCCAAGGAGAGGAAACCAGTCATGTAGCAGAACCCCGGCTAGAATAAAGAGGGTAATAAGTTAGGAGCAAGTCAGAGAACAAGCAGGAACTTATGACCTAGGCATTTATAAATAAATAATTAGTCACAGAGCCGTTATTTCTGGGAATTGAGTAACTGGGAAGAAAAGCTTAATATTTTACATACCACAGCTTCCACAATTAATTTTTTTTCCTTGCGGGGCAGGGTGGGTTGCAACAGCAAAGGGCAGAAATGAGGTCACAGGGACATGAGAGGGACTGGGGTGCATGATGCGAGACTCACAAAGCATTAATGAAAAGTTAAAGAAGAGGACTGGTCAAAATTTTAAAGTAAACCCATGTTCATCTCGGTCTCCTGCTGGCTCTAGATTCACTCAGAGCTCCTCATGTCACCCACTCTTGTGGGCTGGACTGTGGGATATGTGGGTCTGAGGGTTTGCTCCCCAACACTTGAGAGGCAAGAGGATGCCAACTGAGGAGAGTCCCTGAGTGAGCCATGTCCTTGAAATTAAAATAAGCCGACAGTCCCTGTGGGAAACTGGGAAAGTAGAAACAACTTCTCAGACCAACCTTCTCCCGACTGACTCTAATCAGAGCAACTAATGGCAGACAGCAGGTCCTCTGAGAGTTCCCCCCCCCCCCACAGTCCAATCATGTCAGGTCTCTGGACCCCACACCCACCTACAAGTGTGAGGAGTGGTGCTAGAAACCGGGAGGGACCTTTGAGTAAACGCCCCACTGCAAGATGATTTCCGCCCCTGCTGCAAGATGATTTCGGCCCCTGTTAGAGGCGCCAGGCAATTCCAATACAGAGAAGAGAAGCCTTTCACAAAAGGGCTTCCTGCTGAGGTCCTACAGTATCAAGGTCGGGTCGGAGCCTGGAAAAATCAGGCCTGACGTGGGACAGCAGCAGGATGTACCTAAGAGCCAAGGTCTTCAAAAACCTCAGCACACAGAAAAGCCTGGCAGAGGGCCACCAAGATGGCCCTCATCACAAGCAACCCTGCCCTGGCCACACAGGATTATTAAATGGCTTCCAGCACGTTGTTCCAATAGACCCAGGCCTTGATCCCAGCACCCTGATGTTCCCCAGGCCGTCTCTGAGATAGAAACGTAACCCTGGGAAGAACATGTGGAGTAAGGGCAGAGGAGACATTCTGGGTTTCCTGAGGCTGCTCTGGCCACAAGTTCACACAGCCATAGTTTCCCACGCAGCTTAGGAATTACACAGCTCTTTGCCTTCTTCCTCATGCAGCCACCTTGACTGAGTACCCCTGAGTACCCCCTCTTTGTGTTAGAATACAGCCTATGCTGACCCTATATGTCCCGAACTTAATCTGAACCCTATTTCCAAATAAGGCCACATTCACAGGAACTTGGGCAGTGGTTCTCAAGCTTTCTGATGCTGCGACTTTTCAATACAGTTCTTCACGTTGTAGTGATTCCCAAACATAACATTGTTCTCACTGCTACTTCATAAATGTAGTTTGGCTGTAATGAATCATAATGTAAATATCTGATATGCAACCCCCCCATGGAAAGGTCATTTGATCCCAATGGGGTCGTGACCCACAGGTTAAGAACTGTTGAACTAGGGGTTTAGGATGCAAATATATTTTAGAGGGTCACAATTCAGCCCACAACACAAATCCTCCCCATGCCTCTAACTCTCAGAGGGACAGATAGATGTAGAATTGCAGACAGTCCCCAGGACTGAGAAGGTCCAGGGCCCCAGCTCACAGCTGGCCAGTATCAGACATCCCCTTGGCTTTATTCCGCTTTCCTTTGAATGCTCCTTTCTGGATAGCAGAGGCCAGAAGGCTAAAACCCCCAAGATTTCCTTATAGCCCAAAGTAACTTTTAAATACATCAAGACAAATAAGACCTTTAAGAATAATTTGAGAAGAAAAGTTCACATTTATATTCTGATAATTCCACAACAGTGTGGGGAAATCTAAAGACTCCTAAGTCAGAGGAAAGATGCCTTGTTCATGAGACAGAGACTTAACATTGCTGAGATGACAGATAGGTAACACTGATGAACAATATACCTCCTACCAGGGATGGGGATGAACGCCTTTAATCCAGCACTTAAGAGACAGAGGCAGGCAGATCTCTGTGAGTTCAAGGGCCCTTGTGATCTGCACAGTGAGTCCCAAAACATCTAGGAATGTTTCAAACCCAAAAAATAAAAAATAAAATAAAATAAATATAATTTCTATCAAAAGCATCAAGTATAAACCAACCATGCTGGTGCAAACCTGAAATCCTAACACTCAGGAGACAGAGGCAGAATGGTCATGAGTTCAAGGCCAGCCTGGGATGTATAGCAATTTCTGGTAATAGAATAAAATAAAAATGTAAAACGCTGTTGGATTGTAGGTAGAAACCCACAAACTAAAATGTATATGGAAACTCAAAGGATCCAGAATGACCAACACTAAAGGATCAATACCTCCTAATTTCAAAACTTGCTACAGAAGCGAGGCAATGTGGCAAAGAGCAGACACACAGATCGATGAAACCGAGCAGAAATAGAGCCCCACATTTGCAGCCAATTGAGACTTATAAGTGGTACCAAAATAACTCAGTGGAGAAGGAAAGCATCCTCAACAAACAGCTGTGTCAGCCAGACATCCACATGTCAAAGAACAGAACTGGGGTCCTGCTTCATATCAGATATAAAAATAACCTCTAAATGGACCAAAGACCTAAATGTATCAGGCAAACTCAGAATGAAATGAAAGCCTACAACTTTATGGCCTGGGATGAACAATGCTTTCTGAGATAGGACATCAAATAGACGAGGAGGAAAATAAAACAGGTACACTGAATTTCGTTAAAATTTTAAAATCTTAATGGTTCAAGAGACATCTTCAAGAAGGTATGCCCAGCTTGGCACTGAAGGCCTATAATTCCATTTATTCGAGTTGCAAAAGCGGGATGATCACAAGTTTAAGGCCATTCTGAGCCACGGGGAACTCGAGAGCAGCCTGTGTGATTTAGTGAGACCCTGAGCCAAAATAAAAGAGAGGAAGAGGGATGGGAATGCAACTTAGTGATAGAGGTCAAGCAAGCATGAAGCTTTGGGGTAAATCCCCAGGTCAGAGACAGAGACAGAGTCCACAGGTTGGGAAGAAATATCTTCAGTCACACATCTGATAAAGGTTGTGTCTAGAATATATAGAAAATTCTCACAACCCAGCAATATAAAGGCCAATAACCCAGTTTAAGATTAACAAATTTTCTGAATAAATATTTCTCCAACAAAGGTATTTAAATGGCCAACAGCACATAAGAACACACTGTTCTGTGTCATTAATCACGAAGGAAATATAAACCAGGGTTTTGACCATAATTTTAAAAAGCAAAGTTTTGGAAGAATGGTAGATAATTGCAAATTCTGTACATAGCTTGTAAAATGCTAAGGCTCAGAGGTTAAAAGCACTAAAGGAAAGAAAAAAATGACTAACCTTTCTTCCAGAGGATCTGGGTTCAGTTCCTAGCACCCACTTGGCAGCTCACAGCTGTCTGCAACTCACTCCTGGGGATATGACGCCCTCTTCTGGCCTCAACAGGCATTGCATACACATGGTACACACATGTAGGCAAAACACCCATACACATAAGAAAATCTTTTTTAAAAATTAAAAATAAATTTAAAATGTTAAGACCACTTTGATAAGCATTCTAGTTCTTCAGAGATTGAACATGGCTGTCACATAACACAGAGATTCCACACACAACAACGTAATGTAAAAACGTGTCCACACATAAACTTTTTCACACGTTTATAGCAGCAGTATCCCAAGCGTCAAGAATGTGAACGATTAGGGAATGAAGAAGATCTGGATGCAGGCAATGAACACGGGGTACAGAAGTTATAAAGCAAAGTGTCTTTCTGGTACTGACTCTGTCCTGAGTTGTTTTACTTTGGGACTGTGGATAAGTGTGTAAAAATACAGTCACTAGTGAAAGTGTAAAATCCAGCGTGAAGTTCTGCCTCTTCTGTTTTGACTGTAGCAAAGGCCACTGAATTGTATGGTCTTTGGGTTCGATTAATTTCGTGTGTGATTTTTCCCTTTCCATTTATTTATTTATTTATTTATTACTGTATATGAGAACACTTTCGTTAACGTTTTTTATTATAAAATTTAAAACTTTTCAATGGAAACAACCAAGTGTCCAGGAGTTGATGCATGGGCAATGCATGAGTAGAAAACCACATAAACTGCTGTTTGAGGGAACCTTGAAAACATTGTGCTGAAGGAAGGAAGACAGAGACGAAGGACCACATGGTATGTGATTCTCTTCACAGTAAACGTCCGTGGCACACAGGACGGAGATCTGTGGTTGGGAGGGCACACAAGGATTTGCTAACGGGATTTTCTTTTAGGGTCTCTGGTGTTCTGAGTAGGAATGACCTCCACAGACTCATGTCATTAGGAAGAGGGGCTAATTGACAGTAACTAGGAGGTGTGTCTTGTTAGAGGAGCTGTGTCGTTGGGAGTGAGCTTTGAGGTTTCAAATGCTCAAGCCAGGCCCAGAGCCTCTCTTCCTGCTGCCTGCTGATCTAGATGAGGAGCTCTCAGTTACTCTCCAGTGTCATAAGCTACCACACTCCCTGCCATTTCAACAGCCTAAACCACCGACACCGTAAACAAGCCGCAATTAAAAGCTTTCTTTCATAAGGGATGCTATGTAATGGTGTCTCTTCACAGCAATAAAACCTTTGACTAAGATGGGGTGATGAAAATGCTCAGAATCCATCATGGTCATAGGCACACAACTCTGTGTGTGCTAAAGGTTATTGGACATGCATATGCTTTAAAAGAATAAGTGTTATAGCTCGTGAACGATAGCCCACTAAAGCTATTATTCTTTGGAAGTAACAATACTCTGAGATATTTACTGTTCAGTAACAAAGGTACATCACAGGACATCAAACATCATGTGACTTCATTTACATACATAAAAGGATTCATTTGTGTGAGTTTCAATACTTCATAACCATTTACTCAGATATTACTTGAAAATCCCGAAAGGGCTTAATTATCACAAGATAGCAATCCTAATATGGAAGGATAGAATTAACAGCGAGGAAATACCAAAGGGAAGCAGATGTAAGAGGCGCATCAGCAACAGTGCACAGACCTCACCCACACTAATTCACGTGAAGAGAGCCATAGTTGTGAGACAGCTGCAAAGCCCCAGTAATAGATGCCGTGTTGTTCAGGAACTTTGTTTCTGAGGCACGACAGCCTTTTAGTTATGTTTTTAAAAGAATGATTTGTTTTTCATAGATAAATGCTGGTGTGTTTACTGATACTTCAGTTTAAGGCGTGGAAGGGTTTATGGAACATGAAACAGCACAGTCATGGCTTGTCAAAGCTGGATGACAGATCTAGAATTTTCCTCTGCTCTCTTTTTGTATTGCTTGTGATTGACATGATGCATCTTTTAAAAAAAAATGAGAGAGAAAGGTGCAGCATACATGTGATTAACAATGTATTCTCAAGTATCAAAAAAGAAACTGACAGTGTGGTTGAATTCAGTACACCAGTCTCAGACTCTGACAGGCATCAGAAGACACAGGGTCTCTGAATCGCATTTAATGGAAGCAAACTGAGCCTCCACCCTTAGCAGATTAACAATGCACACACACAGAGTGCATGTATGCTGCTAAACTGGACAAATAATGTTTGTTAAAGGAAGTCTCAAACTCTAAAGTTTTGAGGACACACAGATCATGAAAGGATGCCGTGGGAAGGCAGCCATCGATGGGACTGTATAGTTCTCGCCGAAAGGCCCCATCTAACCTTTGGCCATGGTTGTCAATGGCTCTCATGAGCTCACTCTAAGATGGATGAGAAAAACAAATAGCAAAATGGAGTGTGTCCTATAAGATGCTAAATAAACAATAAAGCCGCAGAATTACTTAAAAGACAAAGACCAACAGGACAATGGAAGCAACGAGAGACGTCAGACTCCAAACCATGAATGTAAGTGGATGACACATGGAACACTAGCCCTGTGATAATGAGAAAATCTCCTCAGTCTGGCAAAGAGCAGAACTGTGAGCTCCAGCCAAGCGAGGGCCTTGTGTGAACCGTCAGTCTAGATGGAGGGAAACACTTCCCTGTCTAACGATGGAAGTTTTCTCAAACAAGACCTAAAAAGCGTAAGTCCAAAAGTAAACAAAGGCCATGGAGCTGTGGTTCTGAAGGAAGGGACTAGTGCGTTTGTTGCTCTTGCTGAGAGCTGTGAATCCCAGCACCAACATGGTGGCTGTGGTGGTTTGAATAGGAATAGTCCTGTAGACTCATGTGTTTGAATGCTTGTCCATAGGGAGTGGCACAATTATGAGCTGTGGCCTTGTTGGAGGAAGTGTGTCACTAAGGGGTGGGCTTTGAGGTCTCATGGTCAAGCTATGCCCAGTGACACAGTCACTTGCCTGCAGATCAAGATGTGAGATCTCAGCTCCTTCTCCAGCACCATGTCTGCCTGAACACTATCGTAAGTCAGCCCCAATTAGATGTTGTCATTTATAAGAGTTGCCTTAGTCATGGTGTCTCTTCACAGCAGCAAAACCCTAAGACAGTGGCTCTTAACAATCCTTAACTCTAGTTCCAGTAGGTCCAACTCCTCCAAAACACTGCACACACACACACACACACACACACACACACACACACACACAAGCAAGCAAACCACCTAATATACATGAAAAAATAAACTAAAAACATTTTAAAGACTACAAACTTCTATTCCACAAAACAAGATGGCAAAATTGATAGACAGAAAAGAGATGCTTCTGGCTCCTCAAGTCAAAAGACAATTAAGAATTAAACTATATAAAGAATGTCTGAAAATCAATAAGAAAAACACACTATATAAATGGTAAAGTACTTAAGCAATCTATAGGGAAAACCACAGTGATAGCAATGTATTGAGGAAGACTCAAAGTCAGACAGATACTGTCAAATATAAGCAAGGTATTTGGGGACAGATAGTGTGTGTTTGACATGGGGGGGCAACACAGACCAGTACAGACTTTCTGAAACACAATCGTATCTATGTTATGAACTCGAACATGTCTACATCCCATAAAACTCAGAAATCACATTCCTGAGTTTACATGACTGAAGGAAACTCCCACCCAGGACCATCAGGCTATGAGAAGCTGCTCATCACAGAGTACGTTGGGGCGTTGGAGGTAAATGCAGATCCGCCCTGAGAGAGCAGATGAGTCAAACGCACTGAGTGCATACAACGACGTGACAGGAAGTTCTCCAGAAAGCAGATGCTGAGATGCTGAGATGGAGTTAGATTTTCTGGGGAGCTAAAGGCTGGAAAACTAAAGAAAAGGAAATCAAGTTCGGCCTGGGGAGACAGAAGACTTGACAACACCTACCAAATCTCTGCTCGGAAGTAAAGAATGGGGAGGAAGCCGAGAGTAGAGAGGTCCAGCTCCTCACTCATGGCTAGGGCCATGTAGAAGACAGAAACCTCATTCAGAAACCAAGATATTACAAAGAGAAGTGAGAAGCATTCACTAAACACACACACACACACACACACACACACACACACACACACGATTGTAAGATGTAAATTAAAGTCATAATGAGATTCCAAAGCAAATCAATTAAAAGAACTAATCTAAAAATTAAAATAGTGTGCTAAGCAAATGGCTCAGCTGGTAAGAGTGCTTAGTGTATGGGCACGAGGAACTGGGTTTAGATTCCCAGTGCCCACAGAAAAAGCAGGCCATGGCCACAGCACTGCAGGGGACAGAGATAGGATCAGTGGGGTACACGGACTCTCAGGGAGAGACCCCATTTCATCTCAAAGGAACAAGGCAGAGAGTGACAGGGCAGGACACATGACGTCCGTCCTCTCTGGCTTCTGTATATGAACACAAGAACTCTCATACTCAAACATATGTATACACCACACACACACACCACACACATGCACTACACATGTACATTACACAAACACACCACACATATGTACCACACACATACACCACACACATGCACTACACATGTACACTACACATATGTACCACATACATATACTACACACATACACCACACACATACACCACACACATACACCACACACATACACCACACACATACACCACACACATATACTACATACACATACCACATACATACACCACACACATACACCACACACATGCACTACACACATACACACACACATGCACAACACATGTACATTACACAAACATACCACACACACGCACCACACACATGCACTATACATGTACACTACAAATACACCACACGCATGCACTACCCATGCACACTATGTTGACTGCACTTACCCCATGCCATCGCCGGGCGGGTGTCGGACTGTAGAAAAGTCCCTGACACAGCTCTGGCCATGGGGAAGCATGGTCTGAGGCTCGGGACAGCCGGAGCTGGCCGGGGATCCTCTGCCTGCAAGGAGCCGGGCTGTCTGGTTCTCAGGCTGTTGGACACTCAGGCACCGCTGGAAGCCTCTGAAGAGCTGAGATCGGAGTGGGGGCCTGTGGACTGGATCTAGCCTGGGGCAGAGGGAAGCGAGGAGCTCTGGCTGGTCCTACGGGGTAGTCCTTGGCTTGATGGCTTGATGCTTGGGCTTGGTGGCAGCTGTGGCTGGGAACTCAGAGGCCTTCTATAAGAGATTAGATGGTGGCTCTGTAGGCAAAGGGCTTCTCCATGGCTCCCCACGGTGGATGACAAAAGGCAGTCCACGGCTTTACGGCGTGTATTGTCACGGCAGAGAGTGGATGTGTAAAACAATACCCACATCAGGCCCTCCCTAAGGTTAAACACCGTCTTCAGGGATGAATGTCTGGGAAGGAAAGTATATTGACTAAGCCTCCAGGCCTCTAGGTACCTCATTAAAATGGAGATCTGTCTTGAGCCTACGTGACCTATGGTCCCATCCTCTACCTATGGAGGGGCTTGGAACGTTGCCCTTACTTGACTGATGGTCACAAATCTGTAAATGGCTGCAGCTAGTGACGGGGCTGGTGCCTGGGAATCAGGCAAAAACGGTGATCCCTTCAGGGTCACTGGGGTTTTTAGCCTTAGCTCAACCAGGATCCAGGCTGCCTTTCAGGGTCCCACAGTACAGCAGATGAGAAACAGTATGAACGAACAGCAGATTGGACAAACAAAGTTGCTAATCCTGGGCCATAGGAACGTCTGCCAGGCAGACAGCACTGCGCATGCGCTCAGTAATCAGCGAACATGCAAAGGATGTTATTCAGACAGCATGCTCACTACAAGAGAACTGCAGAGCTGGGCGGAGCCTCTGGTTTTGGGGAGATGGACAGGGAAGTGAGTGAAAGGCAGCTGGACAGAGTTCTTTCTCAATAGTGAAGCAGTTTGTATCTTAACTGAAATGGGGGTTAAATAAATTGATCTACAGGGGCAGCAGCAAAGGCCTAAAACTGAAGGAGGAGATAGAGCGAGAGAGAATGAGGAGAGAGAGTGGGAGATAGAAATCACATGGCTTCTGAAGTCTGTACTAATGTGTTTCTTCTGGCTTTGACATTGTACCCCAGCTGTGTCCCACACCAGCTATGATAATCTTGTTGTCACTTTGACAGGATCGAGAATCAGCTATGAGACAGACCTCCCTAGGTGGTCTACAAGGACATTTCCAGAAAGGATTAGCTGAGGTGAAATGACCTTCATTCATTATGGGTGGTTCAGTCCAACAGGAAGAGACCAGAGGAAAAGCCATGGTCCTCCACAGGTGAGTGGGTCTCTCTGTGGCCACTCCACGTGCCGCTTCTTCAACTCAGAGTGGACTGAAGACCAGCAACCTTCCAGGAACCTGCAGTCCCAGACTGGGACCACCAAAGCACCTTGTTCTTCGACACTGAGCAGGCTCTGGGCTCTCTGCTGTTCACACAGTCACTGTGGGCTGCTGCAGAGGTTTGAAGGAGAAATGCCTCAGAGTATCTGGCGTTTGAGTCCCCAGTTGTTAATGCTGTTTGAGGGACTTGGGAGATCCAGCCTTGGTGGTGGATGTCACATCATCGCTGTGGGTGGGCTTTGAGAGACTTCACCTACTGCCCGTTTCGCTCTCTCTGCCTTGGGTTTGTTGTCCAAGGGGTGACCTCTCAGCTCCCTGCTCCGGATACCTGCTGCTGTTATAAAGTTCTCTGAACCTTCCCCCAAGCTAAACTGTAAGCGTTTGCAGTCGTGTTTTATCACAGCACTTGGAAAGTAGCTAATACCCAGCTCCTACGGTGTAAGACGATGTAAGAAATCCCCTTTCTACTATGTATGCAAGGTAACGGCTCCATTCCTATAGAGAACCCGCTACCACACACTGGGCTGTTCATCAACAAGAATGCCTTTAACTTGTTCCTCATGGTTCTGGAAGTCAGAAGGCCAAGGCACCAGTGGATTCCGAGTCTGGGAAGAGCCTGTGCCCCGGCTCACACAGTCTGTCTTCCTTCTGGCTGTGTCATCCTGAGGACAAGGAAATGACAAGAAAGCACCCTAAGGTCTGCTTTCTGAGGATGCATTTGGAATCCCCACACGGGAGAGGCAGAGGCAGCAGAACCGCAGCAAGTTCAAGGTCAGCCTGAGGTGTACAGTAAGGTCCAGACAAGCAGGGATACATACCAATCTCTGCAGAAGAAAATTTCAAGCAACCCAGATATTGTTACTTTATTGAAAATAACAAAGACCACATAGATAGATGAATGATGCACTATTTTAAACATAACACTTTACAGTCATCTATAAATACGTATCAGACATGGCTTATATGTTTTATTAACCGTGTGCATGCCCATGAGAGGTCAGAGGACAGCCTCGGATGTTTGCCCTCACCTTCCACCTTGTGCATCTGTGCACACCAGGCTAACTAGCTGCAAGCGTCCAGGGATTGTCCATATTGTCGCAGGAGTGCTGGGATGACAGGTGTGCACCGTATGCGTGTGTGTGTGTGTGTGTGTGTGTGTGTGCATGTGTGTGTATGTGTTCTGGAGATACAAATTCACATCCTTACAATTGTGTGAAAGCATTTTTTACCCACCAGACCACCTTCCCAGCCCCAGACTGGCTTTTTGTTTGTTTTTGGTTTATTGTGTATGTGAGCACACTGTAGCTGTGTTCAGACACCAGAAGAGGGCATCAGATCCCATTACAGATGGCTGTGAGCCACCATGTGGTTGCCGGGAATTGAACCCAGGACCTCTGGAAGGTGTTCATAACCACTGAGACATCTCTCCAGTCCCATAGACAGTTTTTAAATCCAAAATTTATGTTAACTTGTAAACACATACAAGAGAGGCATGGTCTGTGTATCCGCACGCCATTTATACATAAATTCGGGGCTCTGTGTTGTTTCTGATGAAGAAAATGAGCTCAGACTGCTCTCACCTTGAACCAGGCTCCACCCTCACTTCTCAGCACGCCTTTCCTGAACCAACGCCAACCGGACAGTAGGTGGAGCCCGTGCGCCCAACTTCTGCAGCAACAGCAACAACCAAAGCTTCAACCTAGGGCCCAGTCAGGACACTGGGGAGAATCCAGGATTAAAAAGCAAACAATTTCCTGCCGACCTTCCGGTACTCTGTGTGTCCCCTGGAGGCCCCAAGGAGACGTGTCTCCACCGGGTAGAGACTCCACCCACCTCCTTCCCCAGTCAGCCATAGAATATGTCATCTGGTCTCAGGCCTGACTCACCTTGTCTGTGAAACCATTTAGAGGAGCCATCTTCTCCCCCCTAACCCACGAATCGCCTTTTCCGGCCCACTCTAAATGCCCACGTTCCCATCTCTTTATTGCGGCTCCCGGGTGCTCTTAGCACCCCACCCCGTCCGTGGATCAATTCTGAATCAAAAGAATATGCGTCTTGATTGCAAGGAAACGCACTGTGTATTTTCTCTTGTCTTTTCCTTGTTAGAAACATCTCAAACTAGATTAAGTGGTGGGGGAGGGGGGAATAGAAGGTAGGAAGTCACAGTTGAATCCATAGTAGGTGTGTGCAAGACTACTCCCGGGAGTAGTAGTAAAGAACAGACTGCTCCCGGGAGTAGTAGTAAAGAACAGACTGCTCCCGGGAGTCACCACTGGACAGGGGACCAGCCTTACCTCCGTGGAGTAGCAGTACTAAGCCGATCTCCCTGCCTGCTATCTCCAGTTGATTAAAATTTCGGACAAGACACAGTCTCCGAGTCTCAAGAACAGGTAGGTTGCGTGACCCTGCAGGTTCCAGGGTTTAGGATCTTCCTCTAGCAGGCACATACAAGCTTTCCAGGTCATTGCCTGGATGCCCTCCCTGGCTAGCCATGGAGAGAGAAACTGGGGCATAAGGTGGCCTCTTCCCTCACATCAGGAAGGGGGGGCAGTATCCAAGGCAGTGTCCTAACAAAACTGCTCCTTGTGCTGCTTAGAGTGTGGGATGTCCAGAAAGCGTCCTTCTCACCCCGTTAGTGAGGACAGAGTCCCAGCACTATCTAGTACAAGCGAACCAAACACAAAGCAATGGCCATCAATCCCGGCTCCTTAACGCTCTGTGGGAGGGTCTGGGTGGGGGTGGGGGCTCTCTGGGAAACAGAGTGAGCCAACGACCTAGGTAGGGACAACAGGCTGGGCAGCGGCAAGGGGGTGGGTCTCTGGCTCAAACAGGAAGCTGGGATAGGCTCCTCTAAATGGTTTCACAGACAAGGTGAGTCAGGCCTGAGACCAGATGACATATTCTATGGCTGACTGGGGAAGGAGGTGGGTGGAGTCTCTACCCGGTGGGCTCCCCTCTGGAAACAGCCCAGAAGCTCACTTACCTCAGTTCACAGGGTGAAAAGGTAGACGGCCCTGACTTCGGGCTTTAGAAAAATCTGGATACAGACCCTTTCCCCGGTCTGCTGCCTTTTCCTCATTCCTCTTTTTAATTAGCTTCCCTAGCAGCAAGAATCCAGGACTCTGTTTGGGCTCGTGGTCAAGTATGAGCCTGTTCAATTACTTCTTGGCTATAAATTGCTCCTACAGTGGCTTGGCTTGCCAGACCTTCTGGGGGCCACCCACGGCTGCCCTAACTCTTCCCTCTGATCTCTTCCCCCTTCTTCATCTCTTCTTTTTTTTCCCTCCCTTCCTCCCTCTTTTCCTTCCTTTCTTACAATAGGAAAGGACACAGAGAGGCACATATACAAAAGAAATCCACATAAAGATGGGGTAAACGAAAGGGCTCGGTAGCTAAGAGCACTTGCTGCTCTGGCAGAAGGACCCAGTTTCCATTCCCAGCATCCACATGGCTCACAAATGCCTATAACTCAACTTCCAGGAGATGCAACGCCCATTTTTTTGACCTCCCACAGCACCAGGAACATAGGCAGTATACATACATACATGCAGGTAACATACATGCAAATCAAATAAAGATAATTTGTTTAAAGATAGAGACAGCCAAGTGTGGCCAAGCACATGCCCTGTGATCCCAACATGGACTATCTCCTGAGCTCTAAAATGAAAAATGAAAGGAACCTTTTGGCACACAGATGGGTCCTCCCCTCAAAGCTCAGGCCGGAGCATGGCCATGCCAACACTTGGAACTCGGCCTCTAGGATTCCAGCAGAGTAAATTCCCGTTATTACAAGGCACCCAGTTTGGGGACCTTGTAGTGATGGCCACAGGAGTCTAGTACAATAATTCTGATACCTTAGGTCAGATTAGTGGTGTGGCAGGGATAGAGGCTGTGTGGTCAGCGGCTGCAGAGAGTACGGCAGGAGCAGTGGCGGGTTGTGCACCATACAGTTCCAGGTCCCATCACGTCCTGGAAGAACTCAAGTAGCTCCTCCAAACCACCGCATCCCTGTTGGTCCCAGGGGCATTGGCAAACGCAGGAAAGGAAGGGACTGATCCAGCAGAGCTCTAGAACCCTGGGTCAGGCTACACATGTAGAACAGAAGTGGATGTCAAACATGAGGATTCTGTGAGTTTGACAGGTTCGTGGTCAAAAAGTAGGCAGAGGAGCTGGGGGGGATGGCCAAATGGTTAGCGACAGTTGCTGCATAAGCTTGAGAACCTGAGTTCTAGTCCCCTGAGCACTCCCATAGAGATCTGGGTGGCTGCTCATGATGGTGACCTCTGTATTGTGTAGGAGTAGAGACAAGGCCTGCGTGTCTGGTGTTGATGGCTGCCAGCTTAGATTCACTGAGAGACTTTGTCCCAAGGGAATGAAATATCAACATGAAGACGCTCAAGGTGCCCCTCTGGAGTGTAAGCGTGCGTGGGTCTGGAGAAAAGAAGTTGCCAAGTGTTTAATGCAGACATGTGACCTTAGGGAAACCGGGTGGCTCAGGAGATAAAGGAGTCAAGGACAAATGGACCAGGCATCCCACACTGACATCACAGCTGAGGAACAGAGCAAGGGACGGAAAGAGGGGGAGGTGCTCCCAAGGCCAGTGATGGGTTACCTGGGGAAGTTGGAACTTTGTCTGTCACAGCTAGAAGGGGACAGGAGGAACCAGCTTTCATCCTGCTGTAGAAGCTAGAAGTAGAGAGCCTGCAGAAGCCTGTCCCCAAAACAGAGCGAGGTGAGGAAGGCTCCAGAGTCTGGAGGTCTGAGGGTAGAGTCAGACACATGTGACCGTGAATCACAGGAAGGTTAACTCGGTGCCCAGCAACCAAGAAACATGGAGAGATCTTTCCTGGGACTGCCCTGGACCTCCAAGGACTGTGTAAACAGAAAAGAAAAATCAATCGCTACAGTTAAAGGTCCACCCATTCCTATCAGGGATACACGCCTGCCCCTCCCATTTTATAAAGAAAAGCCCCAGACGAGGCCTATGGAGCCACAAGCTTGTTCAAACCCCCTCTGCTGCAGCTGTGTTTGTAACCATTGTACCTGACCCCACCCCCATCCCCTGCCGCAGAAAGTACACCCTGTGCTCCCTCTCATACTTAATAAATCTACCGCTGCTACTCTGTTCTGCTTACATCCTTGTTCCAGACACGAAGGACCTGGATACTGTCACAGATGACCCCAGAGCCCCCTCCAGTATCATTTCAGTAAACAGACCCAGACCCAGTAACCCAAGTGTAGCAGGGAAAGTCAGGTGACACCTCTGTCCCATCTGCTCCCAGACCAAGTGGGCTCGGACAGACACACCATCAGTCTGGAAAGAAAGTCACACCCATGGGTAAAGGTTCTGGGGGGAAACTTCTGGCCATGTCCTTTGGGGTAGCAGATGATAAAGGTCTTGGTTTGATGATGGTCCTGAATTGACAGGGCCAGGCTGCAGAGAAACAGAGACCTGGGTTCCCCAGGACACATCTCTCTGTGTGTATGTATTTGGTTAAAGACCAGAAGACATTCCCAGGAGGGAGAACCTTGTTCAACACACAGCCGCCCACCTGTGCCTCACCAGGAACAGAGACACACTCTCCCCAGGGACAGACACTCCGGCATGAGCTCCACATGAGCGTGGGAACACAAGCTGAAAGAAACATAGGGCCGGCCTTGGACAAGAGATGGCCCTGCCTGCCCTGGGCCATCTTTGCAAAGATCTACAGACACCCCAGCCAGAAGACAGAATGGAGGACATAAGCAAGGGTGTGTCCCACCCACCTGTCGCCCTGATTCATCCCAGCCCCATGTAAAGCAGAATGTGATTTTGTTTGTGGCTCCTCCTCGCTGCCAGGTGGAGATGCAAATCTGAAAGCTGTTTTACATAAGGAAGAGGAAGCCATGTGGGCACAAGAACCTGTTGCTTTAGAGGCCTTTGGGAGAGGGGAGGGAAGGGAAGGAGGCTGTGGCCACCTGTCCTATGTTCTCCCAGACAGAAGCCCTGGAATTCCAGCATCAGCAGGAATCTCTATGAACCTTTCCTAGAGGGTGGAAATAGGAGTTCAAACCCGACCTACGTGGACATGGAGACCCTAGCTCAAAACACAAGACAAACAAATACAAAGTTGGTTATTTTAAGTACAAAACAAGATAGAGCATTCTGGAGCAGGGACTATGGATTGTCTGGGACCTAACTCCAGGGAAGGACCCCACAGCCTTGTGGAAGGAGGTCTGCAGGAGGGTAGGAGTCTGGTGCCACCTAGCTCTGTATAGTCACAAAGGAGTCACATGACCTCTGAGACCCCCCCAATGGCGATAGCAGGAAAATGTCTAGCTGACTTTCAAGTCCCCTCATTTTAGGCTTGAAAAGTATACTGCTTTGGCATTGGCAGCAAGTAGGCTTGGCTCCTTGTCTTCTTGATGTCAGCTGAGATGTAATCCTGTGGCCGCCCTGTGTGCCCCCAGGTTTCATCTACATGGCCACACCTCCCCACCTCACCTGCTTCCATGACCCCAGCATAACAAACAACAGCGGGGCAGTTCTCAGATCAGCCCTTCCCACAGCTCCTTCCTCCCACACACTCACGGAGAGGCCCGCATGCACACCACTAGATTTCCAGTTTCTGCTCCCGACTGGAAGATAAAAGTTGGCTCCTTGTTTCTTTCAGCTGCTCTTTCTCCAAGGATCTCTGCCATCTTGCCTCTGAGCCAAACTTAGTCCAAAGGGTGGGTAGACTCAAGGCTGAGGGGGACCCAGAACCCAGGGAGCATTAAGTAGCAACTCCATTAGCAAAGGGTCCCCTAAGGAGAAGGCAACCCATCACCTTCAGTGGCCAATGTGGGTGGCAGCATGTGTCTGGTGGGGTGAGTCGCTCTAACAACTTCTGAATCTTGAAGAATTTCTAAACCTTGAATGCTGGTGGGAGCCATTATTGGTCACTTTTGAGTTTGTTCGGGACTTTTGTTCTAGAGCTCAAGCTGCCCCGGTCCTCAGGCCAACGCTCCTTGCCTCAGTTTCCTGAGAGCTGAGATTACAGGCCTGCGCCACTATACCCAGTCCGGTTTCAGGTTTGTACCCAGAGCCGGCAGAAGAAGTATTAATAAGCTCGGCTACATTAAAGCCACTCCACCCACGGCTCAAACCACCGCCAATCAATTCTGTATGAGCCGCTGCCGGGTCAGGCTCCCCGGGTGTTGATTTCCTGCTCCGGAGTATCAGTGAGTCATCTGCCTCCTCCTCTCCACCCGAGAGTCTGCGGAAGAGAGGTCACATGGCGTCTTTATTTAGTAGCCGGTTCCCAACTGGCAGGAGGGAAAGGACAGCCAGACACTTCCTAGAAACAGCTCCCTCTCAATTTCCGGAGCCCACAGAAGCTAGGAAGCTCGATAGTGTCTTAAATGCCTGGAGTCCATGTCAGCCCGCTGACGTTCAAGGCTTGTGCTGACTAAAGGATGGGCTGAGGCTGAGACGAAAATGGCTGGAAACACATTTCCTGAGGGCAGGGCTGTGTGCCATGAGGCCACCAGGTGGCGCCCAACACTTCAAACTGCCAACACCACCGGGCCAGGCTGGAACCCTGTTAATCTCTTACAGATTAATGCGGAGGCTTTATGCCTCCAGGTGTGAGGCAGAGGCGTGACCAAATGTTGCAGAATTATCGTGGATTTATTTAGACCAAGTTCATGTGAATGTCACAAAAAACACGAACAATGACTTCCACGGGGGGAGTTTTACTTATATGTAAAACTCAGGTCTGGCCGGTGTGGGTCTCCCTCCTCCCTCACAGCCTCCCAGATCAACATCTGAGCACCACATCTGAGAGGACAAAGGACACAAGACCCTCACTTCATGAATGTCCAAGCACCTCTTGGGAAGGCATCACATACCTATAATCTCAGCACTTGGGAGACTGAGGCAGGAGGATCACCACAAATTCAAGGCAAGCCATAGCTACAACTGTGACCCTGTTTCAAAAACCAAACAAGGAGGCCCACAGACATCATCTGTACCTATAAATCCTGAATTGTAACTTTAAGCCACAAAAGGCATCTGGGAACTGGAGTCCTGTGCAGAAACATTGTTGAATTAAATAATTAATACCCAAGTCCCGGCTACATGTTCACTAACCACCTCAATGGTGTTAGTGCTCCCAAAGAAAAGACACATACGCATGTCTCAACCAGCAACATAGCTGAGCTACTGCCTAACCTCCACTGCTGATAGGATCTACCTCCCACCAACAATTCCGAGTCACAGCTTACTAAATTCTGCGTTTGATCTTGGCTGCTCAGGATCCGGAGGGCTGCCCAACTAGGCCATGCTCTGTGATTGTTCTTCCGGATCCTTTACATAGCTGCCGTGTCTCTCTGCCCTGTGCTCTCTCCTCCCCACACTCTGCATGGCAGATCTTCCCCCTTCTTCTTCCTCTCAGTCCCAAGCCTGGGAAATCCTAAAAGTCCTGGCTCTGCCCTGCCCAACCATTGGCTGCAGGCATCTTTATTTATCAATCAGAACCAACTGGGGGCAGGGTCCCTCAGTGTCTTAACTATACACATGTGGAAACAATTTTGCAAACAATTTTGGGGACCGAAATTAATATTTGAATGCAAGCAGTATAGGCCAAACCTATCACATTTCTCCCGTTTTATCCAATTAAAAAGGCTCTTTTCTCTCGGATATAAATTGAACACAATTATAACAATTATGCAAATTATAAAGTGTGATAATCAGTCCATCATCTTTATCAACTGAGATAAGTTATTCTAACATCTATCCTAACTTAAAGAGTTTACAATGTACCTGAATTCTGTTTGATTTTCATCTGTTTAATTGTAATACCATCTGAAAACTATCCTTTCAAATCTAGACCCTCTTCTTTAATGTTAGATAACTTACGTTTCATTATGAGACTATAACTAGTCTTCAATCCTGTCAGAGATCTGAGAAGGAATTAAATATTACCTGAATATGTAGGAAGTACAAAAACATAAGAGTCCAAGGTGAATACAATCTGTAGAGACAGCTGACTGCTAGGACAGTCCCCAATATTCCTCATAATGTTAGAGCACTGGTCTTCAGCCTTCTGGCCCAGAACCATCTGACAAACCTTACTTGAAGCAGGAATTAAGAAGGTCTAGCTTACCCTGTCTTGGCAGAGATTAGCAATAGACTAACTACATCCAGTTTGTCCTTTTTTTGAACAGCATTTATCTGCAGAAAGAATTAGGATATTTCTCACCCAGAAGCTACCATGCCATAATTGAAGTGACTCCAATTGGAGGTAATGATGGTCAGTATCTTCTTTGATGTGTGATGGTGGTACTGTCAGGAACAGACATGTCTCCAAGTCAAATTTTATATAATATATATTTATATATATAATAGTACACTCTCAAGTAATTTCAGGGTTCAGTTTGTGTGAAACACCAACATCCACCTCACTGTTGAGGTCACAGAATATCTTGGCCTGACACCAGTTTTCCTAAGCCCTGTAGCTCCCCACATCTGAGGCCCTGCTCCCCCCACCCCCGCCTGCCTGTTGGTAGTGATAACTCCTGTGATTTGATGCTTCTTCCAGACTTGAACATCACCATCTGTCTCCGTGTCCCATGAGAATCTCACCTCCAATGTGTCTAAGCCAGCTCTCAGCCACACGCCAGTTCTGTGCTTCCTGAATGGAAAAGCCATAATTGTTCCTTAGTTTCGTTTCATGCTGCTGTGAGTTTTTTTTTTTTTAATGCAAGAACAATTTATGGGAAAACTGGATACATTTCAGCCCACAATTCCAGGCTACAGCATATTGTGTCAAGGAAGTCAAGGTACAAAAGCTTGAGACATCTAGCAAGTCACAACCACAGTCAAGAATAAAACAAATGCATGCCTGTGTTCAGTTCACTCTTCCCGCCCACACAGTTGAGAATCTCCTGTTTAGGGAATGATGCCACCCGTAATGGCCGGTCATCTGACATCAGTTAATGGAATTAAGATAATTCCCCCAAACACATGCTACTGTTTGTGGTAATCCTTCATTAAGACTTCTTTCCCAAAGGATCCTAGATTGTGTCAACTGGACAAAACTAACCATCAAAATGTCCCTGTTTCCCAAGCATGGGAACAGAAGCTGACCTGGCTACCCCTTCATTCCTGTATCCTTTTCCATCATTGTCCTCTACACTACACCTTAGGCGTTAAGTGCATTGTGAGAAACTGAAACAACACAAAAGACAAAGGTGTAGGCAGCACAGTTGGATGCACTCCTTCTGAGCGTGCAGAGACACGTCCATGTGGGACAGCGCTAAGCAGCATGTGTCCTGCTTGTGCACACTTGTGCACACCTCAGAAATAGTGCTAAGCAGCATGTGTCACGCTTGTGCACACGTGTGCACACCTCAGAAATACCCATCCAAAACCCCAAAGCCAGGGGAGTGGCCTCATTTCTTAGCAACTCCTCCTGAGTTTGAGCCTTCCTTGATGTCTCTAAAGTCTGTGACATCTTTCCTTTCCACAGTGACCTGCTGCTCCTCATCCCTGGTCTAAAGATGTCACAGGCTAACTTCACCAGACAGACCAGTCTCACTTTTGATTGCAGAGGGGCCAACCCATGCCACCCTCCCAATGACAGCCCCAGGGCTCCCCAGCATCCTCAGGGAATAGTGAAATCTAAATCCTTCAGGACTTATCAAGATCTTCAGGAAAGGACCCATCCTTACATGCCCCTAAAAGCCATGCTGCATGGAAACTGGTTTCCATGTCCCCCCACCCCACCCCAAAACCACAGCCCTGTTAGCCTACAGCACTTCCACAGCAGTGAGTGATGGTTAGGGCTTGTAGTGTGTATTCACTCTCCTTCATCACAAACTTGAACACCCACTTGACCATGAACTTTCACTGCCAGAATGGGGGGAGGGTTGCCGGATACAGGAAGAAATATCTGATCTTGGCAAGCTTACCTCTCATTCTCCACAAATCCAGGGTGAGAAGTACTTTCTCCAGAGGCAGAAGGTTTTGTACTTATTTTGCCCTTGGGTTATTCAAATGCGGATTTCTTTGCCCTTGTATCTTCTTTCAGTCTGAGCAAGGCTTTGTCTCCTGTCTCAAGTTTGTGCAAACAGTTTTTATCATTTACTCTCTGCCTTGTCAATAAAGGCTCATCACCCAATGGCTGGGCAGAATGGAGAATAGGGTGGGACATCCACCAGGAAGAGGAAAGAGAGGGAGATTCAGGTGTGCCCAGAGGATGGAGGAATGGGAACCATGAAGAAGACATCCAGAGAGCCATATCAATTACAATATGCAAGGATCTTGGGCTGGGAGGAGGCCATTAGTACATCGTTTAACTGCTCAGCTATTGAGGTGCAGCTTTAAATAAATCCTAGTTTCTCTGTAAATTATTGGGGACTAGCATACGGGAAATAAATACAGCCACAGGATTAATTCACTGTTTATGTTTTTATTAAGAATAATTTATTTACATTGGCCTGCCCCTAGGGCCACTGTAGGCTCTGCTAAAGTTCAGCTTTTCCAACTCGCAACCATCCTGAGACCATGAGTGTAAAAATCACTTGTGTTCTATCACAGAACCTGGCCAAGATGTCTGTTTTCCAGCCACACTGAAATTCACTTCCCCCTCAAGGCTTTGCATGGTGCCATGTGGTATCTCCCTACCCTGGCCTTTTCATGGCTTATTTGCCCATCAGCACATATATTCAGACCAGTGAACAAAGGCACTGTGGCCAAGCCTGAAGACCTGAGTTCAATCCCTGGGCCCCAAATGGTGAAATAAGAAAAACATTTCTCATGAATTGTTCTCTGACCTTCACACATGTACCATGTGTCCACAAATAGACCACTGTAATTTTTAAATTATATTTATTTATCTACCTCAGGGGTTGCACTCACATCCTCAGACTTGGCAGCAAGCACCGTCACTAGCTGAGCCACTTCCCCAGCCCAACAAACGTTCTTTAATCCAAGTGAGTTTAATCCAAGTTCAAGCCACAGTGGTTCCAGAGGGTTCAGCTCATGAGAACATCATAGCAGCAGAAACGTGTGGCAAAAGACATATTTATCTGTTCGACTCTGCCAGCTAGGCCCTTATTTCTAAAAGCCTCATAGCCTTCCAAAACAATATCCCCAGCATAAAAACCAGGGCCCAAGCATGAGCCTATGAGGAACATTTCAGAGTCAAAACCACACCCCTCACTCAAAAGCAGTTGTTCTTAACCTGTGGGCTGTGACCCCTTTGGAAAACCTCTATCTGCCAAAGTATTAACATTACTATTCACAATAGCAGCAAAACTACAATTATGATGTAACAGCAAAAATAATTTTATTGTCGGGGGTCAGCACAACATGATGAACTGTATTGAAGGCTCGTAGGGAAGTTGAGAACCACTGCCCAGAAGGATCATGGGCCATCTCACAATGTCAAATACATTCTGTCTTTCAAGAATGCCCCCAACCTAAAAGCTTCAGTGCTCCTGTTGTTTGAATGTGGAATGTGCCCCACAGGCTCATATGTTTGGACATTTGGTCCCTAGTGTTGATGGCACTGGTTCAGGTAGGTCATAGAGGGAAGCAACAGCAGAGAAAGACTCTGAGTTTGTTGTGTGACAAGACAGAACCTGTACACACACACACACACACACACACACACACACACATATACACATACATACATGCACACACAGAGAGGGAGAGAAGGAGGGAGAGTGGGAGGGGAAGGGTGAGGGAAGAAAGAGAGGAAGGGGGAGAGTGAGAAAAAAGGAGAGTATAAGGACATAAGGTCCTACTTTGACCTCTTGGGGCCTAGACCTGGGTCGAGCTCTGACCCATTTCTAAGGTCATTTTACTAAGCCATCTCCTTCCTGACACTGCTGCCCACCTGCTTCTGTCCAATACACCATTAAGGGGCAGGAGAACCTAGAACTCTCAGTCTGTGCCCTCGAGTCTCACATCTGCACAAAGGCAGCAGGAGCATGAGAAGAAAACTATGGCGACCAAGTGGCTGATCATGGAAGGAAAAGCTGAGCCAGGGTTTGGGTACACACCCACAAAGTTCATGCCCTGCTCTCACCAGCGAAGGTGTCCTTTCAAAGTCCCATGGCCTCCCATGGAATTAGCTTCAAAGGTCAGGAAGCAAACATCCCATCCGTGAGCCTGTGGGGTCATTTACACCATCACCAGGCAGCCTATCACCTCAGTCACCTCTGCCACAGTCCTTGCTCACAGAAGCCCCACCCCATGGCCAGGGCCGCACACATCTTCATTGTCATCATCTGCGATGCTTTAAGTCACATGTCTCCCAGTCTCTGTGTGACTTCCAAGACTGAGCACAGCTCTGGGATCCTTGCGACTCTTGTGTGCCTGCTGCTCTTACCTTTTCCCAGCTCTGCCCCTCCCTCCGAGACTGCAGACTCTGGGCTAGGCCTCCTTTCGGTCTCTCCTCTTTCAGCCCCTGACACATAGACCCCAGGGGACTGCTGGCCTCCTGTTCTGCTCCTTTCCAGCCTTCTCTCTGGACAGGAAGCTCTGAAGACTGAGGGATCTCAGGTTTAGAGACACTTTCCTAAACTGCCCTTTTATTGACAGTTCCAAACCCAGAGGAAGAGCAGCCCAAGGGCCCAGGCCAGGATGGGCTGCTCCCTCAATGTGCCCTTTACCCAAAGTCTCCAGTTTGCCTGCTGTTCACCCCCGTGTAGGTCCCTCTGCTCCTTGGTAGCGTTTCGGTGAGTGTGACTGAAATCCACAGCCTGAACAAGGCTATAACTCAAGGGCTGGGAAGGAGACTTGCAGACATGTCCCAGTGACAGAAGGTCAGAGCCTCAGATCCTGCCAAAGGGGGGAATCCACCGAGACATCAGGAGGGGCTGGCTTGGATCCTCCATCCACCCTTGGCCTGAGCACATTGGTTTTATTCACATCAGACAAGATCTATCTCCTTGCTTAGAGCCCCTGAGACACTGCAGGTCAAAGCCCAAAGTGACTGTCTTGGAAGGACTTAGGTCCTAGGATCCTGGATGGAAGGATCAGTGGGCTGGATTTGTAAGGATGGCAGACCCACGTTTGAACCTCATGACAGCAGGAAGGCTGTGCTAGTAGATTGTGCCACAGAGTCCAAGCAGAGAAGCAATAGAAGCCCCTCCCCGAAGCTGCACACCACCCCCAGCCTTTTCTCTCCTGTCCTCCACATTGTCTCTACGCTTTACCTCTCTGAGAGCATCTATGTGTCTCTTCTCTCATCTGTCCCAGTCTCCCTGCCTCCCTGTCTCTGCCTTGACCCTGCATCTGCCTCTTCTCTTCTCCCTTTCCTTATGTCTAAGTGTGTCTCTCTTTCTTGCCCTGTCTCTGTCAAACCAGTGTGTGTCTCTCCGGCTCTTTTTCCCTGTCTCCCTTCTCCCAGTCTTCTTCTGTGCTGCTGCTCCCGTCTTTCCTTCTGTCCTGTGGCTACAGTTTGTTCCGCTGTACCACTTAAGATCCCCATGGCTACCCATGCCCGGAGATAAACAAACACTGATCCTAAGGGGCCAGTCCTGTGCCAGACGCACAGGCCTGTTAGGGCCACACATTTCTGCCACTACAGTCAGACACTTGGCAGTCTTATCCCTGGTGAGTCACGGTGAGATTCTTGTTTCTATAAAACATGTTTTAAAGATTTAGGAAAGTAATACATTCATTGCAGGAAAATTTGGAAACACAGAAAAAGTATAAAAGATATCATTTTTTTAAAAATTGCTAAGAATCCTCATATTCATTTATCTCCCTATGTCTCTCATTTTGTAAGCTTTAAAACATTTTACAATAAATGTTGGCCTCATCTGCATGTACAAGCAGGCAAAACACACACACACACACACACACACACATACATACATATGTGTGTTTATAAAATCTAAAAAGTAACAATAAAAATAAATGTTTTGAAAAGATATTATTTGTGCTGGGTGCTGGTGCACACCCTTGATCCCAGCACTCAGGAGGCAGGGACAGGCACATCTCTGAGTTCAAGGCCAGCCTGGTCTACAAAGTTGAGTTCCGGGAGAATCAGGGCTACACAGAAAAATGCTGTCTTTAAAAACTGAAAATAAAGAATTAAAGATGTCATTCTTAATGACAGCAAAAAAAAAAAAAAAGATATAGTCAGTATTCTATGAAAGATACCATTGCCCTCTATTAAAAATGTTAAAGAGCTCTAGATAAATGAAATCATCCATGTGGTTATATTTTTATATGATTTCATATACTTGAGCACATGCATATGAGGCAATTATAAAACTATTTCCAACTGAGCCTGGCACTGGAGGGTGGACACAGAAGAATCTGGAACTCAGTATGTTTATTTATTCCAAGTTTTGTAAAGATGAATGAAAGTGTCTGCATGACTACTTGATCATTAAAAAAGAGCAAAGAAGACTTTTCCTCACTAGACCATCAGTGTGCCCCAAAAGCATAGTAATAAGTACCTTGCTATAATTATCATTATTTCTGGTGCCACAAGTCAAGACAGACTTAGACCTGCGCATGTCCAGAAACTTGGCTTCCAACAGGAAAAGCCTCATACATCAGTTTAGGAGGGCAATATTTAGCAGAGGGTTGCTGGGGAAACGCGTTCTTTATTTGGGGAGAACTGCATTAGATATATCACATGCTCTGGTGGACTCCAGGTGAGATATGGACCTGAGGTGAAAGATCATATTCCGCCAACAGAAGCATATAATGATCTGTTTGATAGCTGAGAATTAATTTGGGTGAGATTCCATCAGCAACACATACAAGGCTCAAGCTACATGAGAAAAAAAAATCAATGTTTCCACTTAAGAAACGTTAGTTCAGAGTTGGATGTACTGTGGTGTACACATCTGCGTTCCCATCACTCATGAGACTGAGGCATGAAAGCAGAGTTGAAGACCCAGCCTGGATTACGTAGCTAGACCCTGTCTCAGGAAACCAAAGACAAAAATAAGCAACCGATGCCTGAATAGGAAAGAATGTTTCCGTCTTTTCTGCCACTGTCCGGGCATTGACAGAACACAAAGAAAAGGAAAAAGGGGCAGAAGCGGGTGAAGGAACTGGACGTGTTGCAGAAAAAGAGAAGGGGGAGACAAGAGCCCACACAGCCATTCGAAGCACGCTACCCAGAAAACTAAACTACATTAAAGCTCTTGAATTTCATCAGAGTTGAAAACCTACCAGCACGTATAATAGACGGCTGTTGTTCAAGGCTCCCCCTAAAATCTATCACATATAGCTTCATAGTTGCCCCACCTTGGACAGTTTCCCTCTCCAAACCTCAAGCCGAAATGTGATCACCAATGTGGTGACGTTGGGGGGAGGGGGTGGGCTTCAGGAGGCCCTCGGGACCTTAAGCGGGCTAGCATCTTGCTCACTATAGTGAGTAGTTGCCTTCAAAGGACTTGGTTAATCTCCAGAAAAGTGGCAAACGGAAAATGATGCTGCCCCGTGCCCCTATCCCTTTGGTATCACCCCTTCCCCTCAGCTTTCTACAACGGTTGCAGCAGCTTGAGGCCTCAACAGAAACCAGTCAGACATCTGTGCCATGCTCTTTAACCAGTCAGACGTCTGTACCATGCTCGTTAACCAATCAGACATCTGTGCCATGCTCTTAAACAATCAGACATCTGTGCCATGCTCTTTAACCAATCAGACGTCTGTACCATGCTCGTTAACCAATCAGACATCTGTACCATGCTCTTTAACCAATCAGACGTCTGTGCCATGCTCTTTGGCTTCCCAGCCTCCGAAACCTCCAAAACCTCCTAAATACTGTTCATTGTAAAGACCTCAGTCTCTGGTACTGTGTTTCAGCCACAGAGACTAGACTGCAACAACAGTATGAATATTGCCTTTCAGATAATGAGCTGCAGTGGAGACCATTCCCAACCCTTTTTCTCACTCCAGAATAGACGGTGGATTTCAGTTCTGCTCCATGTACATCCTCACAACACCTAGGTTTAGACCTGAACTCCTTGGGGAAGAAGAAAAATGCAGTGCCATAGTGGATGGTGACAGGCTTGGCACACCTTTGGTGGATGGAGCTGCCTTGGCACACCAGAGGCTGCAGAAAGAGGCTAGAGCCAGGCAGCTATGCTTGCAGACATTTCTGGAAGCTGCAGATTGAATCTGCTTCTTCCCACCTTCCTGACTTGCCTGATTCTCTGAATAAATCATTTCCTCTTTATCTCGGTTGAAGAGATTCTTCAACTAACAGCGCTGATTGACACATTTGCTCCTGCTGAATACTAAGAAGAATTTGTTTGGTCAGCAACTAACTACTGGAAACTTACTAGAGAGACAAACTGCCTGTCCCCTGAGAAGAGTCTTAGTTTGTGGAGACAGACAACAGTGAAATGAATGCAGATTGGGGGCTGGGTGGCTGGTATAGTCAGAGATATAAAAGTTTAGAAATGTCCATAGGTTAAGTTGTGATAAAAGCCAAAGAGAAATGACAAAGGTTTTTGACGTAAGTGGGTCCTGAGGTCCCTTCGACAAGGAGACCTTTAGGAGATGTGTGGTTTCTCAAACAGTGAGACAGCCTATACAGTTAGAGAGCCACACCAGTCTGGCTCCTACCCACGTGAGAAGCCGGCACATGCGAATATGCACACATGTGCATATGTGGTATGCACACTCTGCCAGATGCCAGGGACGGGGTCAGGAACTGTCCTCACAAAGATACCTTGGAGTCATGCAACTAACTGAGCTCTTAAACTAGATACAGAATGACACTCACCACAGGTGACCCTGGAGGGAAATATGGACTAAGATGGAAACTTAAGGGTTCTTTGGAAAGTTGTTTGTGTTGGATGTTGTTTTGTTGGGGCAAACATGTGAAGAAGGACAAACATTCGTGAAGGAGAGAGAATGTTCTGCTAAAGCAATACATGAAAGGACGCATGATGAGGAATTCTTTGCCAATGACACAGATGCATTGGTCTGACTTACATTGTGTAGTTCCATTTGTCTGGACTCCATAGAGAGAAACACACCAAAAATCTGGTGGTGTGCTGCAGTTTCTTGCTGCTTCTGTGGACTTGGGCTGACTGGCTGAGTGATGTCAGCTGAGACAGATGCACGTGCTGAGGCTAGACCCATGGAGGACACATGATGTTGGGAGGGTATAAATAGGACTCAGCAGAAAGTGAAGGAGGCTGAGCTAGGCTTGCTGATAGAGCTAGCGGTGCAATGCTTGTGGGTCTCACATCCTGGCTGATCTTTGCTTTGCTGATCGAGGCTCAGCTGAGAACTTCTCCTGGCTTTCCTGTTGGCCCTCCTGCTGACTTGTGTCAAGGTTGAGGCCTGGCTGTTCCTGCTAGGTTGTGCCACTGTTACTGATTCGAGTTTGCTATCCCGGCTCTACCGAACTGGACTGCTGGTGTATCCGTGAAGTGTGTGCGAGTGGATTGAACTGCTGCCGCTGACCTGTGAACTGAACTGTTGATTTCCAGACAGCGCAGATGGGAATTGCTCCAAAGAACCTTTCTAAACAGGTGCACTTCCCCCCATATCCTTTCTTTTTCACTACTTCTGGTGGGTGGTGGGCTAAAAGGAGGTTAAAGTGCCTAAGAACCATCATTAAAAACAGGTTTTGAAAAAAATTAAAGTTACAATGGACCCTCTGCAGGAGGAGAAATGAAAGCCACCAGAGGACGCTGACAGCAGAGGGCAGAGATGGATCTGAGACCCAACGGGTGTCACCTTAGAGGCCCAAGGAGGCTCTGATTTCCTGGCAGTAACTGGAAGTGTCAGTGGCAGCTGGAAACAGATGCAGTAATGTTTGTGGGAGAGAGGGGGGGGGGAGGGAGGGAGGGAGGGAGGGAGAGAGAGAGAGAGAGAGAGAGAGAGAGAGAGGGAGGGAGAGGGAAAGAGGGAGAGAGAGGGAGAGAGGGAAAGAGAGGGAGAGAGGGAGAAAGGGAGGGAGGGAGAGAGAGGGAGGGAGGGAGAGAGAGGGAGAGAGGGAGAAAGGGAAGGAGGGAGAGAGAGGGAGGGAGGGAGAGAGAGGCAGTCATTATGAACATGGAGGAGGACAGCCTCTGGGCTAAGCAGCATCCCCTGGTAAGGCATTTTATCACTGCGTAGGGAAGTGATCTTTCAAAGGTACAGCCTGTCCTGCACTGGTAGGTGTGGGGAGATTTAAAGTCAACCCTCCCTTTCTTCTTGTGGGGGAAGGGCAGGCGTGCAGGTACATCAAGGAAACTGCAAAGTGGTGAGCTGGCAGCCTTCTTGGCCATATGCTAATGAAATGTTGATTCCATCTGTCAATATATGGATTTTAAAGCCATCACTAAGACAGCCTGGTCCCTCACAGCTTAGGATGTCCTGGTCCCTTAGATACTTAATGTGGTAGGCACAGGCACAGGCTGTTCTTTGTTCTCCTGACTGTTGTTGCAGAGGGGAGCTTTATGGCTGGCTCCCTCATAGCTCTTTGCTGGGAAACAAAGGGAGCAGCTACAGTTCCCCTAACAAGGGCAGGGACATTGAAATCCATTGTCCTCCCTGTCAATCAAGCTGGGCAGAAGAAAAGGGGGCACAGCTTACTCAGACCAAGAGAGCAAAGCAGTACAGGGGTGACATCAGTTTCCGTAATGCTGAGGTAAGGAGGGACCAGCCAGAGCGGCTCAGCTTTCCAGCTTCTCCACAAGGATGAGGATGTGCAGAGCAGCTCTTGTGGAGGTCTGGACACAGGCAGCTTGGTCGGAAGGAAAAAGGAAATTGTTAAGAAAACTGGGCCTTTTGTAGTCTGGCTTAATCAAAGCTCAAATGGGAAACTGAGTTTGAGTCCACAAAGAAGAAAGCTCCCTTGAGAGGTGGTTCCAAAGAGGGCAAGAGCAAAAGGAGAACAAGAGGAAGAGAGTGAGGAGGGGGCAAGCAGCCCCTTTTATAGTGCCAAGTAATGGTGGGATGGAGTTTGGAAGAATCCTAGCACAAGGGATGTGAAGCTAGGACCAAAGATAGCCCAGCCTTAGACCCAGCCCTGCATCAGCTGTGGGCCACTAAGCTACCCTATGCTTCACTATGCTATTTGTGGTTGTGGTGGTGCATGCTTGTAATCCCAGAGCTCTGGGGGTAAATGCAAGAGAAGTCAGGAGTTCAAAGTCATCCTCAGCTACACAGCAAGTTCAAGATCAGCCACAAGAAAGCCTATCTTAAAAAGTGCAAAAGAGCACATTGGTGCATGCCTAGAGTCCTGGCACTTGGGACACTGAGGTAAGAGGATCACAAGTTTCAGCCCAGCCCAGGAGATGCTGCAAAGCCTTGTGAAAAGAAAATTGGGGGGGGGGGTGTCCTGAACTAGAAGATTGTCCAGCAAGCACAGAATAGGGAAGTGAGGACTGAAAGTTGGGATTCTGTAAACCCTACCCCACAGATACCTGGCAACAGCCAGGTATGCTCCGCCCCAGTTACCTGGCACTATAAAAGGGGCTACTTACCCCCTCCTCCCTCTCCCTCTCCCTCTCCCTCTCCCTTTCCCTCCCTCCCTCCCTCCCTCCCCCCCCTCTTGTTCTTTCTCTCTTGCTTTTCCCTCTTGCTCCTCTCTTGCTCTCTCCCTACATTCCCCCTTCATGGCTGGCCTCTACTTTTCCTCTTATCTCTCTGCCCCTACTACCCTCACTTCCCTCCCATGCCCTGAATAAACTCTATTCTATACTATACCATAGTGTGGCTGGTCCCTCATCCCCGTTACCCCCACACCTCACCACACCTCCATAGAACATACCGCTTCCTACTCTCTTTATCTTTTTCCTAACACTGATGCCGAAACCCAGGACATATCTTTTCTTTATTTTTTTTTTATAAACACATCACTGAACACTGCTGTGCACCATCAGGACCCACTTGGAATCCCCAAATCAGACTTGTAGGAGGCCAAGTCAGCAGGATGAGATGGTCTCTGGAAATACCCACATACCGGGGAGCAGCACAGGCTGGTGTACTTGTGAGACCCAGCACACCTCTCCCTGAGCCAATAATCCCATGGCCAGAGTTTGTCCAATAGGCGAGAGGCACAAAGCTCCCCGCAATGTTTCCCACAAGCCCCCACCAGGCCTATGCCCATTAACAAAAATGGAAACATGGCTGACTGTTAAAACCAATGAAGTAATGGTATCAACTAGTAATGAGACCTGACAACAGAGTTCCCCTGACAGTCACTGGAAAGGGTTCACAATGCGACAAAATCCTGAGGCTATTCACCACAGCAGTAATGTAGCTCTAGATAAATGGATTAAGTGTTTTCCTGTTGTTCTTTAAATGCCATTGTTCTATCTCAATTGTCACAAAGTATCCAAGCCATACTAAAGACCAGAAGAAAATGAAACCATGTCCCCACAGAAGGCTGTCAAAGACACCACCCTCCATGTGTTCTTGGGTTAACCAACTTCTAGGCTTTCTTTCTCAGCTAGCTCAAAAACTCCACATGGCACCTGTGTGCATGAAGAGTTTGTTCTGTTGCAAAAATAGAAAGCCCTGCCTGCTCTGCATTGCAAGGTAATAGCTTAGTTGTCTACAGTGTTCATGAAAAGACAGCCCAGGGCTGGGTCAGCACTTATGTCGGGCAGGGAGCCAGAGCCCTCATCTTCTTCTGAAGGTGTCCTTTGTATGGCTTTCATCATTGTCAGGGCTGCTCGCTTCCAGCTTCTCATCTGTGCCCCATTCTATGTGGTTCTGGAACTAGCAATATAGACTAGGCTGGCCTTGAACTCGGAAATTCACCAGCTTTCTAATACAGGGGTTAAAGGCATGTTCCAACACACAAAGCCAACATCACTTTCTCTAGTAAGACTTAGTCTTTCCAAGAACAACTATTCCCAAGGACTTTGACTCAAACTGGGGTTGGAGGTGACCTTAGCTGCAAGAGAATCTAGCCCATGGGATTGTACTAACAAGCAAAGGACAGAAAATAGTCAGGATTTGGTAACTGTCCACAGTGCACAGCACCCATGGGTAACCAAGTAGGGAACAGCGGACATTTCTCAACTTATTTAGACTGGTATGCGAGCCAAGCCCCAGTATAGTGTTTCCCATTCCAGTCTCTGCAGTTCTCACCAACACAGCCTCTACTCAATAGTCAGCCCAGGATGCAAGGCAGAGAAGTGGCTGATAATGAAGGACATTACCCCCCAGCTATCATGAGACCCCCGTGACCCTCCCTGCCAACTGGTCAGCACATTTGATGACCTGACTACTCACATCGCTAAAATTCAGTGTCCACGCTCCGGCCTGTCCTGGGTGGATACTGTCAGCATTCATCTCCCTGATGTCCATTTCCCAGGACCTCTGTCCCCAAGTCTTGTCACATTTCTCTTTTTTAAGGTCATCTCCTTGACTCATGTCTGGCCCAGAAGGCACCTGTCTCTTACCATTTGCACTAAGTCTGATGCTCAGGCACCCCAAGTCTTGCGGGGCTCTTGTTTCCTCCCCCACAGGGTTGCTCACAGCTTCAGCTCTGCAGACTCATTGAGGCCAACAACTTCAGGACACTTCAGGCTGCTGGGCTGTTCCTTGTCAGCATCTCGGAATTATTTCCTTCAGGGTGAGACTGAGGTGCTGGGGGTGTTCTTCCTGAAGAATGTGCCTGACCTGACATATCTGCGTCACCACCAGGGCTGGACCTACGGGGCTGATGGCAGCAGAAATAGGAGGAACCGATGAAGAAAAGTTGCAAGAAGACAGGCTTAGGCCAAGAAGTGTCCAGTAAAGCAGAGCCTGCTTCTGCTGCACAGGGCCATTGTCCTAGGAAGCAGTTTGCAGTACCCTCAGGCTTCACAGACTTATCAGAATAGTTTAGTGGTGTACAGATTATTTGCACCACCAGCCTAGCTGGTTCTCAAATGTTCCCACCTCTTGCTCATCTCCTTTAGAAATATTTTGGAAAAACCTTTCCTAACGGCAGGCTTACCGTCACGTTCCTGCCCTCTAGACGACCCTGGGCCTCCCCCAGCCCTTTCCTAATATTACTGTTGAGACAATGTTGGAATCCACCAAAGAGGTTGTTAGGAGTCATTCGCTCAAAGGATAATACAAAGGTAAAAATTATCATGGGGGAGGGGGTTAAAGAAGCTGGGGGAGGAAAGGAGAACGCATGTGACGTGAGGACAGGAAGGCGGGCTGTGGAGGCTTCAGGTGCAGATGGAAGTCGGGAGATGGGGAGAGGAAGAGTTAGGGCTCGATGTCAACCAAAATGAAAAATGCATGACAATGCCATAAGGAAACCTGGTGCCTTATAAGCTAATTAAAAAATAAAACGTTTTAAGATGGTAGTATGCTTGCGGTGTTAACGGCTTCGTTCTGCCTGTAGCAGCCACAGTATAGACCGCTCATGGAGAGGGCAGAGCTACATGACACACGAGGGTCTGTCCCTGCCAGGGGGCTAAACTGAGCTTCTGAGTTGCGGTGCTCACGCTGATCAACCAAGCAGGCACCAAGCTGTTACTGTAGCCCTCAAATGAGCTTAAGTGTGGGGAGAGCGGTGGGGAGGGGTACCACTCACACTTGACAGATACATGCTCAGCAACACAGCCAGCTGATCAGAGCTCAGATGGAGCACCAATCTGTCCATCTGCAAAGAGGGAGTCCACACCATTCTGCATAGGTCTCCTTCTCTGAAGGAAGGACCTAGCTGGTTCCATCTACTGACCACCTTCCTTTCCCTTTGCCCAGCCTGGAGAACTCGATTTAGAATTTGCTTGTATATTCAAAGCCCTCTTGTCCAGTCGATGGTCTTCCAAGAGACACACCTAGAGGCCCATCTCGTCACTCCGCTCATGGCCTCATATGTTAGGAAGTCTGTGGTTAGGAAGATCATCACTTACCCAGCCCTGCATGCCTTTGAGCCACTTGATTTCCCACAGAAGAGAAGTTGAAGGTCAGGTCCCACGAAGATAAGTTGGGCTAGAATGTTGGCTACCTAGAGCAAAGAGGTTTGTTTCGGGTTCGTGGTTTTGAAAGTTTCTGTCCGAGGTAGAGTGGTCCTGTTGCTTTGGTCCTGTAGTGACACATCATGGCTGGAAGGTTGAAACTATTGGATGGACAAAGCAAAACTATTCACCTTACCAACAGGAAGCAAAGAGAGAAAGGAAGATGGCTCAGCAAGGAAGTCTGCTTGTTGCCAAGCCAGAGGGCCTGAGCACAGTCCCTGGGGCTCACTTGGTGGAAGGAGAGGAGTAACTCTCACACTTCATTCTCTGATAACCATATGTGCTCCATGGTGTGCACACATGCACACACACACACACACATGAATTTAAAAATGTAATTTTTAAAATTAACTTGAGGTGGGGAGGAAGGTGCTAGGATTCCACTATCCCCTTTCAGGATCCCCCACCAGGACCTAAAGACCTCCCACCTTACCCCTCCTCTCAAAAACTCTACCTCCCAGTGGCCCAGCTTTGGAGAGCAAGCTGTTAACATGTGGGTCTTTAGGGGACCTTTATCAAAATTTAAACTCAGCATATAATCTCATTCCAAATTCCACATTTCAGGACATAGCCAAAAATGTATGAGCTATTCATGTGTGTCACTAATGGAAGAGATGAACCAGAGAGGAGCAACTGCAAGATGACCTGTCTGCCCTGGAAGGCCCTGACCCCTAATCCACATAAGCCTGTGAAGCTGGAGCTAAGATGATTTGTCTGTTCCAAAGAAGGGTAACAGGGAAATTTATGTAAAATGTATATAAAATGCCGTGTCATCAAAATGAGAGAAAGAACAGAATTGGAAACACAACAATGTCACTTGAGTACTTGCCCAGTATGGGTAAGAGGTTACACAGGCTCTCATCAGAAAGGGATCTTAGAGGCTAAACCCTTAACACTTCAAGCAACTGAGTAATAATTGTTCCATATTATAAAGTAAATGAACAAGTGCATAAAGTAGCAATTTAACTGGGATGGTAGCCCACATGTAATCTCAGCACTTGGGAGGTAGAAGCCGGAGGACCTGAGTTCAAGGTCAGCCTGGATACACAGTGAGACCCAGCCTAGAGAGGTGTTGGCGATGAGCGGGTGAAAATCATATCCAAATATTTCACCATCAAGCTTCTTCAGAGGTAATGAAGCAACAGCTCAAGCAAGAGAGAGTGAGGAAACAGGAGAATGTGGTGAGAGAGCTGACAGGATGCAGAAAGGAGTCAGATAGGAACCAAAATTATCTTAGAAATGAGGGCAGCCCTGGGATGAGCAGTGGGGGGCACAGCAGGTTTGAGGGAGGGAGCTGCTCAGACCAGGGGGGCAGGCAGTGGGAGGAGCAGCCAGAGGAAGGTGAGGGAACAGGGGAAAGACTGGCCCTGTGGAGTGTGAGACCTCAGACAGATGTGAATGAGAGAACTCACTTGCCTTCTGTGCAGAGACACAGCTGTTCCACATGTTTCTTGGACACTTCTTTGCCCAACTCTTGCTTGGCCCTGTTTTGAGTCAGGGTCTCATGGTGTAACCCAAGCCCTGCCTCAGACTTTCAAGTGCGAGGATTACAGATGTGAGCCACCACAACTGGTTTCCTCCTCCCCTTACTGTTGGTTTTTTAATCTGCTTTCTACTATTTTTGAACAGGGTCACTGTGTGCCTCTGGCTGGCCAATCAATTTGTAAAGATTATAGAAGGCTCTAAATAGTATTTTTCAGGCTGCATTCCAGACATCTTCAACTCTATAGCTTAGCTTTTTACCTCTTAAATATGTATTTTTTAATAATGTTTTGTTGTGGAAAATTTTAGATTTGAAGAGCAATATTAAAGATGTGACAGAGCTCTTTGTGCCCTTTGTCCAGCTTTCCCAGTGTCAACATCGTAAAGGACCATGGCATCCGTCCAGAGAAGGAAACCAACACTGGTGCGGTTCTATTAAGTACAGAAGATTTGAATTTTGCCAATTTTCCACTGATGCTTGTCTGAGTCACACAGGACATCCAGGTCACCAAAACCCATTCATTTACCTCCTCTAGCTTGTGACATATTTTTTAAACTCTTCTTCCTTGTGATTTCTTTGCCCTCATGTTCCTATACACATAAAAAACTCTTACTGAACAAGATTTCTGAGTCACAGAAGAGGATAGTGTGTGTGTGTGTGTGTGTGTGTGTGTGTGTGTGTGTGTGTGTGTGTGTGTGTGTATGCTGTGTACACATAAGTGCAGGCACCCTCAGAGAACAGAAGTTGTTAGATCCCCAGAGCTGGAGATATAGACAACTGTGAACTACCAGTGTAGATGCTGGGAACCAAACACCCCTCCTTCACAAGAGTAGCAAGTGCTGCTAACCACTGAGCTACCTCTCCAGCCTCGCCAGGAATTAGCTTTTGTATCTGTTTAAGTCTTTATCCTCAAGTTAAACACAGTTGCTATTTTCAAAAAAAAAATTGACACTTCTGAAAGTTCCCAGTTGGGTATTTGATAGAATGTCCTTCAGCTGGCTTTTGGGTGGTATTTGGGGTGTGCATTTTGGGAGGTGTCCTGCTGCTATGTGCCCTGGTGCTTGCTTGGTACCTGAGGCTTAACAGTTTCAGCATACTATTCCCAGGCAATGGCAAACTTGACCACTCAGCCGAGGGGGCACCATTATGTTTCTCCATAAGAATGTCAGTGCTTCCCTTTCTGAGCTCTGCCCTTTGGAAGCAAGTCCCTGACTTGGAAAACGTACCTGGAAGAGCTGGTGTCCGAATCTGCTAGAATCCCTCCTCTCTGTGGCGTTTATGTATTTAATCCTTTATTGGTTCATAGTCATGTCTATTTACTTTATGCCTTAGTTCATAATCCAGCGCTATTATTGTTTATTCTGTTGCTCACGTTGTTCCTGCTTTAGCCACCGAGAGCTCTTTCCAGTGGGATTCTGCAACCTTTTGACATTCCTCAGACTGTAGGAGGTTTTTTCATTTGTTTGTGTGTTTTGCATTTCTGCAAGGAGTCCCAGATGCGCAGACGCTTGTGACTTTGGTATAGTTGGCTGTGTTAGCCTTCTCCTCCAGGGTTTGTCTTCACAGTCCCTCCATTGCTTGCTCAAAGCTCTTTTGTTTCTCCTTTCACATACAGAGTGTGATCAGGAAGCATCTCACACAGAGCTTCTAGAAGAGAGGAAGGTTCTATTTCTGGACTGGGGTGCTGGTTGTATGGGTAAATTCAAGTTCTTAGAGACAGGCACATTCAGCAGTGAGAATCAGAACCCGAGCAGGCAGAGTCAGAATGCAAGGACAGAAATGAGAATGGGAGCGGCACAGAGCACATCTGCATTGCTCTGTCTAACTGGCCTCTCCCCACTGTGTGCCATTCAATTCCATGACTCCTGAGAGGTCACCAGATTATTCCAGATTAACTGATGGATAGTCTCATCGCCCTTGTAGGGCACAACACCCCCACTGAATGCTGATTTTGTTTTTTCAGTTTGAGTGATAAGAGCTTCTTTGATGATATCCCCATCTAGGGACTGTCAGTCCCTAGATGCCTGTCACTTTCTTAAAACCACAGAGAGATGTTGCCAAAGAGTGGGGCCAGTACAGGGAAAAGCAGAGGCACAACAAAGTCCCCAGAAACCAGCTTGATATTTAACTCCAGCCAGACCTCAAGCCAGTGAAGCCCTGGGCTCTTCCATTTTAACACCTGGCAAATTGAGTCTTAGTACAAGCTAGTTTGAGCTGAATTTCTGTAACTTGGGATACAAGAAGTCTCGACAGCAAAGCTTTCATTTATATGAAGAAGTGGGGAGAAGAGAACAACTAACCGCAAAGTAAAGCAGTATCATAGAACATAATAGAAGAAGAAAAATGCAGGAGCAAGAACAGAGGGGTGGGGCAGAAAGACTGGGAGCAAGCTAAGAATAAAAGCAGGAAGTGGCCCAGCACCTTGGCTGGCCGTTCCAGCACTTTCTCCAGTCAACTCCTTCAAGGTGGTAACATGAATTGGCAGACCACAAAATGCTGAGTATTATCCACTGTTCCAGTCTTTTATGTATAAATTACTTCCTCCACTAGAAGTAATTTGGGGTCAATAAGACAGTAAGTAGTCCATGAAAGTTGGTGAGCCTTCTGTGGGTAATAAAATGATTCCTGTGCTCTGATTAGGAAGGAACTTGTCTTGGTTATTTTTCTATTGTTGTGAAGAGACACCATGATCAAGGCCATTTATAGAATAAGTACTTTATTTGGGGATCACAATTGCAGAGGGTGAGTCATGACCATCATGTTGTGGAGCATAGCAGCAGACAAGCCTGGTGCTGGAGTTGTGTCTAAGAGTTCACATGTTGAAGCACAACCACGAGACAAAGAGAGGTAACCGGGCATGGTGTGGACTTTTGAAATTTCAAATCTTGCCCTTAGTGACATATCTCTTCTAACAAGACCACACCTCCTAATCCTTCTCAAACAGTTCCACCAACTGAAGACCAAACATTCAAATACATGAGCTTGTGGGGTCATTCTCATTCAAATGAAAATGATATGCTATTATGGTTTAAGCCTAATTACACTTTATCTTCATTATCTTTGGTTATCTTTAGCCTACTAAATAGCCTACCTCTTTGTCAGATCTAACATCCTGGTAAGCAGATACAAACTTTTGGAATGTATCATCTTAGGTCCTCAGTGGGAAATTCTCACATCTTACTTTAACTAACCTCACTGATGTTTCCTCCAAAGTACTTTCCAAATGCCCTGATTCAGTTGGGGTGGTGCCACACAACTTTAATCCCAGCACTCAGGAGGCAGAGGCAGGCAGATCTCTGAGTTCATGGCCAGCCTAGTCTACAGAGTGAGTTTCAGGACAGTCAAGGCTACAGAGAGAAGCCCTGTCTCAAAAAGCAAACAAACAAACTAAAGAGGCTCCAGTTCCTAACTTCCTTTGTTTTATTACTATAAAACTCCACAAACCTGCTTTCTTGTTGTAACACACAGAGGTGGATGGCCTGGAGCTGTGTTGTCTGGGCCATGTCGTTAATGTTTTAGTCCAGAATAAACTGTCTCTTGCTTCTGTTGAGTTTAGAACTGTGTTTATGCATTTGTGATATTTGCCTGACTACTGAAAAGCTCCTCTGTACCAAGTGCTCACCTGGGACACGAAATTCTTACAATTTCGGGGCCCACCTCATCCCCTCCTCAGGACATGCTCACCCATTTGTATCTTTCTCAGCTCTGAGTTCCAGGCCATATCTTTCCCTTTGCCCATCAATTGTTGTTGATTCACACTTCAAGCAATGCACACTCCCATGCAGAAGAAGAGACAGCAATGTGAAATACATTTACTACCCGCAACAGCAGCAACTCTACCTTGAAAGGTGCTGAAGCGCCTGTGTCTGAGGCACACAGGCATGGTTAGGCTTCTGATCCTGGCTTGCAGACAACATGGGTGATCCTGGATTTTTAAGAGGTTCCTTGTCCATCCCTTTGTAGTACCAGTTCTTCAGTGTGGCTCTGAGAGGCAGAAACAAAAGCTTCCAGCTTTGAAGCAAGTTCCAAAGCATCCCAATTCTTCATCTTGAATTCCTTTTCTGACTTAAATTGCTATAGTTACTTCTATTGTCGGCAAGTTAGGTCTGCCTGAAACTTTTTCTAGAAAAGGGGATAGAAAGAAAGTGGACTAGACAAAACTATGGGCTGCAGAAAGGGAGGAGGCTAATCAAAGAGAAGGCCTGTGTCACAGCAAGGAAGAGAAGGACTCAGGGAAACATGGACAGAAACGGAAGTGTGAGGGAGACACAAGTGTACACGTAATGAGAAGGTGTCTTTCCATGAACCCTGAAAGATGCAAATTAATTTTAAAATGGCTTTCAAGTTGAGACCTAGGAGCGGGATCCAGGAGCCAGATGTGTATACCTATAATCCAAACATCAGGAGACAAGTAGGGGCAGATCAAGAGCAGCGAGCCTGGGTTATATAACAAGATTTGTTCCCCAAAAAATGAAAAAAAAAAGAGAGAAAGGGAAAAGAAGAAAGGAAGGAAGAAGAGGGAAAATAAAAGAGAGGGACAGGGAGGGGGAAGAGGGAATGGGAAGAAGATGAATTTATCCCTGCATTGCTAATCCACAGTCTAAAATTGAAGGATGGTTTGATAATAAAACTGAAGGCTGATCTACCACTAGAGTGATGGAAAGCTGGTATGAGCTTAGTAATAGAGGAGTGGGATGCTATTGAGAATTGTGGGATGTGGCCTGGTATAGATGGAAAAGCATGACATCATAGGTGGAGAAGCAGGACATCATAGGTAAAGAAGAATGACATCATAGGTAGAGGCATGACATCATAGGTGGAGAAGTGTGACATCATAGGTAGAGAGGCATGACATCATAGGTGGAGAAGTGTGACATCATAGGTAGAGAGGCATGACATCATAGGTGGAGAAGTGTGACATCATAGGTAGAGAGGCATGACATCATAGGTGGAGAAGTGTGACATTATAGGTAGAGAGGCGTGATATCATAGGTGGAGAAGTGTGACATCATAGGTGGAGAGGCATGACATCATGGGTGGAAAAGCATGACATTCAAACATTAAAGATCAAGCTCTATCATTCAGGCTATTTTGGGTCTCAAAGACCAGAATGTCAGTGTGAAATTCTCAACAGACTCCAAATTCCTGGTAAAGCTTCTCTAACCCTTCAACAATGATGCATAAAGGTAAAGAGCCTATTGATCAGGAACAGGCTTATGAGAGTTATGAAACTCGGCCCACATTCATTGTGAATAAAACACTCTCAGCATGTAAAACGGGTGAGTAGCTCAGTGGATAGAGGGCTGAGCTGACACACCAGAGGACCTGGGTTTCCCTGCTCTGTGTAAAATGGGGTGGTGGGGGTACGCAGACTTGTAATCTCATCCACTCCAGACTCAGAAGCTGGAGGATAAAGAGCTACTATCAGACTTCTTCAGACCCACCTAACGAAATTTCAAGAACACATAAAGCACCGCCCACAAAGAGTGCATTGGAATGGCTTTTGCAGCTTTTGTCAGTTGTTGTTCAAACGGACCAATGGGAAGGTTTGGCAACAGAACAAGAGAGGTGAGATTGTAATGATGCTATTTATAAGTCAGAAAAGTTCCTTGGAATATTTCTAGACTATGGAGAACTTGGCAGACACCCAACACAAGAGTGGAGACCTTGAACTATGTCCATGCAATTAATTAAATAAGCAGAGCATCTACCCGTCCACCTGCCCTGTGGACGTGACTGATTTGCTGTGAGCTGCCAAGTGAGTGCCCACAGGCAGAGGATACTGACTGCAGACGGAGGACATTTATAGCTCTTGGCACATGCTCTGACTCCTTGTCTCCTCCTCAACCTTCCTGAGGGTTTCAGACGTTCAGAAAGAAGCTCATTTATAGGATTCAGTCATCAGAAAGAGGCTCTGCTCTGCACATCCTGGTCCAGAGATAGCAGCTCTGCTCTGACAGCTCCTCGGGCACATGGACTTCCTACAGGATGCCACAGAACTGTGCTCCCTCTGGACCCAGCTCAACTCCCAGCCTGAGGCAGCACCCATGACATTAGTCCAAAGGACCAATTAGTCCAAGAACACAGTCCGACTTCAGGAAGAACCCAGAACGGATAAAAGTGTTGTCACAATGTTCCTGGCATTAATGAGATGCCTGAATCCTGCCTGATGTTGGACTTAAATTCACTGGCATTCCTTGATAATACCTCTCACCGCGCATGAAAATCAACTCAACAAGGATCAAAGCCCCGGCTGTAAGATGACAATCCGTGACACTGTTAGAAGACATACAATAAATCCTTTAAGACACTGGGCTAGTTGAAGACTTTTCCATAGGACCCCAGAAGCACAGAGAACAAAAGTAAAAATAGACAAATTGGAAGATAAAAAACTAAGAAGTTTTTGCACTGCCATAGGGAAAAAAATCAGGGTGAAAGAACAACCTGCAAACTATCTCCAGACTGTATGCTGACAAAAGAGACTAAAAATATTCAATAGAAAAGAAAATAATCTTGTTTAAAGGTGGGTAAATAAATCCAGGAACACACATAGAAGAACCACAGTAAGCTACAATCGCACCCCAATTACTGTGCCAAAGGACAAAGATAACCCATGCACCCTTGTATGTCTTGGGTTTGGGGGCTCAGTCTTCAGTATGGGAGCATGAAGGATGGTAGGCTCTTTAAGGAGTAAGGCCTTGTGAAAGTCTTACTTGGTCAACTTGAGGTATGTTCTCTGAAGGAATTACGTGGTTCTCTCAAGGATGAGTTGTTGGGCCATCAATATGGCTAAACAGGTAACGGAGCTTGCAGCACAAGCCTGGCGACCTGAGTTCAGCCCCAGAACTTACATAAAGGTGTCAAGAATAATAAACTCCGCACAGTTGTTCTGCCTTCCACACATATCCCACAGCACAAGCTCAGCCACACATATTATTTACACAGCAAAAAAGCCAAGCTGGAGACATGTCTCAGAGATTAAGAGTACTTGCTGCTCTTGCAGAGGACCTGGGTTTAATTCCAGTACCCACATGGCAGCTTACAATTATAAGACAGTGAATCATGCTACCAGACAGAAGAACTGGTAAGGTTATAGCAACAGTTCAGAACCCTGATAAAACTCATAATGGAGAGTGGCAGTTTGAACTAGCTCCCGGTCAAGTTCCTGTCCTGGATCTCGTGACCACAACACCCCAGTAACTTAGAGGAAACATCTGAAGTCCTTTCCCATGCAAATAGAGGGTCCCTGGCTTTTCAGGCTGAGATGATGGGAAGATCTAACCCTAAATTCTAACCCATCTCAAAAATGTTATAAGATCCCTGTCCACAAGGAACAGTGTGAATGAGTCATTTCACCAAAGACCATCTGAGGGTGCCTGTCTCCGTGAGCTGTAACACTCCAGAAAAGAGTTTTTTCTCCCAAAGCATTCATTGCTAGACCTCAGCCCCACCCAATAAGCCAGGTGGGGGTCCTGCCTCTCGGCAGCCTGCCTTGCTCCAGCTTCCCCTCGGAAAGCTATGACACTTTGGTCTGGCCACACCTGAGCCCCTTAAGACCTTTTGTTCCTGCTGCAACCTGGTTCTCAGACCAACACACAACCATCTGTAACTCCAGTCCCTGGGGACACAACACCTTTTTCTGGCCTCGGGGGGCACTACATGTGTTGTGCACAGACACACATGCAGGCTGAATACCCATACACGACAGATAGATAGATAGATAGATAGATAGATAGATAGATAGGCAGGCAGGCAGGCAGGCAGATAGATGTAATTTTAAAGACCAGAAAACAGGGCAGGAGTGGTTAGAGAACCTGCTCAGTGGTTAAGAGCCTTTGCTGCTCTTACAGAAAGCCCAGGTTTGGTTCCCAGCACCCACATGGAGAATTATAACCATCTCTAACTCTGGTTCCAGGGAATCTGACACCCTCTTCTAGCCTCTGAAGGCATCAGCCACGCATGTGTTGCACAGATATCCATGCAGGCAAACATTCATACATGTGAACCGAAAATAAATATTAAAAAGACAGCACCAGAACAACGAGCTCCCGCACCACAGAGAATGTCTTCGAAGGAGCAAGCTGCTGGGAGCCACAGGTTGGCATGGCAGAAAACAGTTGTGAGAGGGGTGAAGTGTGGCCTGACAACCCCAAAATACAGAGGGTATTGCAGACTCAATTATGGGTGAGGATAAGAAAACCCCCAAAGAACTCAAACCATGCCCGAGGCACCTATGCCCTCTGAGCCCCAGAGGATAAAACAAACAAAACCAGCTTCTGAGGAAGGAATCAGAATGGTGAGCAGGGGGAGGGGGGAGGGGGGTAAAGGAAGAGACTTGGAGGGGAGTGGGTCAGGGGAAGAAGCCGGGCCTTGGTGAGCAGAAGGTGGGTTTCTGTAATCTTTCCTGGGAAAGACAATGACGCACGCTCAGACAGTTCCCACAACTCCTAGTCCTGATCTCAGAGCGCAGCCCTCTGCCATGAGCAGCAGAAAAGAACCCAGCATGGAGTCCACCATATTAACCTGGGAAGAAAGTCCTGAAGAGCAGATGACACCCCCACAGACAAGAGGGTGCTTGGGAATACAAGCCCTGTCACCAAGGAAGCCGGGGAAGGTGCTCCCGCTGCATCACAAGCTAGAATGGGAACTACGGTAGGAGCTGTGGGGATATCACCCATCTGTAACTTAAATTTTTTCAAACCCTATTTTTAATGGTTCTTAAAAAGTTTAACCTCCCTGTAGCCTACTACTCATCAGAGGTAGTGGGGAATAAAGGATATGGGGGAAGTAGACCTGTTTAGATTTTTTTTTTCTGAGCAACTCTTATCTGTGCTGTCTGGAAATCAACAGTTCAGTTCACAGGTCAGCGGCAGCAGTTCAATCCACTCGCACACACTTCACGGATACACCAGCAGTCCAGTTCGGTAGAGCCGGGATAGCAAACTCGAATCAGTAACAGTGGCACAACCTAGCAGGAACAGCCAGGCCTCAACCTTGACACAAGTCAGCAGGAGAGCCAACAGGAAAGCCAGGAAAAGTTCTCAGCTGAGCCTCGATCAGCAAAGCAAAGATCAGCCAGGATGTGAGACCCACAAGCATTGCACCGCTAGCTCTATCAGCAAGCCCAGCTCAGCCTCCTTCACTTTCTGCTGAGTCCTATTTATACCCTCCCAACATCATGTGTCCTCCATGGGTCTAGTCTCAGCACGTGCATCTGTCTCAGCTGACATCACTCAGTCAGTCAGCCCAAGTCCACAGAAGCAGCAAGAAACTGCAGCACACCACCAGATTTTTGGTGTGTTTCTCTCTATGGAGTCCGGACAAATACAGCTCAACTACGCAATGGAAGGTGGACTAATACATGTGTGTCTTTAGCAAAGAATCCCTCATCACGTGTCCTCTCACATGCTTGCTTTAGCAGAGCATCCTCTATCCTGTGTCTGCTTCAGCAAAACATCCCTTCAGGAGTCTGCCTTAGCCTTTTATCTGTGTCCACTTTAGGAAAACGTTCCATGTGTTTACCCCAGCAAAACACGACCAGACACAACTGACTCTCCAAAGAGCCCTTAAGTGTCCGTCTCATCCATCAGAGGTGGGGTGGCTTTGAAGGGAGGAGATTGAATGAAAGGATAGTGGAGAAAAGAAGGGGGGCTCAGAGTACAAAGAAAGGCAATGTTCTAGAAATAAAGACCAGATCAGAAGACACACAAGTGCACATAAACACATGGAACATGACATCTTTGATCAAGTAAAAGACAAAAAGGGAAAAGCTGAGGGGGGAGGGCAGTGTGGAAAGTGAAAAGGATTTATGGGTAAGTAGCCAGAAATCAACTCGGAGGGTTGCATGTTAAGTACCAGGAGCCCCCAATAGACATGCAGTCCACACAGCACACTAGTGATAAGAAGGGGACTCCCAAACACCCCTGAAAACTGTACTTCAGTGGACATGCTTCATAGCAAGGCCAGCCAACAAGACCTGTGTACCCAGGGAAGCCATAGACTTCAAATATGGCAAAAAAAGCAAACCTTTGCTCTTCAGGTCACATAGACCACAGCTCTCACATGGGGACACAAGTCAGTTCAACTATGGCCATGCATTATGCCAGAAGACAGTGGAAGCAGACAATGGGAGAAAATGGAAACCACAACAGTGTGTGTAGTAAGGCTACAGACAAATGTCAACCATGAGTCCAGACCTCTTAAAAGCTCTTCCTGAAGAACCCACTAGAAAACTGACTTCAGACAACAAACGTGACTGGGAGAGCATGAACAGCAAACAGTAAGCAGTAAGCATGAAGCCTCAAGCAAAGGAAGGTGAGGGAAACTGGACAGGACCAGGGCTAAACAGCGATGCACAGAATCAAGAGATGGCTCCTGTAGTTAAGTGTCGATCCTCAAGCGCCAGGGTCTGTGTCCCATCCCAGGCATGGTGGCACTTGCAAAGAACCCCACATCAGGACCAGAAGCAAGTAGACCCGTCCCTGCTGCTTGCTGGCCAATCGCCTAGTCCGATTGCTAGGCCCCAAGTCCCAGTGAGAGTAGGTGGATGGCTCCTGAGGAACCTGAGACTGACCTCTGACCCCTATGCACGAGTGCACAGGAAAGATGCAATATGCACAGGAAAAGAGGCAGAAAAGGAAAGAACTGAGCCTGCTAATTACCACCGAAGCAGCAGAAGAAAGCTGTGTGTTACTTCAGGTTACATTCCGGGGACACAGAGAGGAGGGAAGAAGAAGGGCTTACTTGCTAATTCTCACACTGCTGAAGTAGGGAACAAACAGAAAATAGTCAAAATGTAGGGAGCTAACAGTACTGTTTACAGGACTAAGACATGCGCCGGGGAGGGGAGGCTGCAGTTTAGAGCACGGGCTGCTCTTGCAGAGGACACAAGTTCAATTCCCAGCACCCACATGGTGGACTCACAACTGTCCATAAATACAGAGTCCTTGCCTGGCTTCCATAGGCATTGGGAAGTCACACAAATCTTTTGTGACAAAAATCACAAACCTTCATAAATGCCGACAGAGCAGACCTGAACCCGCTGACATTCATAGATGCAGATGTACCTGACACTATGTATGGTGACGCCTGTGGTAGAGCTGAAGTCAAACATACAGCATGCAAGTCATGCCAATCAATGCTTCCAAACTAAAAGGCCCAAAATCTAATAGTATGCTATATGTCACATAGTTCTAAAAACTGAGATTTACAAAGGCAAAAAACAAAAGGACTAAAGGGGAAAGAGAGAACGTGAGGTTATGTGGGTGGAGAGGGAACAGAAGATCTTGGAGGGGTTGAGGAAGACAAGAGAAAGTGATCAAGATACTTTGTACGAAATTCTCCAAGAACTAATAAAAACATTATACAAACCAAAGGATATAAGATAGAAAACAGACCCAAGCTGTGCCATAGGCAAAGAGCAGGTAAAAAGAAATTGTGTTGAGCCAGCAAGATAGCTCGGGGTTCCCGTCACCAACCTGAGCTCTCCTCGGACTCACAGGTTCTCCTCTGACCTCCACACACAACAAAGCAACAAAACATAGTAAGAACATGTGAAGGCATGGCTGCCATCTTGACATCCAGCAAAGTGGAAGTCAGACCAAGAAAAGGAAAGACACTGTCACTTCAGTGACCTGCAGGTTGTGGTGAAGATGTGTAAGAGCTATGTGAGAACAAAGCAGAAAGTGCAGATGGGAAAACACACAGAACACGCCTTAAAAATAGCTAATTTCACTCCAAGGCCAAGGAACCAGACGCAGCCTGGGTGGGTAAACTAGACAGACAGCAAGCAGACAAATAGATGTGGCTCCTACTGGTGATTTAAGAAATACATAATACCCAGATTGTCCTTTGGAAATGAGAGGTTTCTTCCCTGACTCCCTGCACAGGCCCCAGAGGATGTCCCTCAGCTGCCAGCGCCTGGATTCAATTCTGCAGAAAAGCTGGATTCGATTCTGCAGAGAGAAAAAAAAGAAAAGTCAAGGTGACAACTTCCAGGGCAGCTCAAGTCTGGTGACTGATTAATGAGAAGGGAGCCTGTCTTCCCAGCTCAGCATCTCTGATGTCCTTTCCAGCCCCCCAGGTCCCGGTGGCCTTGCCTAGGTCCCCTGCTGAGATGACTCAGTTGGCCCCACCCCCATCCAGTCAGTCTTTCTTCCTTCTCTTCTCTTTCAGGCTCTGAGGACCTGCTCCCAGGAACTTCAACCCGTGACAGACACACACAGAGATACTGCTCCTCATCTACCGAACAAAGCAAAAAGTGCAGAAGTAGAGCAGAACCTCTGTTGGCAGGGTTGGAGAAAGGATCCCCATACCGCCCATGGGAAATTAAGCAGTATCTCACAAATTCCCCGTGCATTAACCTCCCATCCAGAAAAATCACAGGATTTGTTCCAAAGATATCTAGTAAAAACATGAAAAAACTACAAGAGCTAAGATAGATACTTATTGCAGAACAAATTTTATAACAACAGCTAAACACTGTTAAAAAAAATTAACAATCAATAGGGGTCTAGTTAGGTCGCCTACTCACGTCCACCAGAGGCGACATGTCAGGACAGTAAATGAAGAACAACTGTTTCCTGACCCTGAGAGGACACGCAGGAAGAGGAGAATGTGTCTGGATGCTCTCCTTTAGTTAAGATGCAAAGAGAAGCCAGATCCCTGCACTTGGGAGATAGAGGCAGGAGGAGCAGGTGTTCAAAGTCATCCTTAGCCATACAGACAGTTGGAAGCCAGCCTGAACCACATGAGACATTGTTTTACAAAAGTTAAAATGGGGCTGGGGAGAGACCTCACTGGGCAAAGTGCTTACTACTCGGGCTTTGAGTTTAAACCCTCAGAAACCGTGTGAAGCTGGGCCCAGTAACACACGTCTATTATCCCAGCGTTCACACCTGTTGATGGGAGATGAAGGATTTCCACAAGTTCAAGGGCCAATGGCCTGGTGAACACAGCTGGTAAACAAGAACCCTGTCTCAGTCAAGGTGGGGACTGAAAGAGTGCCTGGAGCCCAAACAAATCTCAGTTTCGTCACAGCCACAGAAAGGCAACTAATACCAAGTCATAACCACAGCCTGCGGCGGTTTCAATAAAAAAAAAAAAACAGCCCCATAGGTTCATAGATTTAAACACTTGGTCACCAAGAAGTGATACCACCTGAGAAGTACTGGGAGATATGACCTGGTCGGAGGAAGTGTGTTGTTGGTAATAATAAGCTTTGAGGTTTGAAAAGCCCGTGCACAGCACGGTGTCTCTCTCCTCCTGTTGCCTGCAGATCCAGACATAGGAGACTCTCAGCTCCTCCAGCACCATGTCTGCCTGGATGCTACCATGCTTCCCTCCTGATAATGGGCTAAACCTCTGAACCTGTAAACCAGCCCAAGTTAAACGCTTTCTTCTATAGCCGTTGCCATAGTCATGGCGTCTCTTCTCAGCAATAGAACGGTGACTAAGATACGGGGTAACACTGAGCTGTAAACATGGTGGTTAATACAGTCTTCCTTCCCAGAGCCATGAGCTCAGTTCGGATTTGGAGCCTCCACATTTAAAGAAGAAGAATACACACTGAAGACAAACGTTGAGCATTCTCGTCAGCACAGAATTGGGATGGTTCGTCTGCTGGCTGTCTGGCAGGCCTTAGACACGAGGAATCAAAACTGGTCTATCATCCCCAGTCTTTCTCCAAACCCCTAAGAGGTCACTTTCAGGGCTAGAGAGATGACCCAGAAGTCAAGAGCACTTGGTGCTCTCCCACGAGGACCCAGCATCTACATCTAGTACCTAACAAACGGCTGTAATTCCAGGTCCACGGACTCTAACACCCATACACACATGTACCCACACATTAACACACGATAAATAAGTTTAAAGCCATCTTCTCTACCATACTTGGGGGCTGAGGAAATGTCCTACTCCTGGGCCTTGTGGTAATTCCTGGCCCCACTCTATTGGCAAATGTCCTCTTCCCCCATCACCCTACACGCAGCAGGCTGTGTTGTGGACTTTTACAGAGGATTTTCAGTCAACAGAATAATCCTCTAAAGAGAATTGGGGGCATAACCCAGCAATGAATGCCAACGCCAATCTCCTTAAAATTCACCTGACACTTCCACCTAAAAATAATGTGCTTTCCCTTGGCCCTCAGTGTCTTCTGGGTCCGTTTTCCTCACACTGGGCCCCCATCCCCTCTCTCAGGATGCCTATAAAGTCTCAGAGGTGATTTCCATTATACTGTCTCTGGCCTGCCCTCACCCAGGTCATTGTCTGGAAACTTGAAAAATCAGCAGGATTTTTTTAAAAATCTAAATAAAAGAACCTCATCCTCCCAAAATGCATATTCTGCCTCCAGGGTGTTCAGCTCAGGGCCTTCCCTCTGCTGCACAGATCGATGGTCCCACTTTTGGTGAGAAGGCATGACAGGAGGAAATGGAGTGATATTTGATAGTAACATCACACCCTGAAGGCAGGTAGAGTAGGGCTGTTCAACCATGGGCCTGTTCACAGTTTAGGTCTAGTTTAGGTCTATGTGGGGGGCCTGTCTTGTGTCTCACAGAGTGTTTGGAAACATGCCAGCCCTACCCTCTGGATGCCATCCCCAGCTCTAGCTATAAAATCAAAACTCTATTGAAACATTTTATATCTGGGGGTTGGGGGAGACAAGATCACCCCCAACAGAGAACCACAGCTACAGGGAAAACCACCTGTCTGGACACAGGAGTAGGACAAGTCAACCTAGTTCTGTCCCTTCTGACGTGAATGTGTCCTCTCAGGTCATTTGAGGCTCTGCTGGCAGGATCCCAGGATGGAGAGTTAAAGGAGGAAAGGGTGGGTGGGACAGGAGGAAAGCTAAGATGATGTGCTGTCATCCAAATGGATGGTGACAGAAACAGATCCCATGCCCCTTCTCCCAGGAGGACATCACCTTCTGGAGTGTGCTAGCTACATTTCTGTCATTGTAATAAAACACTCTGACCAAAAGAAAAAGAGAAAACCAGCAAGAGCTGAGGAGAGGGTTTATTGGCTTATAATTCTGCCCTAGTCAGTGTTCTGTTCCTGTGAAGAGACCCTATGACCATGGCAACTCTTTAAAAAAAGGGGGGGGGGAGGAAAAGCATTGAATTGGGGCTGGCTTATAGTTTCAGAGGTTTAGTCTGTTGTCCTTATGGCAGTGAGCATAGCAGCGTGCAGGCAGACATGGTGCTGGGGGAACTGAGAGTTCTACATCCAGATCCACAGGTGGGAAGGAGAGACACTGGGACTGGCCTGGGATTTTAAAACCCTAAAGTTCACCCCCAGTGACACACTTCCTCCAACGAGACCACACCTCCTGATCCCTCTCAATTAGTGCCACTCCCCAATAACCTCGCATTCAAATCTATAAGCCTATGAGAGCCTCTCTTATTCCAACCACCACAAATTCCAAGTTATACTCTACATTGAATCAAGGCAAGAACTCAAGCATCTAGTCATATCACATCCACAGTCAAGAGCAATGAGAAAGTGTGCGCACATGCATGTATACACACACACACACACACACACACACACACTTGATTACTTGCTTGCTCTCTGCTAGCTTGTTCCTCCTTTACATTATTCGAGATCTCTTGCCTAAGGAACAGTGCCTACCATGGCCTAGGTCTTTTATTAGTCAAGCAAGACCATCCCCTACAGACATGCCCACAAGCCAGCCTGATCTAGATACTTCTTCATTAAGACTCTCATCCCAGATGATTCTAGGCTGTGTCGAGTTGACAGTTAAAACCAGAGCAGCACATGGGGAGATGCGGAGGCAAAAGCCAAGTAACTCAGGGAAAACCCATTCTTACTCAGAGGAAACACCCAGGTCAGGCCATTTTGTGAGAGAGCTGATCAAGTCTTACCAAGGTATGACCAAGATATGCTCAAAGGGCTAGAAAGGTCATAAGACCTGCATGCTAGACCTGACCCTGCTCTTACCGGCCTATCTGACCTGAGACAGCCACATACACCCCTCCCCTCCATCTGGATCGCCATCCCTCTGTCTCTGAAATGGACAGACTGGGCCTTGACTCTGACGAGACTTGATCCCAGCAGAACCACATGGCCCTCAGTTCCCTGTCACTTGTCAAGTGCCAATGACATTTTCACCTTTGGTGACATTTTGAAACAGCTCAGGGACAAGTGACAACAATAAGCATGATTGAAACCTCAGGTTTCTGCTTTCCAGACTCAGAAGCAAGGATGCCGAGCAAGACGTATCTGAGAAGCACATCCTGGGGCCCGTCTGTGTGCCCGTCTTTGCCGAGAAATCTGCTAATTCCCTCCTCCCTTTGCTCAACTGCAGTCTCAGACCTCAAGAAATTTGTAGCTGTGTTAGGGAGATACTCACACTATTCCTACTTTTTTCTGCCACCTCCTCACAACAAACTTGTCCCCAAATAACTTGGTTTCCGTCGGGTCTGTTTTGCAATGTTTAACCTGTGCTTTAAAATCCTACCTAAGAGAAACAAAGAGGAGGAACCTCTGATTTTACTTCAGGTCTGTAGTCCCCATCTCACTCCAGTTCCAACTACAACCATGCTGGTTGGGCTCCCTGATGTCCTTCCTGGCCCCCAAACCTCCCCTCATGGTTCCTGCTAGCTCACATACTTACAAGCTGATACAAGAGCTTTGTGCCCCGTCCAACCCTGCAGAGTCACACCTTGGGTGCCAGCATCATGTGACAGCTGGTGCTGTGCATTAGCGTGTGACTTCAGTTAAATTTTCATCAGACCGGCTCCTGAGGACCCAGAGGACCACTGCCACTCCTGAAGAATATTTGCAGATTTCTTTTTCCTGCTGAAGTCTTGATGTTGAACATTTCCCTCCTCCCCAAGAGGCAAAGTGAAAGGAGAAAGGGTGATGGGAAGGAGGGGGCATGTTCTTACCTTGATCCCGCCCTTCCATCTGCATATCGATTCCTGGTGAGAGTCTATATTGATTCTACTTGGAGTTTACCTAAGACCCAAGCTGTAAGTCATACAGGATCCCGGTTGAACATAGGAACACTTTCAGGACTTTGTGGGAAGAGATTATTACAACATGGTAGGTAGGCAGTGGATGTCCGCTACAAGTGAAGAAGGAAGCCTCCATCCCCCAAATCCTAAGCTCTACTTGACCAACACAGATGGATGCAGGAGCAGGCACAGAGGCCCCTCCCCAGAACTAGTGGCACCTCACAGCCAGGGAGAAAACTGGAACTTAGAAAGATGGAGTACAGGTAGAACTAGCTGAAAGAAGGGGTGGCTCTCAGCTTCTTGCTATGCTCTGGTCAACGGGACCCACACACCCACCTCCCGGGAACCCCTGGGTGAAAGGAGGGCTGAGTATACACAGATATGTTTAGGCGAGAACTTTTAAAGGAGTAGACACTGTCATTATCACGGAATGCTTCCTCAGTGTTGTTAACCATATCCCCCCACGCCTGGCAGTTTACTGGCTATGGCCCAAATAGTGCAACAAAGGCTGTTCACCAACCGAAAGTCCCAGAATCCAGTAGGTATTCAGTTCAGAAGGCTGGATGTCTCGGCTGGTCTTCAATAAACACCAGCATCCTGAGGACACAGGCTCTAGAGCCAGTGCAGAAATGAGCCGGCAAGAGTGAGGGCAAGCAGGTAAAGAGCAAGCGCTTCTTTCCTCTGTGTCCTCTGTGTCCTTTGTGTATGCTGCCACCATAAGGTGCAGCCCAGACTTAGAGTGGTTATTACTACCTGGGAAGATCCAAGTTTGGGGAGGGTCTTCTCACTTTAAGTGATTTGATTGAGAAAAAAAAACCACCTACTTTTGTAGGTTCAAAGTAGATTAGCACCAAGGTAAAGGACACCAAGAGGCCTGCCTGCCTGCTGTGTGACCTGCCTACAGCAAGAGCCACTTTGTGTGCAGGTATGTGGTGGAACAGTTTGAGCCTTATGAAGAGAGAAGGGACTGGAGACTTGAGGGTGCCCTTTGTGAGTAGTCCACACTGCCACTTGAGACCATGGTGAAGAATCAACCCACGCTGCTGCTGAAGACCACGTCCGGGTCTGTGAGCAACAAAAAGTCTGTCAATGTCCATGGTTCATATTACCAACAAAATCCATGCAGATGGCTCTTGTCTGGGCTGCCCCTGGGTCTGCATTGATGTCCAAGATATACAGAGCTGACCCCACTCCTCACTGACTATGGCACTGGGAAGAGCTGACCCTGGACCTCACCTGGGCCACACAGTGTAGCTGAGCGTGGTGGCAGGGGTACTGGTGAGCTGGTCTGAGGATGCGAGCATAGGAGAGCTGGCCCTGCCACCTTGTCTGCCGTGAGGTGGCATAGTCATGGAGGAGAATCCAACCCCCTCACCCCTCATCACTTAAAGCAGACAGGAGAGCTGTTCCCAGGGTTCTTGGAGTGGGAGAGTTGGCCCTGTGTCTTCATTGGCTGTATCACTCTGGGCACTAGGGCAGCACAGCAGAGTTGACCCTAGTGGTATGGGTGCTGGTGAGCCAGTCCTGAAGGCATGAGAGCAGGAGAGTCAGCCCTGCCCCTCACTGGTTGAGACATTGGATAAAACAGCTGGGGCAGTGATGGAAAGCTCCCCCTAGTGGTGTGGGTAAGGGAGAGCAGGTGGGCTAATCAACTCAGCTACCACCCAGGCCCAGATCTAGGGCGTTGAGTTGGCCCAGCCCAGCATCTACTCCATCTATGAAGTGCTAGAATTTGTTAAGGGGCTGGTCTTGCTGGAACCAAAGCTGCAGGATCTCCGTGAAACAGGGCAATAACAGGATACCTAAGAAGAGTCCTGGTAAGAACAACATCATCAACCAGCCAAGGTACTGAGGTGGAGAGAGGGAGCACCTCCAAAGAAGCAAGTTGAGAGGGAGGAGGGACTGGAGAGGGGAAGGGTATAATATTTGAAATGCAAATACAGAGAATATCCAATAAAAAAAGAAGAAGAGTCCTGGTGAGGATCCAGTACTGATAGTGTGGCAGAAGCCAGAGGCCTGGAACCATACCAATGACTCATGACAGTGAACATTTGCAAGTGAAGCTGGCTGAACAAAAGTGTGTACCGTGGGACACACTGAGACATACTACAGATGAGATTTTTTTATTTGTTTTACTTTATCATTTTATTTTGTTGGGGGAGTTGACAGGGAAGAGGGTGCATAAGGAAGGATGGGGAGTGGGATTGGGGTGCATAATGAGAAATACACAAAAAAATCAATGAAAATTTTAAAAATATGTATATAATTGCCAGAGAAAATTCAGGACAGGCAGTTAAATGCAAATTTCAGATAAAAAATAAAATGCTTTGTTAAGGTAAAAATGCCCTGAATATTGCATGCAATTAAACTACAAACTATCCATTATTGTCCCAGATGCACACTGAACTGTCTTGGTTTTGGTTTTGCTCAGTGATGCAACTTAAGCATGGGGGGGGCAGTGGTTGAATTTGATGGGCACGTGCCGCATGGAGATATCACAGTTAACCCCCTTTACTTTGTACAATTAATGGGTGTTGGTTGAAAATCTCATAACAGCCATGGCAAGCACGGTCTAGCTATGACCATCCCACTTCTAAGAGCTTCCTGGGGAGAAGAGGAAACATTCCTAGCAGACCCTCACACACAAATGTTCACAGAAGATTTAGCAATAGAAATACTTTAAGTCTGGAGGGCTTAAGGGATAGGTTAGTGAGTGAGAAAGGTTTTCTTGTAAGATCAAGGACTTTTCAATTCAACTTCTGTTACCCATGAAAATATGCCAGATCTGCCATAAGCTTAGTACTGGGGATACAGCAAGGGTCTCCAAGACTCTCTAGGCTGATTGAGGAGCTTCAGGCCAACAAGAGACTTTGTGTTGCAAAAATCCCTTCCCTTGGGGAATGTCCTAAAGAATGGGAGGGTAAGCCAGGGAAGCTCTGGGTATGAGAGCAGCGCTGGCGAGCTCATCCTGGCAGTGTGGGTGCAGGAGAGCTGGTGGGCTGACCAAACAGCTACCAGCCAGGTCCAGATCTGGACCTGTGAGTTGCTCTACCCTTATCTCTATCTCAGCAATAAACTTCTGGAGTGTGTGAAGGGGCCAGTCCTGTAGATCCAAAGCTTCAGGATCTCCATACACAGGACAACAGTAAGATATCCTGGAGAAGTTCCAGTGAGGACCCAGTATGGTTAGTGTAACAAAAGCCAGAGGCATCAAACCAGACCAACAGTCATCGTAATGAAATGAACACTTCAAGTAAAGAAGTGTGCACAAAGGGTACGCTGCGGGGCACACTAGGACATACTACCACTTCCACAGGATGTTTTTAATGCTTTTTTGTTTATTTTTGTTGTTGTTATTTATTTGATTTTGGGGGGGAAGGTTGCAAGGGCAGAGGGCAGATAGATACAAAGGGATGGGGAGATGAGAGGAACCGGGTGCATGATGTGAAACCCACAAAGAATCAATAAAAGTTTAAAAAGAAAAGAAAACAGTCCCTCATAGGTGTGTGCCCAGCCACATGAGCTTTAGTTAATCCAGATGTAGTCAAGTTGACAACCAAGAACAGCCATCACGTGTGATGGAACACTGACCAAAAGTCACCTCTGGGAAGAAGATAGTTTGCTCCATCTCAACTCCCAAATCACACAGTTTATCACTAAAGGGAGTCCGTTAGGCAGGAACGGAAGCAGAGGCTGTGGGAGAATGCTGCTTATTGGTTTGCTCCTCCAGCTTCCTCAGCCTGCCTTCGTATGCAACACAGAACCACCTGCCCAAGGGAGGAACATCTACAGCGGGCTGCATCAATCACTAATCAAGAATATGGCCACAGGTCAGTCTGGCAGAGGCAGGAAAATGATCTTGCCGATGTCAAGTTGAAAAAAAAAAAAAAAATCCTAACCAAGTCAGTCTTGCCACCAAGCCTGATGACCTGACTTCAATCTCTGGAACTTACATGGTGGATGGAGAGAACCAGCTCCTATACTTGTCCTCTGTGTCCTCTGTCATGCAAACATCCACTGGCACATAGACTGCTCTCTGTCTCTCTCTCTCTCTCTCTCTCTCTCTCTCTCTCTCTCTCTCTCTCTCTCTCACACACACACACACACACACACACACACACACACACACACTTAAATAAAATAAATAACCTAGAACAAACTTAGAAAGGAATGTGGAACAGTATGACAGAGTGTGCTGACCACGTACAAACTCCTGCGTTCTATCCCAGCACTGCATAACCCAGGTGTGGTCTGCATACCTGAAATCCCGGTACTGAGGATGATCAGGAATTCAAGGCTCTAGCCCTTTCCTTATAAAAAGCGAACCAGCCCATGGTTATTTTCTACTTCTCTCATCTTCCCAACTATGTTATAAGCTATTGATGCCACCAATTACTTCTGCCTCCCACAATCTGTCCTTGCATTTGGCCCAGTATGCTGTGGGACTGAGACTTATTACCTTGCGGCCATTCACTCTTCAGTCTTCGGCGGAGATTGTTGCTGAAGGATTTTTCTTAGCTCTGAGGATCTAGATGGAGCTCATGAAAAACAAATACCAATCATTCTTTATTCCAACAGTAAAGTCACACAAAAGGCCTGGGAGACCTGGATGATAGGATGGCTACTCACTCAGCTCAGAGTCCACCCTGTTCCAGAAGCAAGGATCATTTTCCCCACTGCAGAGAGTAACCCAGGTGGATGGAGAGCCTGGGAGATATGTACAGGAGTGAGGATAGTTGTGCTGGTGACTTTTCTCTGTGAGAACAACATTGTTTGGGCTCATAGCTTCCAAGGGATTTTAGGACATCGCTGAAGGAACAGCAAAGTGAAACAACTCTGTCCATGGCAGAGAGAGAGAGAGAGAGAGAGAGAGAGAGAGAGAGAGAGAGAGAGAGAGAGAGAGAGAGAGAGAGAGAGCAGCTTCAACCAGAAGTAGGTACAGCATTTGTTTCAGCTTAGATATGCATTGTCCCTCATAGGCTCATGGATTTGATACTTTTTATCACTAGACTTTTATCTCTGGTAACATTGTTTGAGGAAACTGGGGAACTTCTAGGACTGTAGAACCTCCCTGGAAGATATGGGTCATTGTGAGTGGGGTCAATTTTCCTCTGACCCGACCTCCTCCGGGCTTCCCAACTATAACAAGCACCTTTATGCTCCAGCAGCCACAGTAGTAAGCCACTTCCTTTCCACAGTAATCATCTATATCCCAGAGCCAGGATAAGCCCTTCCTCTCTGATGTCTCCTGTTGCAGAAAAGAGAAAAGAAGCCAGGAGAACCAACCTCTAGCACCCATCACCACCTAAAGCCTTCTTCCAGCAAGGCCCTAGTTCTTGTTTTTTTTAATTTAACTTATTTTAACTTTTTACTTATTTATTTTACATACTGTTCACTGCCCCCTCTCATTTATCCCCTCCCACAATCCTTTCCCCCTACCTTCTACCCCTTCTTCTCTTCTGAGCAGGTGAAGGCACCCCTGGCACATCAAGTCTCTGTGAAACTAGGTGCATCCTCTCCAACTAAGGCCAGACAAGGCAGCAACCGCTTTTGAGACAGCCCCCGCTTCAGTTGTTTGGGACCCACATAAAAACCAAGCTGCACATCTGCTACATATGTGCAGAGAGGACTAGATCTAGCCTATGTATGTTATTGGTTGGTGGATCAGTCTCTGAGAACCCCAAGGGTACAGGTTAGTTGGGTTAGTTGACTCTGTAGGTCTTTCTGTGGAGTTTCTATCCCTTCAGGACCTGAAATCCTTCCTCCTATTCTTCCTTAAGTGTCCCCAATCTCCATCCATGGTTTGGCTGTGGGTGTCTACATCTGTCTGAGTCAGCTACTGGGTGGAACCCCTCAGAAGACAGCCATGCTAGACTTCTGTCTACAAGCATAACAGAGTACCATTAATAAGGTCAGGGATTGATGCTTGCCCAGGGGATGGGTCTCAAGTTGCACTGGTTATTGGTTGGTCATTCCCTCAGTCTCTGCTCCATCCTACATCCCTGCATTTCTTATAGACAGGATAAATTTTGAGTCAAAAGTTTTGTGGGTGGGTTGGTGTCCCTATTGCTCTATTGGGTCCCTGCTTGGCTACAGGAGGTGGTCTCTTCATGTTCCATATCCCCAGTGCTGTGAGTAACAGCTAAGGTCACCACCACTGATTCTTAGGCACCTAACTTATCCCAGGTCTCTGTCTTATCCTGAAGATGCCCCCTACTTCCTTATCCACATCAGTTGCAGATTTCCATTCATTCTCATGGCCATCTGTCCATCTCTCCTGTCCCTCCCCACACCTGATCCCAAACCACCCCGTTCCCTCCCTCCATCTCAGGTCCTACTTCTTAAAGGCCACACAACTGCACTACCAGCTGGGGGCCACATGCTCAAACACATGAATCTGTTGAGGATGTTGCGATAGCATAAAGATGCACAGAAGTGTCTTCGTCCAATAGGCCTGGGTTAATTCCAACAGGCTAAGCATTTTAGTCAAGAGCCTCACAGCTTTTCCGTGCTTGATTCATCTCCAATTCATGCAGATAGCTACCCAAAACATTCATGTTCACAAGTCTGTTGATAGAACATTAGCCAGAAGCCTCAAGGCGCCTGGACTCAGCCGGCTGCTCTGGGAGCCTTCCTAGGAAGGTTCCAGCTGCCAGCTGGAGTTGTCATTGGCAATGACTATCAGAGTCCCTCCAGCCTTCACCAAGAAGCTGAAGTCACAGCCTGTGCCACTGCAGGAGAGGGAAACTTAGCCCTGGGTGGAATACTTCTAAAGACACCAGCTTGACTATGCTACTGTTTAAGGCCCTGGAACAGTGGAAGACAGGAGCCATTCAGCAAAACCCAGCTTCCTCCTCAGGCCCACAGTAGACCTGGCTCTGGTGAATTCTCACATCCCATCTGCTCCACCCTTTGTGTCTTCGTCATCTCCTCTTGGTGGCTCATCTCTGTAACTCGATGCTTCATTATAATTCACTGGTGATTATTTTTGTTGTTGGAAAACAAACCGCCAATAACAATAAAGAAAAAAAACCTGTAGTCCTTCTCTCCCTCAAAATGGCATGTGCCATCAAATGCCTGCATAGTGTCTCAATGGACTTGTGAGGGCTGGGAAAGAATCAACCAGTCAGAAAGTCACCAACAGCAAAGTGGCCAAAAGTCTGTGGCTGGACTATTTAAGATCATCTCTTAGGTTGCTTTCTGGCTATCCAGGGAGACATCCTTGGGGATTATTATAACCTCCAAAGAAGTCATTCACTGCATGCAACAAGCCTCTAGCTAGTGACATTTTGGGGTCATGAAGGAGAACGGGAGATCCACCTGCAGCCAAGGTGGCATGAAGCCCAGATGAAAGCAAGGTCTGGGGTCTACAGAGCCACATGGATTAGACCAGAGGACAGGTCTCACTCCCTGAGCAGTCCCAGGGCAGGGGCAGCCCAGACATGCCCTGCTCTACATGGGATAGGGCTCAGGCCATTTTTAATACCCACAGGGAGGATCTCAGTGGGATAAGGGGGTGCTAAGTACCATCATTTACTTGTATGCCTGATCCTTGCTGTCTGCCCCATACTCCTGCCTTCAGCCCTAACAGTAACCCCCACTTACAGCCACTCAGAGACCTACAAAACTTCCCTGTCATCAATCGCAGTCCAAGCACCCAGAGCAACTTGACAAAGTTCTCCATGGCCCACCTACGAGTTCTATTCTGTAGACCCACCCATGCCCAGCAGACCAGCCTCGTTTGGAAGGATGCTGCCCCTGCTCAGTAGCTCTCTGCCTGATGTCACCTGGTAGAGCAAGGAAAGGAAGTGTTACATATGACAGGCACTCCAGGGACTCGCTCCAAACCGTCTCCCCAGAGAGAACCTTCCCTGCCAGTTAGCACTGAGGCTTTTGCAGCCAGGCCTAACATTGCTGCTTATTTAAAGGAATAGTATGACAGCTGTGCTAAATGCTCCTGTTTCTTGGCCATGGCTCTTGCAGGTTTCCACCTCACTTACAAGGTGTGAACATAAAATAATAAAGCTGATTATTCAAGCAGATGCCTCAGAAGATATTCTCTTAGCAGTTTCTTTTAAGATAAAAGTTTAACAACAGCAAAACCTTTCTCTCTACCTGGACCTTCAGAGCATGAACTAGCAAAGATATTATTCTAGGTTGCCGGGCAGTGGTGGTACACAACTTAATCCCAACACTCCAGAGGTAGGAGCAGGTAGATCTCTGAGTTTGAGAGCAGCTTTTTCTATAAAATAAAGCTAGGACAACCAGGGTTACACAGAGAAACCCTGTCATAAATCCCCCACCCCTAATTATTACTTTAAAAAGACAAGAAAAATAGTTTTTATTCCTTATTAATGTGTAAATGTGTAACTTTAAGAAAAAGAATTAAAGCATCTGGAGCGATGCTTAGCAGTCAAGAGCACCAAGCATGAACTGATCTTACAGAGGACTTAAGATCCTTTCCCAGCACTTACATCAAGCAGGTCAACTCTCAGTAACTCCAGCTCCTGGGTCTTCTGTTCTCTGTGTACGCTCAGATACACATAGATGCATACATTAAAAAATAAAAATCAAATCTAAAAAGAAAGTGGTTGTTTGAATCAGAATGACCCTTATAGAATCAGTTATTTGAATAAACTATTAGTAGAACTGTTCGGGAAGGATTAGGAGGTGTGGCCTTGTTGAAGGAGCTGTGTCATTGGAGGTTGGCTTTAAGGTTTCAAAAACTCACACCAGGCTCAATCTTCTCTCTCTCTCTCTCTTTCTCTTTCTCTCTCTCTCTCTCTCTCTCTCTCTCTCTCTCTCTCTCTCTCTGTATGTATGTATCTATATATCATCTATCTATCTCTATCTCTATCTCTTTGTGTGTGTGTATCTATGTGTCCCTTCAAGTCCCTACAACTTGTGGATGATATGAACTCTTAACTACTGCTCTAGCACCATGCCTGCCTGCCTACTGCCATGCTCCTTGTCATAACGACCATGAACTAATGTAGACATATTTTTTTCCCAAACCTATTTTAATAAATGTCCAGCCTCTCCTCTTGCCCACCACCCAGCAGAAGTAGTGGAAGACAAAAGTTATTAGGAAGTGGACCTGTTTAGCAATAGTTTGGGGGGGGTGAGCTCAATCTTCTTTGTCAGAAAATATGAATCAGCAGCTGCAGTCTAGTCCTCTCAGCAGGCAGACACCAAGCATAAACCAGCAGCTGTAGTTCAATCCTGAAGAACCACAGGCTCACCAACCAACCCAAGGCCTCAGACAGGACACAAACCCACAGGAATGTCAGGAGCAATTCTTTGGCAAGTTTTTCTCAATGCTGGCATTACCATAAGTTGAGCTCAACAACACTATGTAAGGCAAACCAATACATGAGTGTCATGTGTCGTTAGCGAAGAATAGCGAGGTGGAGCAAACCGAACCAGTGCTCTCGTCTCCCACCGTCTGTGGGGCATATTTATACTCCTTCATCACACATTCTTTCATGTGTCTGCTCTATCCAAACATCCTTTCACCTGTGTCTGCTTCAGGAAAACATTCTTTCAAGTGTCTGCTTTAGCAAGACAGCCTTTCACCTGTGTGCCCCAGCAAAATACCACTTTACATAACTGTCTTGCTCCAGCAAAATGTCACTTTATATAACCGTCTTTCCAAAGAAGCTAGAAGTTTCCTTCAGACTAGCCCTTTGACACTGTAAGCAATACACAATTAAATGCCTTCCTTTTTACAGTGTCTTGATTACAACATCTCTTCACAGTAATTAAGACAGAAAGTAACTAGATCATCATTAATTTTTACATCACCCATACTTAAGATACACAATTACATTAAAATGTCCCAGAATAATCACCTCAGAAGTCCTCCACTCTGCATCTGCTTCAGCCTTTAGAGTCTGTGAGAAAGACCAACACTGAGTCCTCGCTGGCTCTTATGTAACATGGAGACCCCAGGGTGAGAAGACTCTACTAGCGGTCAGTGTGAGTTCTCACCCAACGGCAAAATTGGCACGATCACATTGTCCATAAGACTGTTTGTCACCTGGGGAGCAAAGTGGGTCCTCCTGTCCCAGAGCCAGTGCTGTAAAATCGCAGGTATTAACAGCTCTCCTCACTGGCCATCAAAGGACTTACGAGCCTCATGTACAGACTAGGCTGCCACCTAGCACACAAAAAGAGGGTAGATCCTGTCTCAGTCTCTCTGCCTCCCACTACAGAGGTTTCTCCCACCCCAGGGTGGAGCCTAGACCTTCTTCTTAGGCAGCACAGACAGACCCAAGGATTCTGCTTACAAAACAAATCCTCATTTAGTTTCTTCCAAAGTGTTAATCAAGGCATTCTCAAAATACCAACCTGCTTCCCATGTGGTAGTTTTCTAAAACTCATCTGTCTCTGCATTTGCTAGTAAAGAGGGAGCATATATTAAAAGGGGTGATATGAGGTTGGCTTATATGGTTTGCACTGGGCAGGCCAACAGTGGCCATCTGCTTGCATGTTGGGGAGACTAAAAACTGGTAACTGCTTGGTCCAGAAGGCTGGATCTATCCTCAATCCTGAAAGCCTGGAGGATCCCAGAGAGTTGCTATTCCCCAGTACACACTAGAAAGACCAAGAAGCTGAGTTGTATGATGCATAAAATTTCAAAGAACAGTATAAATTGTAAAACATGGAGACTTTTCATGGCCATGTATGCATAACAAGAACCATGAACCAGGAAAGGAGAAAAAGAAGAAGAAACTGGGTTTCAACGTCAGTGAAGGCTGGTGACTGCTACTGACAACTGTCTTAGACCCTCCAGTCACCCAAGTAATGACTCAGAGACCTTTCATTATTATGAAAATTGACTCATTACCTGTCCTCAGTCCTGGAACCTGTCTCTTCCTCTACATCTGGCTGGTGAGTCTCCAGACCATATGGTCACCACACCCTAAACACATACATGCATGCTGGGGGTTAACTTGGGCTCTGATTCTTTCCCTGAGTTCTTATCTCTCCGTGGAAGTCCCACCTATTCTCTTCTGCCTAGTTATTGGCCATTCAGATCTTTATTAAACCAATCAGAAGGTGCCTTAGAAGAGTGAGGAAGGACAGAGACATCTTCACACAGTGTACAGACATGCTACGCCAACAGGTTGCAGCAGCAATAGCAAGGTACGGACTTGCTTTATGGAGTGAAGGCAGACAAGGAATGATGGTGGTGGTGGTGATGGTGGTGGTGGTGGTGGTGGTGATGGTGGTGGTGGTGGTGGTGGTGGTGGTGGTGGTGGTGGTGAAGAAGGAGAAGAAGAAGAGCCTTTCCTCAGACCTCTTTTCATCCTGGCTGCTGGAAGGAACTGCTCACTCCTCCCTCAGACCTGCACAAAAGCATACCTGTCAGCTGACCCCAAATCTGATCAAATTGAAAACCAAGATTTAAGCAACACAGAATGGAAGCTGTACTCCCTGTAACATCTGACAGGGTTGGGAAGGCAGTAAGTATAAAACACCATCCTCCAGGCAAATGGTTGCCATCTTCATCAGATCATTGGTGTCTCATTTCCAGCAGCCATCGGGAGTTGACTTGGAATTCTCTTAGAAGAGTAGGATGTGGGGAGGATCCTTAGACCTTCAGCTGAGATTCCTGCTGCTCCTCTCCTCGTGTGTGTACAGCACCCTCTTGGCCTTCTGGTTCTGTGAAATACTATAGCATATATAAACTGTAGAAGGTCCACACACAAGGACCCCATTTATGTAGCCATGGGAAAACCCAAGTGTTTGGGACCCAAATGTAGTTCCAAAGTTTTCTTGGGGTGGGCTTTTAAGCACAGAAACCACATCCTGGGTTGACACACCTCAGTTGGCAAGAACAGTTAGCCAGATGGAGAACTACAGAAGCCAAAAGGCAAGTTTGGTACATTCAGGAACTTTCCCAGAACTATGGACTTTGATGGATTAGGTCTTTGTTCTCATTTTGGCAGGTGCTGCTGCCTATGTGCTGGTTGTCAAGGCCCAAAAGGCACCTCCATTATGACGTCAGTTGTGCTAAGGTTCAGGGCCTGTCACATTCCCCACTGGTTCAATGGACATGAGCCAAGTCGTGGATTCCTCTGGGGGCAGATTATATTGTCTCCTTAGCACTATTAGTTTAACAGAATTTATTTCCTGATTTACATAGCCAAGTAGGCAGTTGAGTCAGCAGAGTCCAAAAGTGAGGGCTAAGAGCAAATGCACTAATAGCCCAGTTGTAGAAGAGAAGTTAGCCAGGAGAACAGAGATCGGGATTTTTGACATTTTTTTTTTTTTTTGTCTAATCTTGAAGGTTATTTTTGACAGTGGCTAAACTTTCTCTAATTATCCATGACATAGAAGCCACAAGGGTCCCCCAGTGTCATGCAGAAACTTCTTTGTCTCATAGAGAGGTTGGATTCTGAAGAAGACTCTTGGCTAAGGAATCTAACTGGGCTTCTGGATGGGAATCAGAATCTTCTAGATGGTCCATGTCTGTGTCTACTGGAGCACTGGGGTCCTTAAAGTTTTTATCCTAGGGCTGAGGTTCCAACTGCTGGGGATGAGATTAGGAATGGCTCGCCATGCTAGGCGAATCCCAGAATCTAGATTTAGGTGGCCCCACCCAGTTCTCTATTGTGTATGAGTAGCTATTGTAGAACATGCATGAGAATACATGGTAGTGGGTCCTCATTCAATGTAAACTATGGACTATGAAGAGACCAGTGTGCTACCAGAACATAGTTCCACAGCCCCACCAAGCACAATGGCATTGTCCTGACGTCTGGCAGCTCAGGAAGCCATCAGTACCAGTCATGGTACCAGTAGATCAGAACCCCTTTATTGCACCAGTAGACCCACAACCCCAGGGGCATACTCCTCCCTAGGAGCAAGCAACCCATCTCCCAGGAGCCCACTAATAATAATATTTTACAGAAATCTACCTGCAAGGCAGGTTGGGTCTCAGTGGACAGACTGGCTGTGAGTCCTCCAGTTTGAAGTCTTTTTAAATTCTTTATACCCAAGGTCCTGGATTATCTGAGGTTTGGGCCTTCTCCACAAGGAAACAAAAAAGAAAAAATAGTACAACCAACAAGTCCCACATCAGTCTTACCTCTAAGGGGTCAGAGGACCTGGTGACAACTGGTCTGTCATTATCTTTTATGGCTTCCCCTAACTGGGTCCATGGGGTAATGTTGGTAATCTTCACCACTGTGGGAGTGGTAAGGACTGCAGGATATGGGCCTTTTCGTATTGGCTCCAGACTCTGGGTTGGGATCTTCTTTCCCCACACAAGTTCCCAGGCTGGAACTTGTAGGCGGGCTCAGACATGGAGAAGGGCACAGCCTCTGGGCCTGTCTGATGGATAATCCTCTGGGTCTATTGTAGCTCCTGTTAATGACTTGAGGAGGGAATGGTCAGTAATTTCTGTCTTGGGAACTTCTCAATATGGCTGCATCTGGCCCTTAGAAGGCAGAAAGATAGGAGGTTGGCCCAATTTTTGACAATCTCAAGGACATGCTTAGTTTATCTGTCCTCAGCTTGTGGCCTCTAGGCATGATGTAGTCTTAAATAACATTTGTCAGATTTAGAAAACTTTGGCCATGAAGAACCATTGTTGAACCCCCCAAAGGAGAGAAGCAATGAAATCTAGAAATAAGAATCTGGGCCTGAGCAACTCAGTAGTTTCAGTTGCCCCTAGATGAGTGACCTGGTGGAGTTTGGCAACCATCTGTTTTCAGATAATGGCAGGGAGTTACTAGTCTCTTTTCTAGCAAGAAACACTAGACATTTGTCTCCTTCCAGAATCTTTCCTTTTTGTTCACATGGTTTCTTTGTGCATAGGTTGGGGCTGGAATAATTTAGATTCAGGCAGGATAATCAGGATAAAGAGGCCCCACTGATGCTAGGACCACCTACTGGGTGGCCAACTCTGCTGCCCAGCTCCCCTGGGCCTCAGAGGTCTCTCTGACATGCTTTGTACTGGGAAATGGCTATCTCTCTTGGCAGCCTCATGGCCTATAGTAAGTCCAGAATTTTGTTGTTGTTTGGATTTGTTTTTGTTTCGTGTTGTTTTGTCCTGTTCAGCTGAGGTGAATAGCCCTCTTTCCCTATAGAGGGCCCCATGCACATAGGCTGTAGCAGATGCATACTGAGTGTCTGTGTGCACAGTGAAGGATGGCTTTGCCCTTTCTGCAGTAAAGTGCCCGGTTAATGCAAGAAGCTCAGCCCTTCGTACTGAAGTTCCTCCAGTGAGATGCTGAGCCCACATCATTCTGTCCAGAGAGGCAGCTATACCCCAGTATATTTGATTCTTAAACAAAACTGCCCCAGGCTTTCACTAGGCCTTGGCAGCCATGTCGTTTCCGTTCCTTGGCCATCACAATGTCTTGCAGCTTCCACCCCGTCGTCTGACTCTTGGTTTGGGAGAACTCTGAACTCTGGAAGGCTGGTCCCTAGCCCTGCAGACAAGAAGGGGTTGCACCTCTCAAGGTTCCTGAGATTCCCAGAATTGGGAGGAAGACCAGGGATCCAGCCTAGAGGACAGTTGCTTGTGTGCAAAGTCATGCAGACACAAGAAGAGGCTGGGAGAGGACACTAGTCAGACATGCCTGCCTACTACTCGCAGTGTGACCACCAACCCACTGGTCACCAAGCCATCTATCTGAGGATGCTCAATTTCCAAAATGTTCCAGATGTTACTGCTACAGGAGCAAAGCATCTGAGCCAGGCATGGTGGCACATGTGTTTAATCCCAGCATCAGAAAGCAGAGGCAGAAACAGACAGGCAGACCTCTGTGGTCAGTTCCAGGGCATCTGGAAGTATAAACTAGTACAGCCATTATAGAAATTGGTGTGACAGTTTCTCAAAAAAGCTAAAACTAAACATGACCTGGCTATACCCCTGACAGAAATGTACCCAAAGAATTTCATACTCTAGCACAGAGACACTTGCTTATTCATATTTATTGTTATTATGTTCATGATAACTAAGAAATAGACTCAACCTAGATGCATCAACTGATAAATAATGAAAATGTAGCATATGTACAATAAGATTGTTTGACTATAATAAAAATTAAAATTTTTAATTTTCAGCAAAATGAATGGAACTGGAGAATAATATTCTGAGTGAGGGAACACAGACCAAAAAACAAAAAAACAAAAAACTCTATATCTTTCTCATATGTAGATCCTAATCTCAAATTTTTTATTTGTATGTTTAACTTGGAGTGTTTATAGAGGTTAGGAAGCTGGAAATGAGCTGCTGGGGAGAATGGTGGGAAGACCTTAAATCAGAAGACAGAGTAGGGTCTGTTGTACTGAGAACTTTGCTGCTTCAGACTGTCCACAGCAGCTGACTATAATTTGCCTCATGCTCTAACAGGGACGTGATTCTGCCAGCTGCAGATAGTTTCTATGATTGTGAGACAATTGAAATCCTGGGGAGTTTTGCGAGAATATATGAATGCTAGGACCCCCAAGAGTTGGGTTTGGTGGTGGTGGTGTGTTTACACTCCCAGGTGTCCTAGAACTAAATAATCAGTGAGAAATAGTTTAATGATAACATCACTCCCTTTCTCTTTATCCTTTTCTCTCTCCTATGTAGTGTTGGGGGGAGAGGGTAAAAGGGTGGAGAGGGGGTATAAACCCATAGAGAAAATGGCCAAGGCTGAACAAATAGTTTTCCAAGACACCAGCAAAAAGTTTAGTGCAGCTGCTACCACTGGATATCCCTTCCTCTGCTCCCAGAAGGGATTTTGTGGGGGCGGTCAGTTGTTTGTTTTCTTTTTCAATTTTTTATATTCAGTTTCAAAAAAGGTTGGGAGAATGGCTGAGCAGAAAAATTGCAGGTAGAAATGCAGGGGCCTGAGAAACAAAAGAAAAAAAAATGGCTGAAATGGGAAACAAAGGGGGTCAGTCTGCTCTCTGTTTTCTGAAAGGGACACAGAATTGGAACTAAGAAAATTGGAGGTGGAAGCTCTTGGGAGACAAGGAGCACAGTGAAAGAGAGAATAAAAAGGCCTCAGTCCCAGTGACTGAGCAAGAAGTGGGGGTCTCCCACAGGAGGAAAAAGGAAGAGAAACTGCCAGAGGGCAGTTGGGTCAGAGAAAGGCTGAAAAGATGAGAGGACAGTCAGATGAAACTGTGCATTTTGAAAGAAAAGGTTAATCTCAACCAACTATCCCAGCACAGTTAGAGGAGCAGCAGCTTGGGGTGAAATCACCGTCAGTTTCCCCAGTAGTCATACAACATATGCTTGTTAACAGGATGTAGAACAGGATTATGATGAGAAAATGCCATCCTATAGAATTGATAGATTGAAGACATTTTAAAGAGGCTATGATTTTATATGGGATGCACTTACCTTATGTGAAACAAATTCTAAATAACTGGGCTACTCACAATACAATTATTCCCCAAGACTGGGATTAACATGGCGGAGAGAAGAAGCTTTGAATATTAAACAGTGAAATAGAGCCAGATCTGCTGCTGGGTGAAGAGGGGTACTCTGATACACACAAGCAGATTCAATTTGATGACACTACTGTAGAACAATGTCACTTAGCGGCTGTAAGAGCTTGGGACAAAGTTGAGGAACCAGGGAAAAGGCCACTTCATTTACAAAGATTAGAGAAGGCTCTGGAGAAGCTTTCACTAATTTTTACAAAGATTATTGTGAACAAAGCCATGTCAGACTCTAATGCAAGGCAAGTGTTGATAGAGACTTATGCTTGAAAATGCGAATACCAAGTGTAAGAAAATTATTAGAACATTAAAGATTCATACAGAGCCCATGAACAAGTGGGTAAGGGTCATGACCAATACTGGTTCTAATGTGTAAAGTGTTAATGTCATATAAGTCACATACTAATGTCATAGGTCAAGCTATAGCTAGGGATCTCCATTATCAAATGCCCAGTACTTCAGTCGTGGGAAATTTGCAAAGAAACAAGCCACTAGAAATCTCAGATCTCAAAATGCTGGTGTATTAAATACAGTGCTTTGTGTAGGAAAGGTGAAAGGCATCTCCAGGGGTAATGGTTTTCCAAAATCTCAAACAAAAAGAAGGCCCAGGCCTCTAGAAATGTGCAGGTGATGTGGCAATTTCTTACCATCAAGGAGCCTGGTCTGAAGTCCCACAGCAAAATTTATGAGCCATTTCAGACAAGAGCTGCTGAGAGTCACCAGGTTATAGGGAAAAACCATGGAATTAAATCATCCTATATACATAAGGATGTGTTAACATCAGAATGGAAGCCTGCAAAAGTTTTGCACTGGGAATGTGAGTTGTTTTTATTTTCAAGGGAAATGAAAAGTTGTGGATATCATCAAAACTGATAAAGATTAGAGCTGAGCAGGAGAGGTCTCTTAAAAACCTTGGCCACTGATCTGAAAAGTACTTATTTCATTGAAAATGTATCTGTTTATAATTTCCTGCTGGACACAGCAAACTTAATGGCTTAAAACAGAAAGGGAGAACATAGTGAGAGTTTTGGTTTCTTTTTAAAAAACACAAAAATATTATAAAAATGTGTTTTCATTTTAATCCTTGGTGTGGGATATGAACCTGCTTTAGATGTCCACAGCAGCTATGATTTGCCTCATGCTCTGGCAAGGGTGTGATTTTGAAAGCTGCAGATAGTTTCTGTGATTGTATGGCATATAAATTCTAGGGGCTTTGAGAGAATTTGTAAATACTATGGACCTGAGAGGCAGGTTTGGTTGTTGGTCACTGTTGGTCATGGTTTGTTAGTCATATGCAGAGAAGAAACAAGAAGAAGTTAGATATCCTAACAACAAAGACCAAACTTGCCCCGAGGACCTCAATGACCCTAATCAGCAGGAAATAGTCTAACGATAACATCACCCCCTTTCCCTCTATCCTTTTTCCTCTCCTATCTAGTGTAGGGAGATTTAAAGGGTAGAAAGGGAGTGGAAAGGGGTGTAAGAAAAAAGAACCCTCAAAGTATCAAAAGCCAGATTACACAAGTAGTACGAAGGGGTGTGTAGAGATGAGGGAGACAAGGCGGTGGGGGCCGGCATCAACTGAAAAAAAAGCTGCACAGAGAGCAACGTGGAGCTTGGTGGGATGGGTCAACAGGAGAGAGTGCTTTTCCTGCCCTTCCAGAGGACCGAAGCTTGGTTCCCAGCACCCGAGTCATGCCTATTAACTACAGCTCTACAGAATCTGCTAATAAACAAAAAGAACACTGACTTTTTAAATTTTTAATTAGAGAGCATTGAAAGGGGAAAGAATTGTAGAAGCCAGAAGGGCCAAAGATACCAGGAGGACACAGACCACAGACTTATCTAAGCAGGTATCATAGGGTCTCACAGAGACTGCCTGGGACTGTGCTAGGTCCTCTGCACATACGTTGTGGTGGTGTAACTGTGTTCTTAGAAGACTCCTGAAAGTGGAGTGAGAAAGTCTCTGGCTATTTCACCTGCTCTTCAGACCTGCTTCCTCTTTCTGGGTTGCTTTGTCCAGCCTTGATATGAGTCTTATCATAACCTGTTATTCCGTGCTCAGGTGATAGACCTAAGAGGCCTGCTCTTTCTATTAGGGAAACAAAGGAGAAGTGAATCTGAGAGAGACAGGAAGAAGGAATGGGAAGTAGTGGGAGGAGGGGAAACATGATTGAAATATAATGCACGGGAGAAGAATAAATAAAGAAATAAAAGTATAGTGGAAACCTATTGTTTTAGTTAAGCAGGAAAAGGCACTTGCAGCCGACCCTGCTCACCTAAGTTCAGCCGAGGAGAGAGCTGACTTCCACAAGTTATCCTCGGACCACACATCACTATGGTGCGTGCACACACACACACACACCTGAATGTAAAGATATACATACTTTTTGAAGAGGAGTTTTTCAGGAGGTACCATCCATGGGTAGACAATGCTGTTTTCAGACGCCATATATTACTTTCCTTTAACATTTATTTTTTTATTTTATGTAACTATTGAAGTGCTTGCATGTATGTCTGTGCACCACATGCATGCCTAATGCCCTCAGAAGTCAGAAGGGGTCATCAAACCCACAGAACTCTGTGTGTGTGTGTGTGTGTGTGTGTGTGTGTATGTGTAAATATATGTATTTAACAGATCGATGGATCATCAACAGACAGGTCAAAGGTGTAATGTGACAGGTGGAGAGGGCCCAAGTGACACACAGAACCACCTGACTGCTGCCCACCACGTGGCCTCAGCTTTGAAATCCTAAGTCTCTTCCTTTTATCTCTTCCCAATACCAGGCTCTCTGGTCAAGGTGAGACATCCCTCCCTTCTTCCTGTCTGGGTGCTGGAGACTCTCCTGGCTGCTCTCCCTGCTTGTCTTCAGAGTTAGCATGCTCACCTCAAAGGGACAGAGGAGGTGAGGAATCTTGAGAACCAGTCTGGGCTCTGGTAGCCTCTGGCAGCACTGTCTATAAGCCAGCCTGACCAGGCAAAACTCACCACTGCCTTTGGCTGGCACATGGCAGGCATCATCTTTAGAGGGTGTATTCACAAAAAAAAAAAAAAAGTGCCCACAAACATGCACACATAAGCGAGGGGGGTCGCCACGATCTTCAAGATACCTGCTTTGACTTACTCCCAACAACAAACTACCTTACAACCTCCATCTTCTTAGCAGCTCCTCTTGAGGTCAACAGTCACAGGGGACCAACGGAATCGAGGTAAAACCCACCTGGAGCCAGACACAGGTATGTGCTGGTTGAAGTGGAGAAGCCAGTTTATCCAAAGCTAGACTCATGTGAGACCGAACTGTACAGGGTCAACCTAAAGCCAATGAGGGTTAGGGAGGCTGAACTCAGACAGAAGAGAACCCAGTCTTTAGTGAGTGTGATGCTGGACTTGTGAACTATTTGAGAGGGACAAGTGTGTGGTTTTATCAATGCAGGGCTGACTTGGGGACCAGTGCCCAGGAAGTAAATCAGCGTGAATGTGAAGGGTTGAACTCAGGTACAAGTATCCTATCAGACTCAAAGGAGCCCACCATGACAACATTCTCCGTCTTTCATGAACATGGGCACACACACACACACGAGTGTGGAGAGGGTATCTGGTCACCCCTGCAGGCCTGGATATAGAGAGACCAGGATCCTTGCTCAAGGCTCTGGCACGGCCACTCAAGTACATTTAGAACATAAACATGAGATACATCAGGTGATGGCTGAAGCCAACCAGCACCCTGGAGTCTCCTCAGGATAATTATTTTATTATTCATAGTCATCAGCATCTTCATTAATTATTCATATGATCCTTAATTATTATTCTTAACAATAAGAGCAGTAAATAGCAGAAAAGTCTTTGAGGTGCCTAAGGCCCAGGGCCGGGTGCCTCCGGGCAGTTAGACCAGCTAATGCCCCCAGGGCAGTGGGGGGACCACAGACCCCCTGTCCACTGCCCAGCTCTGCCCCTGCCCCTCCCAGTGGGGCCCAGGGTATTGCAGAAGGAGATGCTGGTCCCAAGAGCGGAGGAGGAGGTGCTCCTGCACTGTTCTCCCCTCCAAACCAGGGTCTCCAAGGAGAGCGGTCAGGTAATGCCCTGAACCCAGGGTGAGCCACGTGTCCACACTGGGCAGCGTCACTAACTGCCCGGATCTGAGCCATGTCTGTGCAGGGGCTGGGAGGTGAGGGCCCCCAGCTGGCCAGGCAGGGAGAGGCGTCGAGTGGGGCCATCTTGGGGGAGTTCTGGGGCTCCTGCGGGAAGCTCCTCAAACGCCACAAACTGGGAAACCTGCAAGGAACACAGAGCGTGAGCAGGCAGTCAAACTGTGGGGGAGGAAAAGGGGCGGAGAAAGCAAAGCCAGGAAGACCGGAAGTCAGAGACGAGGGTTAGCTGGGCAGAGTGGGACCTGGAGGGGACAAGAAGGCTGCTACTGCTGGAAGTAAAGAGATGATGCACCTTTGGGGCAGGAGCCAAATGAAAGAGCTGAGAGCCAACGCAAAGGACCTGACAGAGGGCCTTGCTCAGGACCCAGGGAAGCTGGAGTCCAAGCTCTCACCTTTACCTTCCCTAGAGAATGTGGCAGGGCAGCTGGAGCCAAACCCTACATGGAATAAGAAGTCCCTGCTTTGGGACAGCTAAGACAGAGAGACACGAGGCGCCTTCTTGTAATTCTCCAAAGAGCCCTGGGGCCCTGGGAACAACAGTGGGCCAGCGGCCAGGTCTCTGAGGCCAGGGAGAGCGCCAGGGCAGGCAGGAGGGGTTTGTGGGTGCTGACTGTCTACTGGTGAGATCCCTGCGGGGGAGGCTGTGAGGGGAGACTGGCACATTTGCTGACGTGGGCCCTGGTGTCTGCAAACAGGAGCAAGCAGCATATGGGACCGGGAGCAGAGTGGGGAACAGGAGTAGATCCCAGGCCATCTCTGGAAACCACAGAAGCCCCCCTCAAGCACCCATCAAAGCCGGAGCTGGCAGAAAAGACCCAGCGACAGCTGTCCCTCAGAAGGCTACTAAAAGAGATGAGATGTGGGTCAGGGAGGGCCTATCTCAGAGGCACCCCGGGGTATGCCGCAGCCTCAGGACAGCACTGTAGCGCTGCTAGAGCCAAGACAGAGGCAGCAAAGCCAGGGAGTATGACCTCAGCAGGGGCCACTCTCAAGCAGACGCCATGTTTACATCTGCCCGAAGGGCAGGGCAGGTTGGCCGGCTCCAGCCCTCCTCTGCATTGCTCCTGCGCAGTGGTAGGAGAAAAGCAGGAGCAGGTAGAAGAGAATAGTGGGTGAAGAGGCCACATTTCACGCCCACTGAGAGGTAACAAAGCAGTTTGGGGCAGAAAGGGTGCGGCTGGGGGCTGGGCGTGCGTGGGCGCCAGAGTGTACCTGAGAAAGCGAGTCCAGGGTGAGAGTGGGGACGGGGCCGACAGGCAACAAAGGAGATGTGGAAGTGGGGCCGGGCCCAGGGGTGGTCACAGCACTGTAGGCAGGAGGGACCAGGGTCATTTGCCTCTGTAGCAACTGTAGGACAGTGGCCATGTCTGCACTTAGCCGGGTTTCCAGCCTGGGGCAAGGAAGGAAGATGACTCAGAAGTGGAGATAGAAGTGGTCCGCGCTAGGCTCCCTCCTCACCCAGCTGAGGAAGGGGAGAGTCCACCCCCCCCCAAAACTCCCGGCGCAGACAGGTCTAGACAGCACCCTGGAAACACCAGCAGAAACCCAGAGGCCCCAAGTTCCCCCACAGTCCAGCCTACCCCAGGCCCATTCCCTGGGCCACCTCTCTTCACCTGTTCAGCTGTCTCTGGAGTGCGTCCAGCCTGCTCTCCACATCGCCCCGGGAACGACGACCAGGGCTAGACAAGGGGATGTTGAGGAGGCTAGGGGCCGGGGCAGGGCATCGAGGCAGCTCCTGGTACTGGCGCCCCCGACTGTCCCCCCAGAAGCTGAAAATATTGGACACCCCAGAGAAGGCACCTGGAACCAGATAGGCATTAGGTCAGGAAGAAAGTCAAGCCCCTGCCCATCCCCCATCCCTGCTCCTGCCCATCCCCCATCCCTGCCCATCTCCCACACCCAAGGCCCAGGCCTACCTGACAAGGGATTACAGGTGTCACTACTTTTCTCCCCATCCTCTGTCAAAGGCTCCCCGCCTGGGGCTTCTCCAGGAGGCCTGGGGCTGGAGAAGGGCACCAGGCGGAGGGGACTGGAGCTGCGACCCGGGCCCTCGTCCTCACTGCTCTCTGGGCTGGAAGGGCCGCTGGATGGGCTCTCCCCCCATGGCCCTCCCGGCTGTCCCCGGTAACTCGGCCCTGGCCCAACTCGGGCAGGGCCTTGCCCCAGGGCTGACACCTCCCCTGGCTGCTCTGTGTCTGTGGAAAACAGAGAACATACCTCAGAGTGAGGGGAGAACAGGGAAGGGACAAGGGGAGCTGAGCAAGCCTGGAAAGGAGCAGGGTGTGAGTGTATATATTCCTCTGCCTCCCCCTCCCCTGCCACGCCCTGGCTTATCAGCACCCTTGGGCGCTGATCCTCTCTAGCACCCTGCTTCTGGTACTCCGGTCACCTCCCTCCTCTCTTTAAGGGGTCAAGGCCTGCTAGACAACACTCAGACATAATGAAGACCAAAAGCCCAGCCTTTGTCCCTAAAGGTAGGGGAGGTCTTCCCAAAGGACATGATGGTTCAAACCGAGCATGAAAAGGTGGCAGCATTCGGAGGGGGGGGGGTTGGGGGGGGTGGGCAGTGGGCATGGAGGACTGGGGAGGGGGGTGTGCACTGAGGAGTGCACGCTTGTCCTCTGGGCAAGGGGTGGAGCCTGCACAGCCTGACCCTTCCCTCACTCCTCTCTGTCCCCCACTCTCCCCCAGCCCTCCCTTGACCACCTCACCCTTGTCCGTGCGCCTTCGGAATGACAGTTTGCGCTTCCGTTGCCTGTTAAAGCCACTCTCTAGTTCTGCGCTGCCGGGAGAGCCAGGAATCATGTTGGTCTGCAACCAAGAGAAGAGTCAGGGCTCTTAGGTCCATCCTGCCTGGTTGGCCTGGAATATGGGGTGGGACAGGCAACTGCACCCCTTTGTTAACATAGGGAAGAATTCTTCCATCTCCTGAGCCCCCACTTAGTGTCACTTTCCCCCAGCATGCTGAGGTCTGTACTTTCAGAGCCTGATCTGACTATGACAACAGAAAAGCAGGCAGAGAAGCCGCCTATCCAAAGTCACAGTGGAGGGACAGCCTGCCAATCATTAGCTCTCCCGAGGATAAAGGCAGTTCTCCAGATGGCCCACTCACATCTCGAAGGTTGAAGGTAATCTCTAGGCTAGACCAAAAGTGATCTGAGAACTCAGGGTACATGTCCAACACCTCCAGCAGATCGTCACGATGGATCTTGTGCAGGTCACAGTAAGTGAGGGCCCTCACGTCCCCATTGGACTTTCCAGGACGTGCATATAAGTTCAGAGGCTCTCCAAAGATGTCGTTCTTCCCTGGAAGCCATGGAGAAGACAAAAGCTTGAGCCCGTGGCATCATCGGTGGGAGAGTGACAGGCACCCTCTGGGCCAGTTCCACCCTGAACAGCATCTCCAACCACGCAGCTCCCAGACACACAGCCAGTTCATGTTCCCAAGGCTCTAGGCAGACGGGCAATACCGGTGGCCAGGGGAGACAGAGGAAGGGACCAGGGATTCGGAGTCTCTCAGCAACTACTCGGCCAGAAAAAAACCCACCAAGGATGCTCCATCTCTGCCTATAGCCTTGGCTTCCTTGGGACAACTCTACTTGTATCCTCAGACATCCTCCTAACAACATGCACTTCCCTATAAACATGGTCTTCAAACTATAAATGGCAGCTCAGTGGTCGATCAGAACCAGTATTGCTTTACTGAAAGAAAACATGACAGCTTAGCTTAGCACAGAGAAGCACAGAAAAGACCAAATGTGCTCACACGTGCAGGAGAATTTGGTTTAGTTGCGAAGGGGATAGTTTGTAGAGTGGTGTGCATGTGAACTGTGAAATTAAAGTCTAAAATGCCCTACCATGAGCCATGGGCAAAAGTGTGATGCATGGAGGACCAAAACAAAACAAAAGCAAAAAACCATGGGAGGGCAAGAAGTCTCCATGCACACAAAGGCCCCAGGAGGGAAATGAAGCTTCAGGGAACCTCAAAGTGCATGCTCAGCCTCCAGCCGAGTATGTCCCACTCAACTATGAGATGATATTCAACTTTAAGGAAACACTAGATGCCTTTCTATGGAGAGATCCTGAAGTTTCCTCAAGTGCAGTGGAAGCTACATGGTCTCCTAATCCAACAGCCCCATTTCCTGCAGGTTGCCCACCTTGAAGGCCCCTCCTCAGGTGAGTTAGAACAACCCATGAATCCTCCCAGCAACCACACACCCCCAGTGTATTCAGAGGGCTCAAGTGTCTCTGAGTTTCAGTGGGCATCCCCACCCCATACCCAAGATGGCCACCACGACATCACCCCGCAGGATCTCGATGGAGCCCCTGGAGATGAAGTAGAGGGCAGTGAGCAGGTCCCCAGCGTGCACCAGTGTGTCCCCTGGTGGTGCATGTGTGGTCTTGAACTTCATAGCCAGGGCCCTCAGGCAGCCTTTAGTGGCCCCTCGGAATGGCTTGCAATGCTGCAGGAGTGAGCGGTTCAGATGTAGGCAGATATCAGCCTGCAGGCACTCAGGGAAGCCCTTCAGCACCTGCAAAAGGAGTCGGTTCGGCATGATCTCTCAAGTCTCGTTCAAACACCAGTCCATTGGGTCACACCTCTGGCTCAGGGAAAACCTGCTCCTCCCAATTCCCTATGCTGCAGAACCTGCTGGGGCCCAGAACCCACCTGAGTTCCCACCCTGACCAAGTTCTTATCTGTTAGTGCAGCAATTGATTTCCTATGTTCGTCTGGCTTACGTGGGTTGTGTGAAGAACCTGGCCTCTCCCAGTGGGAGAGCTCCAGACGGAGTTTCATGGTCAGCATCCTATATAATTCTCAGGTTTTTTAATACTAACTACAACCACCTGAGGTATGCTGGATGCACCACAAGGCTGCCCCCCCCCCACACCTACTGGTGCCTCACCGCGTTCATGTCGATGCCGTTGGTGTAGGACCAAGCGTGCTGGAAGTACTCCTCGAGGCGCTGGCGTAGCGGGTTGGGAATCTGGTGGAAGCGGATAAACTCCCGCACCCGGAGCATCTGTGTGTGGTAGCGGGCCGTGCCCGAGTACAGCCGCTGGATGATGGCGGACACGTTGCCGAAGATGCTGGCATACATGAGGGCTGGGGGCGTGGGTGAGTGGGGCCGTCAGCATCCGCAGGGACCCCGCCCGCCCACGGGGACCCTCTGCTCAGGCCCCGCACCAGGTCAACGACACTCGCGGTCCGGTCACGACTCAGTCTGAGAGTGGACATACACATGCTCAAACACACGCCAACCTTCAGCATTTCCTGCCCTGGTGTCCCAGCCTCCAAACTATACTGTGTGCCCAGGACTCTAGGAGGGGGAAGAGGAGGGGACGGGGCAGGGAAGTCTGACTGCCGCTTTGCTCCATCCTAAGACTTTCACTCCCATTTCTCTCCAGCCTTGGCTCCACCCCTCACCCGCCTCCAGGACGCACTCACAGCCAATGAGCATGACACAGATGGAGAAGATCTTCTCTGAGTTGGTGTTGGGAGAGACATTGCCAAAGCCCACGCTGGTGAGGCTGCTGAAGGTGAAGTAGAGCGCTGTGACATACTTGTCCTTGATGGAGGGGCCTCCCAGGCCGCTGCTGTTGTAGGGCTTGCCGATCTGGTCGCCCAAGTTGTGCAGCCAGCCGATGTGTGAGTCCATGTGAGGCTGTTCCATGTTGCCGATGGCGTACCATATGCAGGCCAACCAGTGCGCAATGAGCGCGAAGGTGCACATGAGCAGGAAGAGCACCGCTGCCCCGTACTCCGAGTAGCGGTCCAGCTTTCGGGCCACGCGCACCAGCCGCAGCAGCCTCGCAGTTTTCAGCAGCCCGATCAGCTAGAGGAGGGGACATGTTCAGTGTGAGGGCACATTAGTAAGCTCTGCAGCGGACGGTACTGAGCTGGTGCCTTTAAAGACTTCTTCCTGGGAGTGCTCCCTGATAATGAAAACCACCTGGCAAAGAGCACCTCCCACACAGCTCCCAGCACAGATGTCACTAATCTATGTGCCAATGTTAAGACAACGTGGTAAGGGTCTCCATGCTGAGAATGAGGAAAGAGAAGGTCCAAAAAGTCCTCAAGGTGCTAGGCCAAAACTCTAAGTAGGAGGGAGCTTTTGAGTAAGTTAGAAAATGATATTTCCATTCCAACTTAAAAAAAACAAAAAACAAAAACAAAAAAACTTTGAGCTCCTTAAGACCCTGTGGGTGAACAAGAGCATAGATTTGTTAGGGACCCTCCCTTTCTGTGTAGCATCCCCCTCTTTTATCCCTCCACCCTACTCCCTCCTGGTTCTTTTCTCCTGACTGCCTCCAGCTGAGCCCACCTCCTCAGAGCCAGAGCCAAAGATGAGCAGGTCGAAGGGGATGGCGGCCACCATGTCGATGAGGAACCAGCCCTTGAAGTAGTGCACAGCGATGCGGCCAGGGTGGCTGACCACCTCCTCATTGGCATTGACGTAGGTGGTACGGAAATTGATGAGGATGTCCACAATGAACATGATGTCTACGATGAGGTCCACTACAGCCAGAGGCTGACAGGCGTAGCCGCAGTCAGGGCCTTGGGAGCCATCTTCAGTCTCCTTCAGCAGGAAGGCAGCGGAGTATGGGGTGAAGACTGCCGTGTAGATGACCAGCAGCAGAATGAGCCAGTCCCACACCGCCTTGAAGGGGCTGTAGTGTAGGATGGTCCAGCGGTGTATTCTTGGGGCCTGCAGCTTATACTCTGGCAGCACGTCAGCTCCCAAGGACAGGACCTAAGGTGTAGGTGACAGGATGGGTCATGAGACTTCAGAGCAAAAGTTGGTACTGTCCATACTGTGGCCAAATAGAGCCTATTTCCATCAGAATGCTCCTCTTCAGCCAAGTAGCCTTAGAAACTGACTACCCCAAACCTGGGCACTATAGTTCCCAGAATGCTAGCTAGCAGGGGATATCCTGGCTGACTCCACACAGTTCTGACAGTACCCAAAATGCATGAACTTGGGTCATCATGCAGGAAAGCACAATATTGTTCCCACCACAAAACAGTGATAACCTCAGACTGCACAATACATCTCTCACCATACACTTTTACCCCACAACCCCAAAAGTAACACACACACACACATACACACACACTGCCTCAGTCTAGAATACGTTCCAAGAACTGCAGTTTCCAGCTGGGCAGTGAGCCCAGGAGCCAGAGTTCTAACACATAAAACAGTCACTGCGGCTCCCTCCCTCACTTCAGACCACTTGTCCAGAGACGCCAGCCGCCAGCCGCCATTCGCAGGCCCCTTGGCCTCTGAGGGGAGAACCCCTCTCCCTGCTGCTACTCTCTCTCAGGCTTCTCTCCACCTCAACCCAGAGAAACCTCCCACACTCTTGCAAAGGGACACAGGGGCAGAGTCCAGCCCGGGTACAATACAGAGGGATGTATACCCTGGATCGCTCAGAGATGTACTCTTGGCCTGCACAGAACCCCATTTTCAGACAGGGAAAAGCACATGCCCCTTAGCATTCAGGCAAAGGCAGTCCACCAGAGGGACAAGGGGCAACAAGCACAGCCAGCAATCTTGCTCCCAGACCTGTCTAGAGAGAACTCACTTTCCCAGAGTCAGAAGTGTCCTCTGCCCTTAAACATCTGAGCCAGCTAGAACCCCTTCCTCAATCCCTCTAGCCTTGGACCATGCTGTGCCTGCAGCAAGACCCCAACCCCAGAGTTTTTAGCCCTGTTCCAGAAGCCCTGAATCCCAGGGACCCACAACCTCAGGTCTCTGGACTAAATGAAGTCCTAAAGAGTCTCATTGGTGTTCAAGTGGGAATCCCCTGAGCCTGTCTGCAGAGGTGGTGCTGTTTACAGATCATCTTAGGGAAAGAAGCTAGTAAGAAAGATGGATCCTGAGGAAGAGTTTGCCCCCCAGAATAGACACAGAGACTTCGAAGAAAAGAGATGGGGTGGGGATGAGCACCAGGCCCTGGTCAGAGAAGGATCCTAGGTCTGCCCTGCCTTCAGACTAAGGGCTTAATACACATGATTAAAACACAGGGTTAATACACATGAGGTTGGTGACCTTTCAAGCCATCAATAAAGAACAGGCTAGGACCCCACAGACAAGGGGCAAAAGGGGGTGGCTGTTACTCCATAGAACCCCTCTCTGTACCTAGGCACAGGCCTGGGGAGCTATGCCAGATCACCCCAGACAGTAGTGACCTTGTCCCCCAGGTCTGCCCACAGCCCAGTGCACATTTGCATTCAAATATTCAGCAAGTTTGGGATACAAGGCCCAAACCTGCTAATTCAATCTACGCAAGGGTCAGTGCTGTCTCTGAAACTACTGGCTTACCACATGGCTCTCAGCCAGGCCTATAATCCCTGTGATTTGCCGTCTTACAGAAGACTGACTCAACCTTGGATCTTCACCTTGGAAGGGAAGACTCTCACCTGTGTCTACTCCCTTGCTGGGAGAAGCATATGCACCCAGAGGGAGTCAGGGACAGCAGTGATGCTGGCAGGGGTGGGATTCTTAGAATCACCCAGAGCTACCTCCAGGTTCTAAAGCAGGAGAGCCAGTGGGGTGGAGAGGTAATCATTGGCAGATGGGACAATGGCCCAGGATGCCCTAAAGAGGTGAGCCAATGCTTCACTTCAGTCTGCCCTCGTTGCCCACTGAGAAGCCTCTGATCCCTTCTCTCCTGAGACCCACAAGAGTAATCCAAGCCTCCATGGCTGACCACAAAAGTCAGAGTGAGGGAGCCCCAGCACCTCTGTGTCAAATCTAGCTGCTGCCTAACGGTTCCTGTCTCTCCCCATCTCCTCATCATCCTCTCTGGACACCTAACTGCTTCCTAGCATCTCTTTCTTCCTTTATACTATAGACTAGAGGACTATGGGCCATAGAAGCCATAGGAAAGGGGTTTCCAAGGCAAGGGAAACCCCGGGAACCCAGCCAGCAGCCAGGAGAGCAAGGAAGAGCTCAGTGGTGGGCCACACTGAAGAACACTGAGCTCCCAACCAGTCCTGCTTCTCAGAAGCCCTCTCCCCAACTGCAGCCAGAGCCCTCTGGGCCACACTCCCACCTGCCTCGGTGTCCCAGCCCAAATAAAGAATAGGATGCTGAGGGAATCACCTACCTCCTGGGCCACCAGGCTGGAGATACGCACTGCCCGCCTCACCCGGCCTTTCTGGGCCCTGGGCTGCAGAGCCCCTGTCCTGCTTTCCTTCCCCGCTGGAATCGCCATGGAGGACTTAGCTCCCCCCAGCCTGACTGGCCTAAGGCTCCAGGGCTCCACCAGGGCCTCACTTGTGCCCCAGCAGCAGTCCCAGCCCAGGCTGCCCGCCCAAGGCTGGCCGACTGGCAGCCAGAACCGCCTCTGGCATGAAGCCAGAATGCATGGGACTGGGCCCTGGGGCTGGGGTCACCTAGGCAGTAAGTATGGACAGCTGCCTGTTTGGCTCTTGCTGCACATGGCCCCTTGCTGTGGGCCCCCCGCTACCAGGGTGCTGTGCTCTGCCCGCCTGCCGCCAGCCCAGCACCCGCGGTGGGAACCACAGCTCCTCTGCTGGCCAGCCCCTCCTCCTGCCAGGTTCCCACCCCGACTCCACCACTCTGCCTCCCCCCCCCCCCCCCCGCCCAACCCGTGCCCGCCCTCTGCCCCGTGCCCGGCCAGCGGCCCCCTCCCTTGCAACCCGCTCTAGGCTCCTACTGCAGCCGCTCCCGCAGCCCTAGCCCCTCCCCCTCCACCCGGCAGCCTGGCCTGTCACCGCAGATTAATGGTCTCCCCAACACCCCCGCCCCGCCAGTCCAGTGCCGAGCCAGCCAGAGTCAAGCAGAGACACCCAGAGATGGAGAGACGCCAGGTGACTGGCAGGGGCACCACAGGCAGTCCACAGATGGACAGGCAGAGAAACACACCGAAGGCATACGCACTTTCGGTCCAGAAACAGAGCAGATGCCAGGCACCCAGGTGGGAAGAGATAGGTAGGACCCAGAGAGAGAGAAAGGAGAGAGAGCCAGGTAAAGGCTCCAGGGTGAGTATGTTCTGGAGGGCAATGCAAAGGGGAGACCGGAACCCAGAGAGCCAGAGGCCCGCCAAGGGAACAGGGCAGCTGCTATGGGGGCAGCTTAGTACAACAGGATTCTCACTGCTAAGACCTCACCGCTGCCAGCATGGAAAGTAACTGCGGTGAGTAGGCAGTGGTCTTGCAAGCCAACCTCATTGCTAGGAGGAACCTGACCAGAAAAACCCTAAAAACAGGGCTACGGACGGAGATCAAAAGCTGGTATTCTTCTCTGACCCCTTGATAGCTTTATGCCAACTACCAGTGTTCCCCACTCACCACAAGAAGGAAACCCTACTCCACACTAGGTGGACAAGGCAGACACCCCAGTTCGTCTGGTACACCACCCTGGCCTACAAGAATCAAGACCATCCTGACCTTGATTTGTGTGGTCCTTTCTAACTGAAGCCTGCTCCTGTTACCCCAGTGACCCCCTCAGATATATCTTTCCCATCTGTCCATGGCCTTCTCTCACCCACCATAGTCTTCCCCGTGTCTTTGTCTCAAGCACCTCGCTTTAACCTTGTACCGCTGAGCCACATACCCCATCTATTGGTCACCCAGCCCTGCCCACCCTAAAAGCTTCCTCCCTCCCTCTCCAGCAGCCTTTCTCTCTACGAACCTCATCGCAAACTCCCTTCTTGTACCCCAACACTGGGCATTTCCCCTACCAGCTCCCACAGCTTCCCTCACTGACTAGCCTTCAGACCCCCCCCCCAACCTTGATCACAACCTTGCTCCTCCTCCCCAGGTCCAACTTCCTCTAAGGTGAGCACAGAGCATCTTGGACACCTACCTGGGTGACCTTCTCGGTGACATTGTGGGTCCGCTCTTTTATCTTGGGTGCTATAATTTCCCGGTCACTGGTGGGTGAAGCCAGGAAAGGGTCGCCCTTGAGGTCCACAAAGTTGAGGGTGATTTGGGGTATCTTGCTAATGGTTCGGTAGCGCACAAGGTCAGAGTCTGAGGTGGAGTTAAGCAGGCCACTGCGAAGGGGGTGCATAGCCCCTGGGACGGAGACACAAAGCTTGGTCAGGTCAGGGGCTGATGGGAAGCCAGGCCATTGGCAAAAACACTACAATGACAAGGACGAGACCTCTCTGGGTTTTAAGGAAACGTGCCACCATGAGAATGGAAGAGATCAGATAGACTTAGGAGCCTCTAAATCTCTCTCTTGTCTCTTTCCAGTTCCATGGCCATCCCTGTTCCAGGATTTCCTGGGACAGCTAGCCCCTTGGGCCAGCAAAGACTCTGTGAGTGGAAGAATGTAATGGGATGAATGGACATTTAATAGAGTAAAAGGCCACTTAATGAGATTAAATAAGTATTTAATGGGATTTCCATCTCCCAGACTCCCAGGCACCTAAGAGGTAGGAGGAAAGAGGAAATGAGGGCTAGAGATGGGCGTGGCAGGCAGGAAGCAAGGGGTCGGAGTAGGGATCCCCATCCTGCATTCTCACCTGTGCTAGCATGTCGGGGAGGAGGGGGCAGCGCCCCAGCCCGCATTGCCTCGATGTCATCCGCGGAAGATGCCCGGCGCACACTAGCGCAGCTCTCACGTGAGCGTGTCCGGGCCAGGCTGCAGCTGGAACCTGAGGCGTCGGGGTTAAGGCTCTGAGCTCGTGGCGATGGGTGAGGGCCTCGGATGCTGGCTGCCGGTGAAGCAGACCCTGGGCCCACCAGCGCTCGCTTCTCCTCTGCCGGCCCAAGTCCTGCCACGTGGTTGTCCATGGCAGAAACCTCATCCAAGGCCAGGGACTCACTGCTGGGTGCTGCCGGCGTCAGGTCCACATCCACCACCACGGCCCCGGGGGCTCCAGCACTGCCCACACCTCCTGTGCGCACAGATGACTCCCTGGCAGTCAGTGCCAGCAAGGCAGGCAGCTTTAGGCGGAAGGTCTTGGCCCGGCCTATGGGGAAAGGGAGTGTGGAGTGACCAAAAGAACTGGGTCCCTAATAGTGGAAGGCCCTCACCCTACCCCATGCACTTGATTCCCCAAACCCAGACAAGTCATTCGCTCCCCAGATTCCATGGTGGAGAGGGTAACATGCAGAGACGGATGCATGCCTTGGGTAGGTCACTAAAGGTCAGTAAAAGTAAATGGGGACCCTGCCACCCAGCACCTAGCATCACTAAAACCCAAGAGGTGAGCTTTGTTGTCATGACTCTGAGAAGTATTTAAATAAACCCAAAAAATTGCCTCCTGGGGAAAGCAGAGTCTCCAAACCTTTGGGCCAACCAGGGGAAATGTTAAAGCTGCTGTTTGTAACCAAGGCCAACATGCCTTCCCATCCTCTCTTCCATTAACCTCCACTCTTGGGACCCGGCCAGACCACAGAAGAGCTGAGTCCATGAGACTGGGCTTTCTAATGAGCTGGGGGCTAGTGCTGCTTAAGCAAGCACCTATTATGTCTCCAGGGTGCTGGGTGGGGATGCAGGCGGCAAGGCTAGAAAACTTGCTCTGCCTGAAGAAGCTGCAATGCTGAACCCTGCACAGCATGGGTGTTTCTCCATCCTGGTCCAGACAGACTGGCCAGATAGATCACTCCTTTGTGTTCCTTGCAGTGTCACACATGCATGCGACCAGAGAAACAAGACCTCGTTTCGTGTACGCCTGAGCTGATTCAGGAGTTTGGCTGCACTTACCAGAAGCTAGCCAGCTGGTAGAGGGCCCCCTGTGGTTGGTATCGTGAGCCGGGGAGCCTACCATGTCCTTCTCCATCACTACTTCAAAGTTGAGGATGAACATGATGACAGCCCCATCCTCATTCTTCACGGGCACCACATCCACCAGACACAGGAAGCAGCTCCCTGCAGAGTAGGGAAGGCATGGGCCATGGTGACACCAGATCCTCTTCCCAAGTGGGCAGGACACAAAATGACCAGGAAGGACCTCTGAACCCAAAAGGGCCCATCAGGTTCTACCACATCCCATAGCCCACATCTGCAATTCCTGACCCTGCTCTGACCCCTACACCTGGCGATGCCAGACTGCCAGCCGGTCCGCACTTCATCCCTAAGTGCCCATCTTGTCTCTCAGTCTTCTTTCCCTGTTTTTCCTCTCACCTCCTCCCTCCAGCTTGTGAGCCTTTCTTTCCCCCACATTCTCATCTGTATCCCCATCTTTTCAAAATGTCTGTGCTTGTCCCTCCTTCAAGGACTACACTCCAAACTTTACTCCAGCATCTCCTGCTCCAGCCCCAGCTCTAAAGCTCTTCAACATTCCTGTGCCTTGTTTTCCGCACCTACAGAATGGAATGGTAGCCATTTTCCCAGGAGTTGCAAAGGTTCATTAAGTCCACACGTGTATGTGCAATTGGACACTAAAGACGACTGGATACAATATCCATCTTGTAGGTGCAAGACCTGGTATATGGATACCAGAGACAATTGGATACTGTATCCATCTTGCCTCTGCTCTCTTTAGTCTCCAGGTATTGTGTGGATCTACAAGTATGCAACTTGAAATCAAGAGTTTCAAAACTTTACAGTGTTTTGAGAACTGCCAGTGTCTAAGCACATAGTCTCCTATGTCATGAAAGTACTGGGCTGAGACCTGGCAGAAACCAAGAACCCCAATCCCCTACCAGAAACCAAGAAACACTGCTATGAGATCGTTCTTTGTCCTGCTTATTCTCGACTCCTTCTCTCCAGCCCCCCTCCCCCAAGTCCTTGGAGCAGGCAAAGTCATCCCATCAGTTCCCTTGGGCTCTCAGGAATACACAGTCCAATGCCTTCCATGTTGATTTCTGAATTGAGGTAGATTCGAGGTGAGTGTCCCTGCCAGGACCAAGCTAAGGGTCCAGCCTGCAAGACGTTCTCCTTGATGGCATCCTGGTCCTCTCACAGGGACCAAGGCAGGTTGTCATCTCTTGTCCATCATCATCCAATCTTCCCAATATTCATCTGACTCCCCTGCCTCCCAGTGGTCGCTTTCCTTCTGAAGGGCCCAACACCTAGAATAACTAATGCACCTTGGAAGCTGGTGACAGGCCATGGTGTCAGTGGTACAGCAATAATGACATGAAAAAGAAACTCAGAATGTAGGAGGCATTTGGGAAAGAGGTAAAAAGTCACATGGTCTCAGAAGAGCCCTATCAGCCAGCCTTGGCTTTCCACTTACCTGCATGCCCTGGAGCTCCCTAGGTTGGTCTCCCTGCCTCTGACCCTCCCCTTACCATGAGCCCTGGCCCAGCTGTACAGGAGGGGTGGTGACTGGAGTCAAGGGAAGAACAGAACCTGGAGCTCACTTGATGCCTTTCAGCCAGGCCTGAGTGGGTGAGCACTAAGGGTACAGAAGAGTACATGCTGTGGCTAAGCCAGCCAGCCGTGAAGGGCAGGGCTCTTGGAGACACTGGCCAGCCATAGTGCAGACATGCTGGGTAGGGGACTGAGACCACAACAGACAAGTGATTCCAGCAGCTGTGGATTCCCCAGTCAAATGAGTGCCTCTGAAACCCACTCAGACAGACTGGCACATAGGTGAGGGCAAGGCCCAGGAGGAGCCAGTCAGGAGCTCTCTGCCCTACCCACTCAGTACCCCTGCACTCACCACAGTCAGGGCCCTCCTGCCCCTACCCAAGGGCCCTGAGCTCAGGAGTTCTGTCTGGGTGTCCCTTAAGCGGCTGCTCTTGTCCCCTGACCTCCGGCCTCTGACACACAGCTGTGGTGTTGAAGCTGTTCGGGGGGGGGGGGTGGCCTGGGTCCAGCTGGAGGCCGTTTGGCACCCAGACAGCCAGCCTTGAGTTTATGCCCTAATATGGTGATGGCCAGCAACGGCCTGAGCAGGAACTGGCCTTCTCAGGACTATAGAGGGGCAGGAGACCAGGATACCGAGGCCTGAGAGACCCCAGCACCTACCCTCCAGAGCCCCAGAGATCCAAACTCCATGTCACTATGCTCACCAGGACATGTGTCAAAGAAGCCTGGAGTCTAGAACCAAGATGGTTCTGGCTCTTCCAGATGACTTAGGGGCTCTATCCCTAAAAGGGGGCAAGAAATTCTGATGTGGTGTCTTCAGCACTCTATCCTTTCAGCCCAGGCTCCCTTAGAAAGAGAAACCACATGGCCCATGGCCCTGCATCTCAGATAGCTACGTCAGACCTCAGCAGCTCAGACAGTGACCCTAGATCCCTGCATCCGAAAATAATTGGCTTTAATTCTCTCAAAGAGAAACTTCAAGCTATGCCCCTCTCACAGGACAAGCCTGCTTCCTACTTCCAGATGCACACACAGAATGCTGGTGCTCCCCCTTTATCGACATTCAAGAAATTTCTCTTCAAATATCCTGTCAAAGGCCTGGTTGTTCCGAGATGTGACCTGCCCCCCACCCCCACATCCTATCTGATCATTGATGGAAATAGATTGCGTGGAAACAAAGAAAGCTGAAGACCAAACAGGTTCTCAGCTCTAGAGGTACCATCTCACTTGCCAACTTGGCAGAGTCTTATGTGACCTACCGGGTCACCAGCCCCAACTCTTTGGCTAGAAGTATGGGGGGGTTCCTGGGGGTAAGAGAAGGACAGTCAGGCTGCAGGCAAGGTCCACGGGTGCTGACCCAGAACAAATAGCCTGTGGCCAGCTTTCCAGCTGAGAAGAAAGGTTGTGAACAAGGCTGAGCTGTCCTCGGGAAGCCTGGAACACAGCCTACCTACCCGGCCTCTCCCCAGACACCCCCTGTTCCTCCCTCCTTCCCACTTGGCTTGCAGTCCCACCAGTGGTCCAGCTCATGTAAGGAAGAGGCAGCCTCAAGGAGGGCCCTGGGGCCAGAGCTGGGCAAGGCTGCAGTTCCACCCAGAACCACTCTGTGGCAGGCACTGTCCACGTTCAAGAGGCAGACAGCTCTTGGAGCACTCCAGAAGGAATGGGTGGGACGGGAGGGGGCACTGAAGGGGACAGCAGGGAGCCCAGTTCTCTTTCTCAAGGTAGACATGGCACAATAGATGGAAGAGTCACCTTACAGAATGCTCTTCTGTCATAAGACACTGGTCACACCTACTCACTGGGCCAAAGTCTGAATGAAATGACATAGTATATGACAGCCTGACCCAAGAAGAGAGTTCTGCACACTCAGAAGAAAGATGAAGCTTTTCAGTTGGCCCCGGGACAGTCTGATTTAAGTGGATAATACCAAAACATACCCTGGTCCCCACCCCAGCACAGCCAGGCTCCAGAGCCACCATTTGGGTAGTGGGGCCTCCCTGCCCAGTCTAAGCCTGTCTTTGACCTCTCAGGATAGAAAGGAAAAGAGGATGGCAAGCATGCCAGTAACCACACAGCTCTGGGATCTGGTAGAGCCTTTGGTCTCTGTGACCCAGGCCAGTCAGTCCCCGAGCAGCCTTCAGAGGTCATGCTGCTCACTGTAGGTCAGTAAGTGGAAGGGACCCTGGTGCAGCAAGTTCCACTCATTCTGATAGCAGGAAAAGTCCCGTTCAGACTACAAACCCTGGCTTGCTGGGATGTGAAGCTACATCACACTAAGGGGTCCACTTTGGAGTATCGTTGCCCTGCCTGGCATCTGCACTCACAAGCTCAGGCTTACTTCCTGTACATCAAAACCTAATCTCCCACCTCTGGCCCAGACCTGCCTTAGCAGAAGTGACCGTTGGTGAGAGTTCAGAGAACCACAGATGACCTGGGCAGCCTTGGGCAAGTTGGTGAGGCCAGGGTCTCACCTGTACAGCAGCAGGTGTCATGGTGTCCCCATTACCTCATGGTACCGTTGAACATGCCACCAACAGGTGAAGCATCTAGGACAGCATGACCAAGAAGGTGGCCCTGGTGCCTACTCTGACTGAGCTAGGTGTTACATTAGACCCTAATTTGGCATCTAGACAAAATAGAGCAAGACAGAACAAACCAAATAGTGAGCATGCCCTAGGAAAATGAGGTCTTCTTTCTCCAACAGTCAGAAGACCCTGCTCTCCCTTAATTTGCTGGGTAGCTACAAATAGGCCACCCACCTCTCTGAGCTTAGATTCTCTGTGCATACCACAGGGACAAGAGATTTCTGTTCTGGGTGCCAGATGAGGTGACAGATGGTCTTATAGAAGCATCTGGAGCTGTAATGAGGCAGAGTAGCAGGTCCCTGCAGGGAAGGTGACCTCCAGCCCTTATCCTGGTCGCCTCCCTTGCCCCACTCCAAGCAGGAGGAGTTGTGCCAAAATGAGCCCAAAGTCACACTGAGGGCAGGGAAGCTGAGGCTGCAGTTGGCCCTGTCCGCCCCCCAGGCAGAGGCTGTCTCCGGAGGAGCAGCCCAGGGCTGTGCAGTGTCAGGTTATATTTAGCCTGGTGGTGGCGACAGGAAGATGCAGCGGGAGCTGCTTCTGGCCAAGGGCCACCGTGTCGCTAACACCACTCTCATGGACAGCCAGGGGGGCTAGGGAAAACCAGGGACATTGTGGGCTCAAGGGACAAGATGAGGGAATCTGAGAGGCCAGCCAGTCAATGAGTCTGTGTCCCTGTGGGAAAGCATATGTATGTATGTGTATCAGAAACAGAGATGAATCGTAGGCTCCTGAACTTAGGAACTGAGCTACACAGGGTCCTGGAGGCACTCCCTGCCAGGCAGGCTTGGGAAGCCACAAGCCAGACTCTAAGTCTCAAAGAAACATCACTTCTAGACTCAGTTGTCCACCACCCTTGCCTCCTGCCAACAATCCCTGTGTAGGGACAGGGCCTCTGTGAGCGTCTAATTTCCTGCTCAAACCAACTTCCTATGGCAATGCTTGGGTCACCTCTCATTACAACTCCTCAAAAGACAATCTCCACCCAGGAAAGCTCAAGCTGGCTGAGCTCCAGGGTCATGGGGCCATGCTACCTCTTAGCTTGTGAGAGTATACCCTCTGTTCTAACAAGGCCCTGAGAGAACTCGGTGGGTTAAGTGCCATCATGACTGACCATCTGAGCTTGATCCTTGTTATCCAACATGATGGGAAGCACTGACCGCTGCAACAAGCTATCCTCTGACCTATACTAATGTACTGTGACACACACATACACCACAGCACACATACACACGAATACCATTTATACACATGTGCAGGATGATGTCACATTGACCCCCCCCCACTTCCTCCATCTTCATCCCTCCTAGACCCCTCTGCAGAGGGTTTCTGGAATCAGGCTACTTGGGTAGTTCTCACCCTCTGCAGAGGATATGTCCACAAGCTGGCTTGTGAGGTGAGCTCCCTAGCCCTAGCATCCAGACCTGCACCAGGGAGAATGGCTTCACAGCAGGTGTTGAGTACTCAGCTTTGGAAGGTCTGATGATGATCACTAGATTGGTGACCAGCGGTTTAGGCCACTGTAGACACAGTGGCTCTACCTCTCACCTTCTAGATCCAAGAACACTGGCGACTCAGTACAGAATGCCCCCGGTCCTGGGTGCAGGTAAACAGAACCACCATGGGAATTCAGGTGTTTTTCCCAATGCAATATTACATCTGGTCACAAGTTAATATCGAACAAGATGGTGCTTAGACCTAAGTGAACTATGCCTGTTGTGAAATTTCTGAGCCCTTTTCTGCCCCCCTAAACTGTGACCCTGATCCCTGCATTTGCAGCTGTCATAGAGCAGCAAGGACACAGAGCTATCACCATTCACCAGAGAATCAATCCTGTGGTCCCTGCCATCTTCCTGGGTTCTGTAAGCTCCTGGAACTGTCCTCCACCTTGGCTCCCAAACACGAACACATAGAGGGCCTGGAGAGGCTGTTTGTAATAAGGCTCTGCCTTTGGTCTCTGAGCAGGTACAGCTGTCTGGTAATTAACTCAAGAGGACAATTCCCCTTGCCTAACTCACCCATAGGACACTGTGAAACACCCACAGCAAATACATTTATCAGTAAAGTTACACTGAAAAGTCTGATAGTACTTGCAAGAATGGAAACATATGACCATGACACAAAGAAACATACAAATCGACATTATTTGCAGGGTACAGACAGAGTCGTCTCCTCAGAGAACCAACAAAGTCACCGGGTAAACACTAAGGAGGGAGCCAAGAGCTCCACCAGATAGATGGGCCCACAAAACACAGCTTCAAAAATTTAGAAAGTAGAGTCAGAAGACAAGGCAGCACCAGCACTGTGGTCCACACTTGTGACCCCAGCGCTCAAAGTCAGCCCTGGCTTCATTGTGAGTTTGAGGCTTCAGAAAACAGGGAAGGGCCAGCAAAATGGCTCAGTGAGTAAAAGCATGTGTTGGGCAAACATGAGGAGCTGAGTTTGTTTTCCAGAGCCAACAGTGGAAAAAGAGCCAACTCCCCAAAGTTGTCTTCTAGCCTCAAATCATCATCATGACATGCATGATCGTGTAAGTTAAATGACTGTTTCCTTATCTGTGTGTGTGTGTGTGTGTGTGTGTGTGTGTGTGTGTGTGTGTGTGACCATGTGCTATGATATCCATATGGCCTTGTTTGGCCTCAGCACTTACCAGGCTATCTTCCCAGGATTCTCCTGTCCCCACCTTCCATTTTATCTGGTAGCATATGGTTACAGTCATATATGACTACAGTCATATGCTACTGCGCCCCGCTTCCACGTGGGCTCTAAGGATTCAAACTCAGATCCTCACACTTTCTCATCAAGCACCTTATCTACTGAGCCATCTCTTCAGCCACAAAATCTCTTCCTCAATAGCAATGACTGTGGAGCAGCTAGGGATGTTCAAGAACCACAGGCGAGAAAACAAAACCTCGGAGCAATAAAACATATGGAGATGAGATGGCCTGGAGGGATGGCCCAGGATCTCACTGAAACTGCAAAGCTGTTAATTCTCCTGAATTAAGAGCAAACCTAATTCTGACAAAGGCTTTGGTGATGCTGACACATGGTGCTCACTTGCTATCTGAACGTGCAGCAGGCAGAAGCAGGGTAATGAGCTCCAAGCCAGCCTAGCATACATCAATACGCACTCAAAAACATAAACAAATGAAGCTGAGAGGAAGTAGGGGGAAAGCCAGGTATGGCTGTTATCCCAGCCCCTGGGAGGCTGGGACAGGAGCATTACCATGGTTTAAGACAAGCCTGGGCAGTTGCATACACTGTGAGTTCCAAGCTACAGTGTAAGATCTTATCTTATAAATAAATAATTTTTAAATTAAAAAATAAAGTGGTGTAGGGGAATACCAAGGCATTGAGGGGAGAGAGGGTGGCTGGGAGAGGGAGCACCTTCATGGAGGTAATGGGGGAGAGAGGGATGTGACTAGGAGAAAGGGGATAACATCTGAAATGTAAATACAGAGAATATCTAGTTTTTAAAAAGTGGAAGAATTCACCTTTCTGGTTACTGAGACACAGTAAGCAAACACGGTGTTTTATGCTTGTCGCAGTTTTACAGTCCTGACGGACACACAGACAGATATTTGGGGCAGAATGCAGTGTTCAGAGGCCATGGTTACATAGCCAAGTAACCTATGCTAAAGGTGCCCTACAAAGCAATGGAAAAAAACAGACTAGATGTGTTGGGAAAGTTGGCTCCTTACATGGAAAAAAATAAAACTTGATCCTTACTTGACACTGCATCCAAGGAGGGTTCAGTGGATCCAACACCCAACTGAGGAAGGTGAGCCCAGGGAACCAGAGAAGAGAGGCAGACCTGTGGGCCCTCATCCTGTGCATAGGAAAGGGTCTCCAGTGGAACTTCAAAAGCATGAGCAAAACCGAAAGTCAATGATTCATTTGTATCAAAGCTAAGAATCTTTGTTTTATTAGCCAAGCAGAGACCAAGAAGGAAAGGTATTCACAATTTGAACAAGGAATAGATATCCAGAATGCATACTGTACTCATTTGTATTTCTAGAGTACACAAGCAACCCCTGGAAAGTCACAGGAACAGAAGAGAGCCGTCTCACAGGAAGATAAGCAAAGGATACAATCACGCAATTGGCAGGAATGGAAGCTCACGTGGCTATCAGGCCTGAAAGAGAGGCTCTGATTAGAGCAGCAAGCCCACAAGACTGGCAAATATTAGAAAGGGAGGTGATGTTGTGTGTGGCAGAGGTGGGAGAGCATAAGGGTCTCCATTCAGAAGGCAGACAGCAGTTAGCTAAGAACCCCATCTCCTGAGATCCAGCAATTCACTTCCAGGTTATGCAGGCCACAGACACTCTCACAGCAGTGTGGAAAGGCCTGGGACAGATAATGTTCAATGTGGCATTTTCTCTGGTGACAGGGAGGTGGAAACTATCTGGGGTCCTTCGCTGAGACAGGAGCAGTAAAACAGGCAGCTCCATGCTCCAGGATGGGAAGCCACAGCCTGGATGCTCGCTGGCGCCAGAAACCCACCTGTACATAGTCATGCTCCTGGGTAAGAGTGAATACCAGGATACAATACCATTTGCCTACATTAAGTCCATATGAATCTATCCAGTCAAAATACACATTTGCAAGAACATATGTGAACAGCATATTCACAGGGAGTGCATTTGAATGGCTGCCTATAAGGCATGCACAGAACTGAGAGATGTGATAAAAGGCAGGCAAGAAAGTGAAAGAGAGAAACAATAGTGTGAGTACTGGGGCCTCACTTGAGGGGCTGAGCCAACAGGAACCTGGCGAGGAAGAGGACAGACAGGCAGAGGTGCAGAGGACCACACAGCAGACAACCTTACTCTACTCCCCATAGTCTTAACTGGGACCATGGAGTGCTGCTTGCTGAGTAGCAATCACACACACACACACACACACACACACACACACACACACACACACACACACGCTGCCATGTTGGTACCTGTTTGGGGCATGCCCTTCACCCACCATGAAGGGGACAAGTGATCTGATACACCTCAGAAACATGGGCCACTGAAGCCTCCAGATTCGAGCCAAAACCGCCTCCCCCCAGGCCTGAGCTCATCACACCCAAGAAGCAGCAGATTGTGCAAGGTGGTCCACACAAGGTTCTAGAGACAACTGGACCCGAGGTCCAGTTTGGGTCCCCACCTGCTAGGTATGTATGTCCTTTAGCCTCCACAAGCAAGAGTTCACCTTCCAAAAAATGACTAAGAAAATTTACAGGCTGGAGAGATGGCTCAGAGACTAAGAGAAGAGCACTGACTGCTCTTCCAGAGGTTCTGAGTTCAAATCCCAGCAACCACCTGGTGACTCACAACCATCTGTAATGAAATCTGATGCCCTCTTCTGGCATGTCTGAAGACAGCTACAGTGTATTCATATACACAAAATAAATAAATCTTTAAAAAAAAGAAAAAAGAAAAAGAAATGTTACCCACAAGAGGCTACAAGGACCAGCATTTACACACTGTAAAGTCAAGTCACCTGAGTGTACCTAAGTGCTTCCAGGAGCTGCCATCTCCCAGCTGACTTTACCAAAGCTTTGTTCCCTTCTCAGGCCTCCTCTGGTGGCCTTTGAATGAAGAGGCCATGAGGCCCAGCTATGAGGCCCAGCACACTCCCTGTACTGTATGATGCCTCCCACACTTAACAGAGCAGGAGGGAACCCAGAGACTCCTCTGGCCCTCCGCCCCCTCTTCCACCCAAGTGTTCTATTGCTCCAAGGTTCTCACAGGCTGGGACACTAAGGCCCAGAGATAAGAAATTATTTTCCCAAAGCCACTCAGTCCATTATCAAGTTAGAGACTGCCCACGAGTCATCTAACGCCAAGAATAAGGCTTCAGCCACACAGTGCTGCCCCGTTTGTCCATCCATTTAGCAAAACCACGCAGATATTCACCTCCTACCATGTACTAGGCAGGTGGATACCAAAACACAAAAAAAAAAAAAAAACCAAGCCGCTCAGCCTAGAGGGGATGGTGGGTACTGCAAACTCATCCAGGGCCAAACTGAGGCAAGGACAGGTAAAGGCAGAATGTTGCCCAGCTTGCTGGGTAATTCTAGGCCAGCTGACAAATGCCTAAGCCCAGAATACAGCCCAGAGATTTCTATAGACAATGAGGGACATGAGCCACCACTAGGACCCTCCTGAGCTGGCACTTAGTCCAGTATCCCTCCAACTCCTCTCTGACTGTGACTCTAATCTCCCTGCATGTCATAAAGTCAGTCACATGCCATTCTCTCACCCATGGGGGCCAGATGACACTCTCTCACCTGCGCACAAGGTGGGGGGCAGGGATTAGAGAAGGGCAATCTCTGGCCAGTGCATATTCTCTAGGAGAGGTGGTTGGCACCCTCAGGGAAGCTCAGTAGGAAAGGGCTTCCCTGAAGCTCTCAGATCTTACTGCACAGGGAGCCAGCCACCCAGGCTCAACCACCTTCTACCACCGAGCTGGCCCTCCTGCTGTTCCAGTCCCCCTCCCCAGAGCCCGAGGCCACTGTCAACTCTGCGTCTACCGACAGCTCTGCACAAATATTTACATAGTTCCTCTGGGGCTTCGGAGACACCGCAAACAGGAGCAGGAGGCAGCCTCCCGATGCTGTCCAGGCCCAGGGCCTCTGAGGAAACAGAGCCTCTCTATCCTCATGGACAGGAAGACCTCAGCAGCCCAGGGCAGACCACCACAGGGAAGCTAGGAGAAAGGTGCTTAGCAGAGACAGGCAGGCAGGCAGACAGCTGGAGGCAGGCCCTGCCAGAAGCTACCACCTGAACCAGGCTCCAGACTATACCAGATCCTGACCAGAACAACAGGGATATCTGTGCTCCACAGAAGGGAGCTCACCTTTAATACTAGCAAGACCAGCCTGGCCCACCTAGCTAGGATTACATAGAGTTAAAGGGGGTCAGAGAATAAGCACTCCAATGGCTTTGGCACCATGGAAAAGCCATAAGTTTAAAGTCTGGCTCTCTTGGGAAGGCTCCAGGCTACTTCCCATGAACAGAGCCCAGAAACAGCTAGGCACTGACCTCTGACCTCTGCCTTCCCGCTCAAAACCTCCCACTTCAGAGAAAACATCTTTCACCAACTCAGATGACACATGACTGGGAGTTCCGGGTGGGGAGGTGTCTGGTAAAGAAGAGCCACAGCAGGGGCAAAGCAGAACCTCTGACTTAAGTGAAAAAGGAAAGCAAAGAAGAGAGAAAACCAGGACTGGGTTATAGAGGGTGACGGAATGCCCAGCGGTTGGAGACTGGTACCACCAGGGCCAGCCCGAGCACCTGGAAGACCAGGGTTCAGCACATAGCAAATGTGGAAACACAGCACACTGGGGAGCTGGCCTGGACCGAAGGTCCCAACCCCTCCCCCTCAGCCACAGCATCAGCTGTAGCAGTGGGGACCCTCTGACCTTGTTGCCATAGCAACTGGCCTACAGCTGGAGTGGAGAAGCCAATAGACTCATCTCTTGAGACAACCCCATCTCCACCCACACACAGGCTCCTGGGGACACAGGGACAGAGAGACAGGGACAGGACAGTCAGAGGTATGGTAAGACAGATAAAGCCTTTGAGACAAAGGCCTGGGGGGCGGGGGATGGAGGTGAGTAAACATCATACAGGAGACACAGAAAGAAGCAAAAATTTGGCTCCAGGATGCTAAAGGCTCAGGAGAAATATACAAAAGGAGAAGGAGGAAGAATGGAAGGGACAGAACAGGCAGGCAGGTCTGAGACAAAGGCAGGGAAGCCTGAGTGTGGGGAGGAAGAGCTGCCAAGAGGAGGGGGGCACAGCAGGCAGGCAGGGCAGAGCAGGCAGGAGGGGAGGCAGCCGGGAGGTGGGAACAAAGAGCAAAGACAATAGAAGGGCCAGGGAGAGGAAGAGCTACATCTCCTCCACCCCCACCACGGCAGCGAAGGGCAAGGTGTGTACCCAGCCAGCACCTGCTGTCTGAGGTACCTCTACAGAAATGTCACATCCTGCCAGACCTGCACTACAGGGTTCTGCTGTTCACAATTCCATTATGATCCTGGGCCTGTCTTAAGGGGCATCAGCATATGGCCAGTGAACTGGGCACACTATGTCTCCTCCTCCACCCACACACCCCCAGTCTAGCTTCCCTACCTCCCAGCAGCCCCAGGAACTAAATAATGGGGCTGTCTGGCTCCAGACCCTGAGACTGCACAGAGCTGAGTTAGAGGCTCCGACACAGCACAGCTGTCCTTAGAGGCGCCTGCCAGCAAAAGGCCCTGCCTCCTCCCCAGCCAATCTCCCTCCCTGAGGCTACAGCCCAAGAACCTACTCTCCCAGGGCTGGCCCAGGCACCACCTAGAAAAGGTCTGGACAAAAACAGGAGGTAGCATTAGCACATTTCTCTGAATTTGTACATGTTCCACACATCAACACACACACACACATACACATGTAGCCCAGGTCAGGCAACAAAGATGGCATGAGGAACTTGGTGTCACAAGGCAAGGGAAAGAGAGGCTGAAGAATCTGTCTGCTTTGCCCTCAGCCTAGAATGCCAAGGTAAGTGGGGCCCCAGGTAGCTGAGGTCCTAGACCAACCTGTTGTCCACTGGGAGTTATCTGAACCCCATGGAAACTAGGTGAGAAGAAGGGGCAGGAGACAGCAGCTAGCATAGGGTTTCCTAGGTCACGGCCCCATTTAGAGTAGTAACCTGGAGAAGACAAAAAGTTTAGGCTTGCACATGGACCTGGATTATAGGCCCATTCTCTTCAAAGATATACTAAGAGGACTTCCACCATTAGGCTTCTCCACCTGCTACCCAAAAGGCTAGATTAGGTGGTTCCTCAAGATTCCCCAAGATTCTACAACAGCGCCTTTTCAGGACTCTCCCAAAGGAGTCAGCATGGGCCAAAAAGGACCCACACTACTTGAGAAGTCTATATCTATGTTACAGCCAAAGGTAAAATCAGTCCAACCTCTCGGATGCCAAATCCACAAACACAAACAGTATCCACCGTGGGACAGGAATGTGGCTTACTACAGGAAGACACTGCATATGAGCATTTTCACAAAAGTACAGCACCCGAGCCAAGCCTAGTGATCCAGGGTTATCATCTCAGCTACTTTGGAAGCTGGAAAAGTTCAAGGCCCACCTAGGTTATGGGGTAAGTTCAAGGTCAACTTGGACAACTTAGTGAGCTACTGTCTCAAAACGAATAAATTTAGGCCCAGATACAGTGGTACACTCTCGAATCCCAGCACTTGGGGCACAGAGACTGGCGGATGGCATTGAATCAAAGCCAGCTATATATCTACATAGTGTGAGACCCTGACCCCCAAAAAATGAGAGAGGGGAGGGAGGGAGGAAGGGAATGCACACACAAGCACTGGCAAGATGGCTCAGCAGGTAAAGGTGTAAAGGTGTTTTCCACACAAGCCAGACAACCTGAGTTTGATCCCCAGAACTCACATAACGGTTAAAGGAGAAAACCAACTCCATAAAATTATTCTCTGACCTCAAAACACACATATGGTAGCACTCACTCCCATCATACACAGCCCTAGCCTTGATCCCCAGTTCTGAAGAAGAAGAAGAAGAAGAAAGGAACCCCAGCATCCCAAGATCCCAAGGAAGCACTGCAACAAAATTGTGGAAATCAACCAATTTGGCTGGTGGGAGATTCCCACATTATATAATGAGTAGTTATGTGCTCATGTGCAAATATACACTTGTGGTTTGGAAACTTACATCTGTATTTGTGTGAAGCACAGAAAGCCTCTTTAGTCCTCTGGTGTCCTTGTCAATGCATGACACACAGCAAAACAGCAAGGCATGGCTCTGGTCAGACAGACATGAAGTCCACTCCAAGCACCGATGCTTTCAATTGGTGTGGCTCAGGGAGCATGCTTAACATCTCTAAGCTTTAGTTTCATCGTCCTTAGATGATAAAAGGCGGCACTGAGGGGGGTCCAAAAACCCTGGGAATAAAATTTCAGTCTCCCAGGAAGCAAACTGGGCTCCTCAAAGAAAGCCAGCCACCAACGATGGGTCATTGATCAGTGACAACCCTGACTTAGGAAGAATAAGTCTGAAACTGAGTCAGCTCCTGGGACACCTGGCTGCAAAAGATAACAAGGCCAGAACTGAGCTAGTTTCGGAAATTCTTCAAGGTCTCACCAAAAGAAACTAACATAATAGCCAGTCAGAATTGTACTAACGTCACTGATTTGGCCCCTAGCAATCATATTAGAGGTTACCTAACCCTTCTAGAAAATGCCCCTAGCCTTGTATAAAAGGGGACCAGCAAGCCTGTCTGGTCTTCGATATTTTGGTGACAGTTGACCTCATGCTAGTAGTTTCTGCAGAATAAATGCTCTTTGCTTTTGCATACTATTTGAGTCTGGGGTCTTCCCTCAGCGATTCTTGAACCCTAACAACATCAGGGATGCTGTGAGGATTACACAAAGTCACACAGCCAAATGAGTTTTCCATCACCATATTCCCTACCTGCCTACGAGCCAGAACTGCAATTTATGCGAGCACACTCTCCAGCAAAGGGCCATTAGTGGTGCATACTCTCCAAGTGTTGTCCGAAGGCATCACAGGCTACACGCCTGCAAAGAAAGCCCCTTAAGGAAGCCGCCCTGGAGTATGCACATCAGAGGCCTGGAGTTTGCAGGGTCCATTTGCCACAGCAAGGAGACGGGGTGTGCTCATCGTGACTAGGCAACCAGTACACTGAGAGCAGGAACTTTTGCCTTTCCTGTAGGCAGCTCTGTGTTCAAGAGCTCAGCTCTGAGCTGGGTTTCAGGTTTGTAGTGAAGCTTATGAAATGCTCACTGGTCAACGACAGAATTCTGGAGCCCCTTCTGAGCCCCCCTATACCCACTACCCTACCACTTCACTGACCTCCCTGAGCAGAGCCCCCCCCCCCCAGCCGCACAGGCCCAGTGAGAGAACAGCTCCACCCACCCTATGTTTATCCGCTCTCCACTTTGCTCTCCGGAAGCCCAGAGCAGCTGGCTTGGGAGGTGGTGGCTGAGCAGAGACACCTGGCTAGGAGGGAGTTGAGGGGAGGGGCAGGGTGTTCTGGAGACCAGACAAAGGGAACTGAGGTTGTGGGGAGAGGTGTCGTTGAGCGCAGAGAGAAGAAGGCAGAAGATGGCAGCAGACAGAATCCTCTGCCCCGCGCTCCATATCCTCCAGAAAGTCACCTGGCACAGGCTGCCCTTCAGGTAGCTAAGAGCCAACGCCAGCGACAACGCCAGCCCCCAGCTTGCCCTATACCACCATCCATACACGTACCTACCATCCCAGCTTAGTCAAATGTCTGTCTACCAAGCTCAACACAATGACACCTGCCAAGGAGTAAAGTATGAGAGATTCCAGGCCCCCTCAACCATAGCACCTCCAAGGCAATCCGGAATGACCACCCACCAGAGTTGAGACCCAGACCACACCTGCTCCCAGACATAGGGCCACGCCCACGCCTGGAGTCCCGCCCCTAAGGGACCCCCCACCCAAGGTTCACCAGCCTCCCACAACTACAGATCCCACCCCCACTTCCCACCCCACCCCTCCGCGCATCCAAGCTCATTCTCAGGAGGCCCGGCCCCTCGCCAAAGCCACGCCCCGGCCCCGCCTACCATCTTTCCGGTAGAAGGCGATCTCCACTTTGCGCTCCTCCGCTCCTAGCAGGGCCTGCGCGATCTGCGCGGCGGCACGGCGCTGCGTACGCGGCCCATGCAGAAAATCGCAGGTGCAGGGCCGCTGCATCACCTCGGCCCGCGAGTAGCCGCACAGTTCGCAGAAGCCGTCGTTGCAGTAGATGACGGCGCAGTTCTCTACGCGAGCGTTAGCGATGATGAACTTGCGACCTGGGGGCGGGGGCGGGGATGAACGCACACGTGAGCGGGGATACTAGTTTCGGGGGCTCCCGGCCCTTCTCCACATTCTCTCGTCACACACTGCTGTCCCACACTCCCCCGCATCAGGGAGGGGTGCCCAACCCTGGTGAACGCAGCTGTGCACGGACACAGGTGACTCCATCGGGTGCGGTCTCGCGACACGCCCCCCTACCCCCTGGCCCGCCGGCTGGCTGCGTGGCTTTCCCCGGGCAGAGAGCCAGCGGCCAAGGCCGGCCTGGGCGGGTGTCAGCAACGCGTGTCAGCAGCCGCGGCGGAGGGATAAACACAGCCTGGAAAGGGAGCCTGAGAAGGACAGGAGATGGCGGCCAGCCTCCCCTTTGCACCAGCTCCTCTGGCTTCTTTCTCTTGATAGGGAACTCTTCCTAGAAAATTAGTCCCTCAAATACCGTTACACTCCCTTGGGGTCGGGGCCTACTGTGACTTCTGCATCCTATCCGCAAGCAGTTAGAAGCTGAAGAGTAAGTAAACCAGAGGATGAGGGACTGAACTTGCAGACCTGGGCAACCCAGGAAGGTAGCTGTTAGTATCGTCATGTTATGGATGAAGAAACTGCAGTTCAAGAGAAGTTCATCTCAATGATGAGAGTCTAGCAGATCATTCATAGTGAATCCAGCTTTTGAATCTTGTCTGGCAGAAGGACAGCTGGGGGCGTCACAGGCACAAGTCCAAGGTCATACAGAGCAAGGAAAACTACCTGCAGCTTCACACCCTGGAACTCCCTAGAGCCCAGAGGTCAGCCCAAGACACTGGCCCACTTGTGGAAACCAAACGTGGAAAAGATTACCACCTCTAGGGATATGAAACCTTCCTCTGTGACCCCATCAAAGAGAGTCCAATAGACCCACTTCAGCTAAACTTGGCTCATCCACCCCACTCTTGAGCTAAAAGTCAAACAAGCTGATGAGCAGCAAGTCAGGCCCCAGGACATCACACTGCCTCCCCAGTGAGAAGCTCAAGGTATAGGTGTCTTCTACAAACAGAAATTCTATCCACTTTGGCCTTTAATGCTGGGATGTGCAACTGAAGTTGGATTTGTCTCCTTCCCCCTTGCTATGCAGTACTGAGGCTGCAGCCCTGCACAGTCTTGCAAACCCCAGATGGCTGGCTGCATCAGGACTCCCTACAGCAAGGCTAGGCTACCAGGTTCCAGCCTCCGAACTTCTGCCATCTTTCTCCTGCCCTCCAGGAAATTACTTTTGAGAGTTGGGTCATCTTTAGGTCAGTTCCCAAGGCCTTTTGGAACTCCCAAGCAACCCCAGGTCAGAGCGTCTTGTCCTGTGAAAAGACCTTCTAACTCTGCCTCTACCCCCACTCAGCCTAAGGCAGTGCAGAGTACCAACCACCCACAGGAGAAAAGTGACTTCCTCTCCCCACTCCCAGACCAGGAGAGCAGAGCAAGTTCCTTTGAAGACAAGCCCCATGCCACACACACCCCCTTAACTGAAACCCTAGAATACAGATCCTGATGAGACTTCACCTGTAGTTTATCACCTTGTTCACAAATGTGGAAACTGAGGCTTAGAGTAGGAAGAGTCACTCAAGGTCACCTGCCAGTCAGTGGCAGAGGTGGGGCCAGAAGCGAAGCCTCTAGGACCCAGTCCAAGATCTTCTCAGATTCTGCCCGTGCCTACACAACTGGTAGGAAAAGAAAGACCGAGGGCCTGCCCCCCACCCCAGGCCTGCACCACCCCCTCAGGATCATCCTGTTCTCTGTCTAGGGACAATGCTGCCCATCCAAATGACCCCTCCTTCCCACCACAGTAGAGCACACATTGTCCTGTGTGCACAGGGTCACGGACAAGGAATGTCACTCTCCCGCTCCAGGGGCCCTATGCAGTCACACCCTCTGTGGCACATACAGCCATGAGAACAGGCACACCAACACCAAAGATTCACCTAGCCTAGGACACATTTCTGGAAGCCTGTCTTGCCAGACCTGAATAAGGGGAGCTGTAATTGCCCAAACCCAGTGGGGTTTGGGGAACCATCCACAGAAGGGAAGCCCACCACACTGGAGCCCCAAAGACAGCTTCAGATATGCAGCACCTTCTCAGCACTGGACCCACAATCTTGGGGACTTGCTGGAGAAACATTTTCACTGCCCATACAGACTCAAAATTCTTGAGTGACACAGGAATTTGGCCATATACTTGTCACACGCTAAAGAGCAGATTTGGTCACTGATCCTACACCCTTAGCTACAGTCTGTCACATTCAACACAGCCAAGACTGGATCATGCAGTGTACTTTTAGGGACCAACAGCTTGGGTCATATACAGTCTTAAGGCAGCACACACACAATCCCATAAACTCTGGACATTCAGAGTTGGAAACACCTACATATCTCATCCCACCTCCCTTTCCTGAACATTCCAGGTGTCACGCACATTCTCTGACCCCTAGCTGCAACACTAGGCCCCATGGTCCTATGCCAGTGATCCCCTGGGCACCAAGCCTTGTCCCCTCCGCTCCTGGGGTAAGTCTCAGGGCCCATCAGCCCCTACTGACTCACATTTTGCACAGCACACGGCTCGGGCACGCCCCCCATCCACACTCAGCAGGACTAGACCCACCCCCCAAGCCCCCTCCCCGCTTTGCCCCCTCCCCCACTCACTCTGGCCCTCAAACTTGCGGATGATGGTGTCGAGGAAGGTGTTCTGCGGCGCGACGTGGCCCCTCCGCACCGGCATCCTGAGCCCATGGGCGGGCCGGGCGGGCCCCCACCCACCCTGGCCCGGCCCGGCCCAGCACTAGGCTTCGGGTGGCCCGGCCGGGCCGTGGTCTCCGCACCCCGCGGCCAAGCTGAGTGCGGGCGGGGCCGGAACTGGACTGAGGGCGCGGGATTCCCGCTCCGCTTAGCGGCTGCCTGCGCCGGACCCCGGGCCGGGCCTGAAGCTGCTGGAGCTGCGGCGCCGGCACACCTGTCTGTCGACCCGGGCCGGTGGTGCCACGAGCCCCGCTGCACCTCGTCCCCGCGCCGCGCACCGCCCGCTCGAGTGCCGGGCTCCTGGTTCACGCCTGCCCGCCGCCGCCGCGCCGACAGCCGCTCCAGCGCCCGCGGCTCGGGCAGCGCCTGCGGCTTGGTCCGGCGGCTGAAGGGTTAATGCGGCGCGCGCCCCTCCGGCTCCGGCCCCCGCCTCCCGGCCCCCTCCTGTCGCCGCGCGCCGGCAGCGCCGCCCTCTCCCCGCCACCCCGAGCGCCCGCCCTTCTCATTGGCTGAGCCTCACCGAGCGCTCGCCGGGTCCCAGCCCCTCGCTCCGCTACCAAGCCCCCGGGACTCGCGCTCCGTCAAGAGGGGGAAGGGACCTTTAAGTAGGGGAACGGTGGGGACAGGTGCTGCGGTCGTTTTGGAGGTGGCCAGGGATAAGGGCTTAAGGATATCGCCCCCTCCCAGACTCAGGACTGAGAAACCCGATTTGATGGGACAGGACCAACCCTTTATCCCCTGCTTTCCTACTGCGCCTAGGACAGGCTGAGTACACACAGCTTGCTGTCAGCATCTGCTGTGGGTGACGGGGTTGAGTGAGGCCTAGGCTCTGAGATGAACCGCCCCAGGACCAGGGGAGAGCCAGGAAATGGAAAGAACAGGGAATGTGGAAGCTGTAAAAAAATAAAAATAAAAATAAAATTGAGACAAGGGTGGGTGAACCGTAAGAGAGGCACACCCTCCCCAATATCCCCTGTCTCCAGGGGGTTAGAACCTCTCAGAGATTATTTGAATCTCTTCGCGGGTGTCATGCACAAAGACCGACACTGACGAGAGTTGAGGCCTTCTAGCTGTGAGAGCAAAGAAAGGTCCTTCCTTGAGTGCAATGTCCCAGCCAGGGGATCCCCGTGTGCTCCAGGCCTTCCCTCCCTCTGTGCTGCGGGACCAACCTCATAGGCCCAATAGGAGGGCTTGGGGCCCTGAGACGGCCCGGGCGGCCCAGCCCCTCGGAAAACCCTGGCCTAGCCTCAGGCCCCTCCCCCTGCCAGCTGGCTCGCTCCAGCTGCAGCTCCCTTATTTAGGCAAGGAGGTCTGAGGATGCTCAAGGGCAGGCAGGGTGTCCACCAGTCGCCTGCCACTGCCTGCCCACCGTCTGTTGGGGCCTGAGTAGGGGGCTTCGGCCGGCTGAGGTGTCCAGGATTTGAGCAGCTAAGCAACGCCTGGGGCAGGGCAAGGCCGAGAGGCGAGTGTTGACAGCTGAGCAGGCCCTGCTGTGGGGAGGAGCCGGCAGCTGGAGTTGAGGCGGCCTTGAATCCCCTCCCCTGCCGGCAACCCGTATCAGAGGCCTGTCTAGATGGATGGGGCCATGTGGGGGCTCCTGAGGCCTTGCAGCTGCCTCTGTCCTTGCAGCAAGGGGCTGGGTCTTGTCACCAGAGGGAACCGTCAAGGGATGGGGGCGGGAGTGGGGGACGTCTGGACAAAGATGAAGAGGAAAGGCCGGCTGAAAAGAGGGAGGCTGGGCGCAAGAAAGGTCAGCATAAGACCACCCCAGCCAGACTCTCACCTTCACTCCAGGAGCAAAAACCTGAAAACACTAAGGCCAAACAGGGCCACTGGCCAGGAGATGACACTCTTTTTTATTTGCTAGTGGGTGGGCAGTGACTCAGGGAGGCAGCCGGTGGGAGAGAAGGAGGTGGCTCTACCAGCTGATGCTAAAAAAGTCCAGAGACTCCTGCCTGCACAGTCATCCCTCAGGCCCTTTCCAGCAACAGCGTCTTCCTCACACACACAGGATGCCCAGGGCCTTCCCCAGTTTGTAACTTGGCCTGAGAGGCCTCGGTGCATCTGGGTTCATGAGTGTTCTGGCTCTCCCCCCCCCCACAACACCCCACCCCCCTCCACCACACACACACACACACACACACACACACACACACACACACCTGTGTGAATGGAGAATCCTCCTTTCCAAGCCTGGGGCCTGAAAGTGAGAAAAAGCAAGAGTGGGCATAGAAGGCAAGATCCAAAGGAAGAAGCCTCTGTAGACCCTTCTAGACTGAGGCTTCAGGAAAGTCAAGTTTCAAAAGGAGGGGACTCCTCATATGACCGGCCAGTGGACCTTACCACAGGGAGCCACTTGCTGAGGAAGCCTTTTGGTCTTATTATCCCAGAGGGAAAACACAAGGTCACTGAGGCTCTTTATCATGCCAGTAAAAGGAGAAACCAGATACAGAGTAACTCTTCTAAGAGAGCTGCTTGCTTCCTCAGGCTAAAGAAAGCCAAGTGTTGTATATTCCCTCTCTCTCCTACACACACACACACACACACACACACACACACAACCACTACCACCACCACCAGCAGTAGCACCACCACCAAGCAACACATAGAGAAAGGTGTGTGTCAAAGCCAATTGCAGGTTCTAACTTCCTAGGAAGCTCAGTGGCGTGTGCCTTCAGTGGTATGTGTTCCTGAAGGCAGGCCTACAGACAAGCATTTCTGGGGTTCTAGTACCAGACATTAAGAGGCCACCTTATAGAAGTCCTTCTGGTCTATCTTGCCCCAACTTCCCACTTCCAGATGCAGACAAGTCTAATACACAGAGCAACCACACTCTGCCCCGTCCCCACAACAGGCCCCAAGGGTCATTCCTGGGAAGAATTCTCCCCCACGCTGCCTGTGACTGAGAGAAGGGAGGGGCTGTATTTATAGTGAGACACAGGTAGGCTCTCCCGGGCTCCCAGAGACAGTTTCGGGGAGAAAAGTCTGCAGAGAACATCCTACCCCCTGCACTCTGCCCCTGCTCAGCCCAGAGGAGAGGAAGACATCCACAAGAATAAAAGAAATGGAAGCCACCCTTGCTGGAGTCCCCCAAGGACCAGGCCGGCAGAGATACACAGCCAAAACCAGACCCAGGAGAGTCACTGACACAGGGGACTGGCAAGCAGTTCAGTCACACCAGAACTGAGAGACAGCAGATGGAGGATGAATGCTCTGGAAACCCCAGGGGAGGAAGAACAGCAACAGTCTTTCCCACAACCCACCCCCGTTTCAACAGCAAATGAACTTGGGGGGCTATAGGGGAACTCTTTCTGCACAACTAGGTTTTCAGAATAGTGGTGGGTTTGAACTAGAGTTGGAGGAGACAAGCAAGGGCCAGTAAGCACAACGCCCCCCAACAGGGACTTAGGGGTCCATTGAAAGGAAGAAAAGTGAGAGAGGGAAAGGTGGGAGGTTAATCAACAGGGGTGGAGGCACACTTAAAGCCTATACCCAGAAGCCAGAGCTCCCTGGCTCTGTCATGCCCCAGCCTGTTCCAAGGTCTTTTCCTACAGACCTTATACTTACCCTTAAAGGCATATTCTCCTGCCTCTGTAGCACAGAAAGTGGGTAGAGTGCTAGAGGCTGCTGTGCCAGTGAATATTTCCTGGGGACCTCCTATGTTCTATGCCTTGTGCCAGATGCTGGGGGGTTGGGTTTCAGGAGAGCTGAGCCAGTCTCCCTCCTCCAGGGATTCACAGTCTAGTGGCATCTGAGAGAGGTGATGGGAAGACTGAACTGTAGTTTGTAATGAGTGCCGTGGGATTACGAGGTGAGGGCTCATTTCTACTGGAGGAGAGTGAGGAGGGAAGAGGCTTTGGAGCAGACCCCTGAAAGCTGAAGAAGGCAGGGAAGACGTGTTTGTTGCCGGTGGAAGGGACATGAACTAAGGTATGGAGACTGGATCAGAGGATCAGATATAGGGACTAAACAAGTAAGGAGGTGAAACCATTTGCAGCGTTCTAAGGTTGCTCTTTAGTCTGTACCCACCAAGAAAACTGCAGCAGCAGCTGAAATGCACTTACATAGCCAATAAAGGTTGGTTGAGTTAATGAGACACGTGGAACAGTTCGAAGAAATGAAGGTAGATGCAAGGAAATTCATTTTGCTTATGGACCTACAGGTTCGGCCAGGAGCAGATGACTGCTTCACACACCAAAGACTAGGACCAGAAGGCAGCCATGTTTGATGGTAGTGGCTGGCCATCATGAGGACCTCAGATCAGGCTGAGGTCAGAATCCCATGAAGCCTTTCCACATGGCTACCTGACTCCCTCACAGCGTGGCTGCTGTGCTGCAAGGACAAATGTCTCAAAAAGAGCTCAGAACTGAATGAGCTGCAATGACTAACGTTTGAAAGTCACACCAACAACTCCTGCCATCAGTGTGGAACAATGATCCCAATTTGACCCCAATTCTCAATGAAAGAATGTCACCGCCGTGTAGAAAAGAAGGCATATGCAATGGGACATATTGGCATGACCACCTTGAAAAATCATAATCTTCTGAGTTATGCTACACAATGGTCCAAGGGAGAGACTTAGGACAGGTCAGAAGTGTTGCCAAAGAGCCCATTTGTTGTGTAACTTTAGAAGCATCAGAAGCATCGCTAAATCTCACTTTCCTTACCTCTAAAATGTTGCTGGTCTCTGGGACCCTTTCCAATTCTGGCAGTGAGTGATTGCTTGATTCTTCACAACTTATAGTCCTGGGTGGCTTTAAACTTACAACCATCCTGCAATTCCCCCACTCTAAAACCACCCTTCATTTCTCTTGGCAACCACCTCACTGTACCTTTGGCATCTGTTTCCTTGTCCTGTGTGACCCTGAAGCCAGTCACACAGTCTGTGAAGGAGTCTGTGACTCCACAGACAACATCACAAGCCATTTTGACATAGTTGTTTCAGATTAAAAGTAAATATAGAAGAATGGAGAGATGGCTCAGTGGTTAAGAGCATTGTTTGTTCTTCCAGAGGTCCTGAGTTCAATTCCCAGCACCCACATGGTGGCTCACAACCATCTGTAATAGGATCTGATGCCCTCTTCTGGTGTGTCTGAAAACAGCTACAGTGTACCCATATAAATAAAACAAATCTTTTTTTTTTTTTAAGTAAATAGAGGAGGGGAAAGGTAAATGAGTGAGAAGCCTCTAAGATTCGTCAGTCCCCCATACCTGCTGGGGGTATCACTGTGGGGTCTGCAACAAGTAAACACAGGAGGTGACTCATCTAACAAGGAAATATGTGTCATGAAGGAATTCGGTGCATCTGGTTACATATACATGAAAAGAAGCTCAAAGCAGAGTGCTCTGCATGGTGCGCAGCCAAGAGAGAGTTTCCTGGGAAAGCTAGGCCCTGCCAGTTGGTAAGGATTCTCCTAGGCACACAGAAAGATGGTTAACAGGTTCACAAAGACAGATGCTGTTGGGACTCAGGTGTGGGTCTTCTCACCGATTTATTCTTGTTCCAAATGAGAAAGTGAAACTGCTAGCGTGGTTCCTCTGGCTGAGAACCTGTCAGCCATCTGTCCCTTTGAATTAGGGACGGAGGCTTCCCACACACAGAGAGGGCTCCAAAAAGCCTCCAGAACTCAGTGGGTTGTAAAGCTAAAGCTAGGATGACCATGTGAAGGTGGTTGACTGGGCCAAAGGGGGGGCGGGGAGCCCTCATGATAAAGAGTCTGGACATTTGCCTGGAGACTGCATTTGAATGTATTCCTTCCAGGTTGATTTTTGTTGTTTGTATCTGTCTGTTAATTTGTTTAAGAGTTTCGTTGCTTGGTTTGGTTTGGTTGGATTTTGTGATCTCACTGTGTAAAACCCACTCCAGCCCCCAGCCTCAGCCTCCCAAGTGCTGGCATTATGGGTATGCATCAAGAGCAGGGCTTTTTAAATGCCCTCAGCGTTTGACAAACAAATGCTACTTTGACATCAACTTTGGTTTCATGTCAAAATTGCCTTAAAGAACTAAAAAATAAGGAATGCACCATGCTTGAATTGCCCTGCCAGAGAAACTGTCGCAGACAAACTCTCTTGGCAGCACAGAGCCTCAGCTTGACTGGAACTCTGCCTCTGTCCGAGGTGCTGAAAACCCTTCCTGCCAGACTCTACAGGAAGCCAGAAGGGCAACCCAGGTAACAAAGATGAGGGCCCTCTTCTGGACACTGTGAACTCAACAGCTTTCCCAAGTCACTGAAAATCCTGGAATTGTACAGTGGCTCCACCAGGCAGCCAAAGACACGCTAAGACCTGGTTTTCCATGAGTGCTAAAAGCCCAGGCTTTTTTCTCATGTACCCAGGCTTTCCTACCGTTCTCATCCACCTCAATCAACAGCACAGAATATTGTGCCTCTGCCCTAGATTTTTATACATGAAATTCTCTGGATCCCACTGGGGGTTGGGGGCTGGGGGCTGACACGTTAAGAAACATCAGAGCAGGAATTAAACAATGTCTTACTCTAGGTGTCAGAAACACAAAATAGCAAAGACTTCCTGCAGATTATACAAGTTTGAAATGGAGCTGGGGCTAACCATTAGACTGAGCACAAGGACCCCAATGAAGGAGCTAGAGAAAGGACTGAAGGAGCTGAAAGAGTCTGCAACCCCATGGGAAGAACAAAATGACCAACTAACCAAACCTAATACAGTTCCTAGGTACTAAAACACCAAGCAATGAGTTTAAATGGAGAGACCTATTGCTCCAGGTGCGTATGCAGCAAAGGACAGCACTTTCTGGCATCAATGGAAGGAGAGGCCTTTGGTCCAATGAAGGTTCGTTTTCTCAGTGTAGGGGAATGCCAAGGTGCTGAGGTGGGAAAGGGTGGTTTCAAGAGAGAACACCTTCGTGGAGGCAATGAGAGGGGAATGGGGATAGGATTGGGGAAGTGGGGATAATATCTGAAATGTAAATGCAGAGAATATCCAATAAAAATAACTCAGACAGAAAAGAAAGAAAGAGAGAAAGTAGAAATGGAGCTGGGTCTCCTGGACCTAAGTCAAGTGATTCAACAACCATAATAGAACCAGTTGTGGCTTATATACCACATATATCAAGAGCTATAAAAACTAGGGAATTCAAGGAGAGAAGACAGGGCCTGAGAATAGGAATGTGAGCTACAGAGATGGCCACTTCAGAGGTGTCTGAAATTAAGCAAAAATCAGAACTGATCTGGGGTGGAAGGGCCATAGGGTAAGAAGACTAACCCACCCCTAGCTCTATATCTTGAAGAGAACCATGCTTTCTCCATGGGTCTATAAGCACCAAATGCTAAGGACCACAGAAGTGATTTAAGATCCAATTTGATAACCTCTGGCCCTTTCATCTCCTGACTTACAATTACCTATCACTTCCCAAAATTGTATTACATTCATTTACTTATCAGTGTGAGGATTTGTAAATTACAGCCCACACGTAGAACTTAGAGAACAACCTGCAGGAATCCTTTGTTTTACCGAGTGGGTCCCAGGAATCAGATTCAGGTCACCAAGCTTAGCAGCAAGCACCTTCACCTGCTGAGTCATCTTACTGGCCCACCCATAACTTTCCATGTGTACACTGCACTATGCAAGTCACCTACTGACACATGAGGTCTGCAGTCCATCCCCTGACCTTGAAGATGACCTTGAAGAGTGGCAGGCAATTAGGAAGGAAAGAGGTTCATACATGAAAGAGAACACTGTGGGAGTCAAATACAAATGCCCTGTGACAAGAGAGGTCACATAGTCTCCACCTGGTGGGGCTGAAACTGGGGTCAGGACTCCATCTCTATTTTCTTTTGGAAAAAAGAAAAGAGGAAATCAGCAGTATGCACAGCCAGTGGCTATGGGAAGGCGGCAGCAGAAACCCACCACAATATGAAGTTAAGTCCTCTTACCCTGAAAAAGAGAGAGCCCAGGGCACTCCACCTTCTGAATCCAGGAGACATAATCCCATGTATTTCAGATTCTTCTAGAAAAGGGGCCAGAGCAGTCTGGGTTTAGGAAACCTATGCTCAAAATGGAATCCGAGGAAGACCTAAGCCTATCAGCAGCAAACACATTAGGAATGCATAACTTTACTCAGAAGGAAAATGAAAACTCCACAGTACCTTGTTTCTTAGCTACCCATGAAGGGAGAGACTTTGTTCTATCATACCTGTGATTTGCTATCTGGCCACCAGCATGAAGCAACCAACCATGGACTGGAACCTTCAACACCATGTGCCAAAATATACCTTTTCCCCTAAGAACTGAGAGACAGCAACTTCTGTATGATCAGAGTTCATTCATGCCTGTGGTGACAATACTTCTGTCTTCACACCTGCAGGTGTGAAGTAATGCTCCTCTCTCTTTAGTAAGGAGAGTGGGTTCCGCCCCTCCCTTGGGCACCCGGGAAGCCCAGGATGCACCCTACCCCCAAGCTGATCTCCAGGGCTGGTTGCTACGGAATTTCCATGCGTGGCATACTTGGTGCTTAAAACCCTGGTTCCCAAGGTACCCAGCACCACAGCAACCATACCAGGAAACTGGGCCAGCCTGAGGGAATGGGTAAGAAAGTAAGAGAGAAAATGCAGAGATGTTGAACAGGTCCCTGACAGCTGTCTGTCTCAGGTTTGGGCACATCCCAGAGTCTTGCACTGGCAAGTGATAGAGCTCTGTGTTAGCGGGGGGGGGGGGGGTCCCCAAGGCCTGAGGCAAAGATCCTGACTGTCATCACTCAAGAGATCTCAACCTGGCCCTAAACACACCAGGTACCAAGAATGAAGAGCAGGTCCCTATGCGTAATAAAAGTTCACATTTACATACTCAGCAATGGATTTTGGTCTAAATAAGTTTTGGAGAGTCCAACTATATACTCACTGGTCATGGGCATATATATGTGCTTACATATATATTACTCTCTCTGTCTCTCTGTCTCTGTCTCTCTCTCTTTCTCTCTCACACACACACACATATACAAACATGAATATATACATACATACATATATATACTTTTGTACACACAAACACTTTTGTCTTTCACCAAATTTTTGTTCTGAGATCCTGGTTCCTAGTGTAGAATCTTAGCTGGGACTGGTGGCACATACCTGTAACCATAGCACTCTAGAAACTGAGGCAGAAAGATCTCAAGTTCAAGACCAGCCTGTGCTGTAGCTAACCTGTAGCTACGATGTAAAACCCTATCCCCACAAAAGAAAGGAAGGGAGCAGGTTCTTGGGCAATGATTGGGTTGTGATGGTGGAGTCCTCCTAAACATAAGTATTGTCTCTAGAAAACAGATCCCTGGAGCCCCCAAGCTGATGATTACTGACAGGACAGGTACAAAGGATTCCAAAAAGACTCTGTGCCACAAAACCTTCCCGCGAGGCTGAAAGCCAATAGACAGATATGGTTCCGGAGCATATTGGATGAGAACAAGAAACTTACCAGGTTCTGCCCTAGGGAGCCTACCAGTAGGATAGGAATAGCTTCGAGGGTCTACTCCCTGGCTCCCTGGGCTGAAGAAACTGCCTTCTCTTACAGGAGTCATGGTTATCTGATGTTCCATGCTCCTAGCTGTGGCATATACATGACTCCCTATGCTGCTGGCTTGCCGGGCTCTGTGAGGGTTTGTGCAAGAAGGGGAGCAGGGAGAGATTTATCTGCTCCCTTCCTCTGGGAATGGGCTGCAGATAGTCACCAGCAGGAGCTTAAGCCAAGTGAGTCACTTCAGAAGGCCATTGTGGACACACTATTAAATCAGAGACCCAAGGCAGGTTTGTCTGTCACTGGCTGTTTGAAGTCCAACCCAAGTCTTACTGGCACAGATCATTTGTCTTTGGCTCTCTGCCTCCCTCATGTGGCTATCTCAGGAATCGCAAAGGCAGCTAGAGGGCGCCCAAGGCCAACAACGCAGCTCTTTCAGACCAGCAAAAACCCCTTCCTTGCCTGCAGTCAGCACCTGCATCTTGGCTCTTATCCTAAAGTCGTCCTGAAGGCCCAGCCCCACCTTGAAATCTCCAAGAAGAGCAGACCTCCTCCCCACACACAGCATGAGTTACATCCTGAGTATGAGAGAGGCCTCCAGACTGGCAGACCCTCCTCCCTTCCCTCCTTTTCCCTCTGCTCCCCACCCAGTCCTTGCCAGCAAGCAGGAAGGAAGTTGCTCATAGTGGGGAGGGTGGGGCACTTCCAGCTCACACTGAACAACTTAGGGTTGGGCTAGAAGTAGTCAGAGCCTTCTGCTCCTGCCACCCATCCTCCTCCTTACTCCCTAAAGCCCCTCCACACACACACACACACACACACACACACCCAAGGACCTGGGACCTTCTTTTTCCAACACAGACACCTCAAGATCAGAGCAATCACTCCCTCCCAGACTTGCACAAACATCTGGTCTGAGCTAAAAAGCAAGATTGGAGTTGGGGGGGATACAGGAAGTGCAGGAGGCACCCTAGCCCTCCCAGGAAGGTGCCCATACTCATCCATAAAAGCCTGTCACCCTGTCTTCCAGGACAAACAATGATGGAAGTCTGGGTTAACCTTCCCATTATCACTGCCACCAACAGGGATGGAGAAGCTGGGCTCCTAGCCAGCCTATCAGGAAAGGCTCATCCGATCTGAGACCCTACAACTTAAATCTGGGGTTTCCTTCCAAGGAGATACACCCCTACAACCTTCAGATTTTTCAGATGTTACTCTTTAAAGTGCAGTATTAAATAAATGCAATAGAGTTGCCTATATAAGCATTCAGTCACTAAGATGTAAAGCATCAGGTACCATAGGGCTGCAGGCAAATGGCAGACACAGAACCTCTGATGGTCAGGAAGAGAGGGACAAGCCCCATCCCAGGGATGGAAGAATCAGGTTCTGCCTCTGGCTTTGGGGGGATGTATTTTTCTTTTTCTCCAGCCCAGAATGTTCTGCCCCAGACTATCTACGTCACATCTATTCTTGTGGCTCAACAGCGCTCCCTCTTAAACCTGTCCCTTCACCTAGCCATGTAAACCCCTGCCACACGGATCCTGAGAGCTTCTCCCACTGGCTTCCAAAACACAGCCCTGGGTGCCTGGTGGCTACACATGTTTACAGCAAAGCTGAAATTGAAAGCACTTATTCTGCAGAGGGGGTCCAAACCCAGCCAGGATCCCAAGAAACAGAAGAGACTCTCACACAGAGCAAGCTGCCTAGAGTCCACAACTTGAGGACTGGAGAGGTGGCTCAGTAGTTTAGTGTTTGTTACAGAGAACCCAGGATCAATTCTCAGCACCTACATAGTAGCTCATAACCACATCGAGATGATCCAAGGCCCTCTTCTGGTATTGTACATATGTGGTACACAACATATACATGCAGACACTCTTAAACATGAAATATAAACAAACAAACAAATAAAGCCTGCAATTTCAAGGAAAGAGATGTTCCCAAGGCCTGTGTCAGAGTAACAAAGAACCCTACGGAGCATGTAAAAGAGGTCACAGAAGGCAGATTCCCCCCCCCTCCCGCCCCCAGGCTTATAACGGTCAGGATTTCTAAGAAGCAGATGCCAGGGTGTTGAAAGTTCAAGAGAATCACTGCAATGCTAGAAAAAGAGGCAACAGAGGCAGAGGAAGGATCTAGAACAAGATACAAGTCTGACATATAGGAAAGTCAGAACAGTTGAGAAGGCCTCAGACAGCATGAGTTCAGAGCAGCTCAGCCCACCCATCGGGGAACCCAGAACGAATCCACATACCTTCCCAGGCTTCTTTTCGAAGCTTATGGTGAGACACAGAGTCCTGGACTGAACACCGGGCAGATTCCAGAGGTATCACATCTAGATGTCAGCCACCTTTCTTGCAGCAAGAGGTACCTGCTCTCTAAGAGACAAGGGATGACATCTTCAAGGCCATGGCTGGCCCAGAAAGAGTCTGAGAGGAAAAGCAAGGATGAGGCATGGTATAAACAGAGACCTGGAGGCACAAAAGCCTGGGAGTGTTTGAGAAAGCAAATTTATCTTGGGAGCAATAAACTGGGGAGACCAGATAGGCTAGCAGTTAGAGTGGCCCTCCCTCGCTTTGTCTAAAGGCTTCGTGTGAAGACAAAGTATGAGACCTTGAGAAGAACCTAGCAGTAGGAGATGGGGAGACCTGTATCGAGGCTATGACCAGTGGTATACCCAACGGTGTCAGTATCTGATTCGAGTTAGAAGCTTGACACCGAAGCCAGTCACAGCTTTCTTCACAGAAAGAGGAGCCCTCGGTTGTCAGAGTCAAAGTTAGAGCTGAACATAGTAGCCAGGTGGGGCCAGTCTATCCAAGGTCCCGTGAAGATGAACTAACTATCCAGGAGTGGAGGCTAGATCCCATCTCCTGCCTCTCTGAGAATGCATGTCAGTAGGGACAGGCAGCGGGTCTCAAGGTCTGCAAGAAAACTGGTGTGTGTAAGAGTCACCTGCAGACCTGTTCCCAACCCCCACCAGTCCCCCAGGGAGCCCAGAGCACTCACATCCAAGGACAGGCTTCTCCCTCTTTGTGAGACCCCTTCACCTCTACCTGCCCTGCCCCAAACTAATGGGCCCCACCTTCTTAGTGACCCCAAAGATCAGCACAGCCCATTCCTTCCGGCTATTCCTGCCAACCCCCCCACCCAGGCCCACCCCAATCTTATCCTCCCCTGCTTCTCAAGAGTCCAGCCAACACAAATGCACATGTTTGTTTGTCTGCCTGTCTGCCTCTCCCTGTCTGCCTCTCCCTGTCGCTAAGCTTTGGGGGGGGGGTTGTTTTGTTTTGTTTCTCATAGTTTCTTTTTTGGACCTCCGAGGTCTCAATCTCACAAGGTTCCCACTCCTGTACACGCAAATACCTAGCTCCTAGTTTTCTGTCACAGAACTACAAACTCCAACATGCATGTCTGCCTATGGTGCCCAAAATGTGCTGGTTTGTATCTCCCTGCATTCTGGGAATTGTAGTTTGCCTAGCCCATACTCAGTGTCCACTCCCCCTGCCCCCAAACTCTCCCCTGTGGGTTATCTGCCTCAGCCCTGGTGGCTAGGTCCCTCCACTGACCTGCTGCCCCAGGGAAACATGCGTCACTTGACAGGATTGGGGGTGGAGGCCCTAGATGGCAGCTTCCTGCCCCTTTGTATCCCCCATTTGAGTCATGGGGTGTGGGGGTTTCAGGAAATTGAGATGAGAATGGAAACGATATCCTAATACCAGGCACAAGGACAAAAATGTCACTGCATCCTTGCTGAACCTGTGTCTCCAAGCTCCCAAAGGACCCTGAGATAGGAAAAGAGCAAGGGAGCCAGGATGAACCTAGAGGTCTCTGTGGTCACAGGAAAATGATATTCCATTGCTCTGGTACTGACCCTCCCACTGTGGCCTAACACCACCAAAACATATTTCCCACCCTCCATTAGCTCCAGCCCACCATTCCCAAGCCTCTAACGAACACCTGGATTCCCACTTATCAGCTCTAGCCCTCATGGCGGAACCCAGGCGTCCGGCCCCCCACCCTCTGGGTCAGCGGGCATGAAGCCGAGGTTTTAGAGCCTCCCTGCCGGCCTTGTTCCTGTCCCATTGTGTGTGGGACAGGGGCGGGGCGAGGGCCAGCATCTGAGAGCCCCCTCCCACCACCCCCTCCCTGCTTCCTAAGGAAAAGGCCAGGACTCTGCTGAGCAGTCAGCAGAGTTGAGGTGAGCTGGCATGGGCAACTTGAAGAGTGTGGGCCAGGAGCCTGGGCCACCCTGTGGCCTAGGGCTCGGGTTGGGCCTAGGGCTATGCGGCAAGCAGGGCCCAGCCTCACCAGCACCAGAACCTAGCCAGGCACCAGCACCCCCGTCCCCAACCCGACCAGCACCAGACCACAGGTGAGGGGTACGTGGCTATGAGCAGGTAAGATCTGTGCATAAAGGGGTCATATGGAGGACTGAGGTCTAGCGCTGGGAAGAGCCAGGTGGAACAGGCTACCAATGCCAAAAGCTCCTAGTGTGGACAGAGCAGGATGAGGTTGCATGGCTGAGGAGAGGCCAGGGGCAAGGCCATCAGGTACTAGCTAAGAGGAAACAAGAGGCCCCGCTACAGAACTTGAGTGTCGCTCCATGCCAAGAACTATTGAACCTCAAACGAGTTACTTGGCCTCCCTGAGCCTCTGTGCGGATAAAACGTGGACTCAGCAGCACTCACCTCTTGGGTCTGTAACTTTCTAGTTCATAGGAAGCCTCTACAGACGGTAGTAATAGCTACTTAACTGGAGAAGACAGGGGCAGGGGGAGGGGCAGCTCAGGTGTGGGGTTTCACAGAACAGGAGAGAGTTGGGGCCTGAGATCCAGACTTTTGGGGTGGGGGCTAAGGCAAAGCAGCTAGGCCCGTTTCCTGCTTAAGGACTCCCTCCTCACAGATCTGCAGTCCTAACCCTCAAAAAAACTCTTCCCTGGGCCTTGAAGAGAAAAGAGTCCAGTGGGTGTCAGGCCAAGGGGCTCCTGCCAGGCCTGAGGGTCCAGAGCTGCTCAGGGACACCAGGGCCCCAAGTCCCTCCCTTCCTCATGCGCAGGCCGGCGGTTCTGAGAGGAAGTGATAAGGCCTCAGGCTTCCCTTCACACTAGGGCTGCTGTCAAGAGGGGTGTGAGTGGGAGCAAAATCAGAGTGAAGAAATCCCTGCAGGGGGCTTCCCTCAACTCAGGCCCCTGGAGTAGGGCCAGTGCCCACACCATCTCCAGTTGCCAAAGCCTGGTCCTTAAGAGGGGGTAACACAAAGAATGGGGGCTTAGGAGCCAGCGTGGTGATGTATGACTATAATCCCAGCAGTTGAGAGGTGGAGGCAGGAGGATTCTAGCCGTCTATACAGAGCTTGAGGCCAGACAGGCCTGTCTCAACACCCCCCAGCACACACACAAGAGAGGTTATTTCACTCATGGTTCAGAAAACGGAACAGCTATGATCAGGGAACAAGCATCTGCTCTGCTGGGGACTTCATGTGCCACCTCAGATGTGGTAAGGGTATCTGGAGGTGAACATTGGGACCAAACAAGGAGGCCAAAGAGCTCCTTCCAGTTCTCTCTCTCTCTCTCTCTCTCTCTCTCTCTCTCTCTCTCTCTCTCTCTCATTCTCTTTCTCGGAGCCAGCGCTCCAAACCTAGAGAGTGGTCAGGGGTAGCAGAGCACTGGGAAACAAGACAGTGCCTCAAAGCACAGCGTCCACTTTCCTGAACACCCACCTACTGGACGTGTCATTTGTCCTCGCCTTGAGGCCACTGTAAGTGGGAGCACCGAGGTACTGCCCACCTCCTAAGGCTGATGTGAGAGCTGACAGAAAGTGTTAGGAAGTGAATGGTGGGTTGAGCCTGTGAGGTTCAGTGCTCCCCTTGAAGTACAATGGGGAGACCAAAAGGAGACAAACTTCTCTCCCATGACTCTATGCATCGCTGGCCCACAACAGCCCCCCGCTAACCCGGCCCCCAGATGGACCCAGGTTTCCTCGAGTGAAGAACTGGGAAGTTGGCAGCATCACCTACGATACCCTCAGTGCGCAGGCTCAGCAGGTAAGGACAGGCCCTGTCTGTCCAAGAACTGGGCTGGGGTTGGTTGAGGCCTGGTCCTAGATCAGGGCCCAAACCAAGAAATTCCACTTTGTTCACATTTGGCCCTTGTAGTGAAAACCAGGAAGGACCAGAGGGGTCAAGGGACAGTGCAAGGATTTCAGCAAGCCTTTGGCCCTGAGCCCCAAGCCCTAAGCAACCAGACCTCATCCCATTCCCCCTCTCTGCCCTGGTCTGAGCCCATGTTTTCTCTGAGCCTGCATCCCTCTGCCCTTGCTAACCACAGCTCACTCATCCTATACTCTGATCTGATCCTGCCCTTTGTGTGCTCTGTTCTGGCTCAGGATGGACCCTGTACCCCAAGACGCTGCTTGGGATCCCTGGTATTTCCGAGGAAGTTACAGAGCCGGCCCACCCAGGGCCCTTCACCCACTGAGCAGCTACTGGGTCAAGCCCGGGACTTCATCAATCAGTACTATAACTCCATCAAAAGGTATGTTTCCCCTGTACCCCAACACCCTGACACTGAGTGCAGAAGCCTCCAGATCACCGCTCACACCCCATTCCCCAGCCCTTTCACCGTCCTGACACCGAGGCCTGTGGCCCTCCCTTCTCCCCAGGAGTGGTTCCCAGGCTCATGAGCAGCGGCTACAGGAAGTGGAGGCTGAGGTAGCAGCCACAGGCACCTACCAGCTCCGGGAGAGTGAGCTGGTGTTTGGGGCCAAGCAGGCATGGCGCAATGCTCCCCGCTGTGTGGGCCGGATCCAGTGGGGAAAGTTGCAGGTACAACGAGCTGGGCACATGCCCGGGATGGGTACCAGGGGGGCTGAACAGGCAGAGGAGGGATCCAGGAAGCTTCTGAGGCTTCCCTGGGGAGGCGGATGTAAGGCAGTGGAAGGATCCTTGTCCCACATTGCCTTTAGACACAAACCTTAAGGAGACCAGCTCCCTCCTTGGCACTCCTGGGTAAGCCTGAGCCTATTGGCTGACACATGGTGGTCAAGCCCCAGAGCCTTTGGCTGAAGCAATCAGAACCCTTGAGTACACGAGAACTCCAAGAGGAGTAGAAATGGCATCTGGAGAAGCTAGCTCACTACAAGGTCTTCTGTCAGGCTTCACCTCATACCCACTTCCCCTGAGGTCGCCGGTGACCTCGGTCCCATACCCTTCTTCCTTCGTGTTCGTACATACCACAGAACCAGCCTGGGCTACTGGAACAGCCTCAGCACTGACAGAAGCCAAGGATCTAAGGGGAACTGAACCCATGACCTTAGCCTCCTGTAAGTGGCTATTAAAGATTATGGAAAAGAAGCCACATGTTCAGTGATGCCAAAGGCGTCTCCAATAAAATATGAACAATCTATATGCCACCTGCCCAACCCTTTAAGTGGTGCAAAGCTTTAGTTTTACTTTGAACCTATCAAGCTTCCATCATCGGTTCCACCCACTGCTGTGTCCTTCCCTTGTCCAATGGTCACCACTGCCACCCCTACCCTGTCATAAATTACCTTCTTGGTCAGGCAGGGTAGAACGTCCCAGCCTTCTAGCATTGGGATGCTGCTGGCAGGGTCCCTAGAGCTGTCTAATGCAGCCATCTCTTCCCATTTCCATCATCTGGCTCAAGGGAGCTGGATGCTTACCTGCCTTGGCATGAGCACTCAGTACCAGTGCCAATATCAACTAGGAATCTTCCACTGACATCAACTCAACAGTAAGCAGGCGCCCCTCTGTGCTGTTTCAAGTCTGCCCTGTGGGGAATGGGGAGATGGGGCCTGGGAAAATCAGGCTATGCTGAGCAGACAAGGCTGTTAGACGGAAGAGGGTCAGTAGGGCATAAATGTTAAAAGTACTGGTCACATGGACAGTTGGTATCTCCTCCAGACCCTGCCTCTTTCCCAAGAAACCCCATACCAGTGCTCCCCTAGAGCTGACAATCAAAATCTCATCTCTTTCCTACACCCTTGGCCGGTTCTCCTTGGGCCTAGGTATTTGATGCTCGGGACTGCAGGACCGCACAGGAAATGTTCACTTACATCTGCAACCACATTAAGTATGCGACAAACCGAGGCAACCTTCGGTGAGTGACCCCACCCCAGGCCCAAGCCCACCCCAGACAGCAGTAAAGGGTCTCTAACCAGTTTCATTCCCCACGTCAGTTCAGCCATCACAGTGTTCCCTCAGCGCTCCTCTGGCCGGGGAGACTTCCGGATCTGGAACAGCCAGCTGGTGCGCTATGCGGGCTACAGGCAGCAGGATGGCTCCGTGCGAGGGGACCCTGCCAACGTGGAGATCACTGAGGTGGTGTGCTACTTTGCTTTCTAGTGCTGCCATAAAACACTGACCAAAAGTAATTTGGGGGATGAAAGGGTTTCTTTCCTCTATCAGCTCACGGGTCCCTCCATTACTGAAGGAAGTCAGGGCATGAACCAGGGGGACCATAAAGGATGCCGTTTACTGGCCTGCTCAGTATACATAGCTCATGATGAGTTATTTAGGGATGGCACTGCCCACAGTGTGCTGGGCCCCCCCTACATCAATCAGTAATCAATAAAATCTTCCATAGACATGGCCACAGGCCAATCTGGTGATGCTTTCCTGGGTGTGTCAAGCTGACAACCAAGTGTAGCCATCACAAGTGGGAACCAAGACTTGCAAGGATAGGGAAACCAGGGAACACACTGTGTGGGAATACAGATAAGAGGTCAGTGAGCAGAAGGGGGGAGGGGCTTCCTTGAGATGAACGTCAGACATGGTGGTACACTCCTATAATCCTTGACCTGAGAGGTCCAAGAAAGAGGGTCGGGAGTTCAAGGCAAGCCTTGAAAACGAGAGTGCTCCAGTGGGGTATAGACACAGCCACTGAAGAGTCCCTGAGGTAAAGAGTGGGGAATGGCTAATGGTGAGGATTCCTAGTGAGGTCAGGAGTCATAGCCCTTGACCCCTCTACCTGCTTCCTACAGCTCTGTATCCAGCATGGCTGGACCCCAGGAAATGGCCGCTTTGATGTGCTGCCCCTGCTACTCCAGGCTCCCGACGAGCCTCCAGAACTTTTCACTCTGCCCCCAGAGCTGGTCCTCGAGGTCCCTCTGGAGCACCCCACGTGAGCATGAAAGGACGAGGGTGGGATGAGGCTACCTAAAGCCCTTTGAGGAGGGACTGTGGGGGACACCTGGCAACTCTACAAAAAGGCTAATAAAGTCCCTACCCCTAGGCTAGAGTGGTTTGCTGCCCTTGGCCTGCGCTGGTATGCCCTCCCAGCTGTGTCCAACATGCTGCTAGAAATCGGGGGCCTGGAGTTTCCTGCTGCCCCTTTCAGCGGCTGGTACATGAGTTCAGAGATTGGCATGAGGGACCTGTGTGACCCTCATCGGTACAACATACTTGAGGTGAGGGAATGCTGAGGAAAAAGGACATGAAGCTGTATGCCGCCCCCAACCCCACCCATGGGAAAGTGTGAGTCAGGCTCAAGGATGTGAGTGAGTTTCGGAGTCACAAAGGTGGGAAGGAGAGATGCTAAGTGAGAAAGCTTGTGAAGGATAGATTTCATCAGATTCTCAAAGGGGTGTGCATATGTGAGTGTGTGCATGTATGGATGTGTCTACATGTATGCTCATGTGTGTGTGTGAATGTACGTGTGTGAGTGCGTATATGTATGTGTGTATAGATGTGTGTGTATGTATGTGCATGTGTGTGTGTGTGTGTGTGTGTGTGTGTGTGTGTTGCCAGGCTGGCCCTGAACTCATGGTAATCTTCCTGCCTTAGCATCCCAATTGCCAGAATTATTACCTTGAACCGCCATGCCTGGTTAAAAGGGAACCTTATCTCAGAAAAGGCTTACACTCCACTTCAGAGATGAGAAATAAAGGCCCTCTCTGTTCCACAGTATCTTTCTGGTCAAAGCACTGACCCAATCCAGTTTTCCTCTCACCCCCTCCTCCTCTCCTCTTTCTGCTGCTTCTGTTCAACCTGACCCAGGATGTGGCTGTCTGCATGGATCTAGACACCCGGACAACCTCATCACTGTGGAAAGACAAGGCTGCGGTGGAAATTAATGTGGCTGTACTGCACAGTTACCAGGTATACAGGCCTCATCTGGGGTTAGGAAACGCAGACACTAGGCAGTTGAGAAGTATTGTAGTCCCTGTGTCACGGGGCTCGCTGTGTCTGCAACTCTGGATACACAGGCACTAGTTCTAGGTAACACAGTATGCTACCCAAGTTCCTGCCAGAAACCCTGCTCAGTAATTGGTCCTAAGACATAGTGTGATATGGCATCTGGACTCTCTAATGCTAGGTAGAAAACATGCTGGGTACAGGAGTGTCATAATACAGTGTGTGTGTGTGTGTGTGTGTGTGTGTGTGCGCGCGTGCGTGTGTGGTAGGGTGTGGTTCGAGGTGCCGAGGGAATACCTCCACAGAGTCTAAAAGGGTTCAGAAAGGACTTGAGAATGTGGCACAGTGGTAACCGTGACGCTCCAGGTTCTATCTCCGCAACACTGGTGGCAAGTCACACAGACACTGGACACGGGAACATGACTACGGAATCTGCTGGAGATTTGAGAGGGAATAGGCTGGATTCACAGTGGTAAAGCTGGGATCTGTACAGCACTGCTGAGACCAGACTCTTCTACCCCCACCGCAGCTGGCCAAAGTGACCATTGTAGACCACCACGCCGCCACAGCCTCCTTCATGAAGCACTTGGAAAATGAACAGAAGGCCAGAGGGGGCTGCCCTGCCGACTGGGCCTGGATCGTGCCCCCCATCTCAGGCAGCCTCACTCCTGTCTTCCATCAAGAGATGGTCAACTATTTCCTTTCCCCTGCCTTCCGATACCAGGTACCCAACCCAACTGGCTCCTGCCCACCTAGTTTAGCCTTGGGCAGCCCACAGGCACTACTAACTTTTCTTTCATGCTCCTCCCCTCCCCCACCCATCACTTTTTTGCAGCCCGACCCCTGGAAGGGAAGTGCAGCAAAGGGTGCAGGTATCACCAGGAAGAAGACCTTTAAGGAAGTAGCCAAGTGGGTACCCTGGGACTGCGTCCCTTCCCCATACTCTAGTGTGGCACCCCAAGACTTTGCAGAAATGAGTTCTGGGCCCCTACCTGGGAGATCTGACCTCTGTGCACCTAAGATGCCCTTCCCCCACCCTTGCTTACAGTGCAGTGAAGATCTCTGCCTCCCTCATGGGCACAGTGATGGCGAAGCGTGTGAAGGCAACTATCCTGTATGGCTCTGAGACTGGCCGGGCCCAGAGCTACGCACAGCAGCTGGGGAGGCTCTTCCGGAAGGCGTTTGATCCCCGGGTAAGACTGAAGCCTGAGAGGCAGTGGGCTGGAAAGAGTAAAGAGTCTGTCCACCTCTTCAGAGGTGTCTGAGGACAAGAGGGCTAAAAGTAAGGGTTCATTTCAAGTCCCATGGTGGCACATCCCTGTAACCCCAACACTTTGGCAGTAGAGTCAAGAGGATCAAGGGTCATCCTTGGTTACATAATGAGTTCAAAGCTGCATAAGACCCTGTCTCAAAAAAATAAAAGTCGGTTCACAAAGAAAGCGACCGTCTACAAGGATTCAAGGTACAATCAGCCCGACAGGGACAGTAGGAAGACAGGTGTCAACGCCCATCTTCTCACCATAGGTCCTGTGCATGGATGAATACGATGTGGTGTCCCTAGAGCACGAGGCGCTGGTATTGGTGGTGACCAGCACATTTGGCAATGGGGATCCCCCAGAGAATGGAGAGGTAAGGCTTTCAGGAGTGGGAGACTGAGAAAAGATCCAAAACAGAACCAGCTAGACAGGCAGACGCAAGCACACACATGCACATTGATTTGTGCGCGCGTGCGCGCACACACACACACACACACACACACACACATACTCAGCAGGATAAAAAACGAATATGCTGAAGTAGCCCCCCTTCCTGATGGGAATGTGATCTGACTGCTGGGAACCTTGATTCCTGTGTCCCCAGCCATCTCTATTATTGGTGCAATTCTTTTGATATAGGGAAGGCACTTCCTGGCTGACCAAAGAATACTCCCAGGTCTTGCCAGCTGAGAAAAACGATTCCCTGAAAGTTTCAGTATTTTAACCTCCCCTTTTCTTGTTTTGAAAAAAGAAGAGTGCACACTCTCTGGATTGAGAGTTGTTGAGTGGCTTCACTCATTCAACATGCCTTAAAAGAAACATGTCTTATGGCTAACCATTCTCTTTTCATGGTATGCCTCTGTACCCTGAGTTTGAAGCATTTCTGCTCATCTATCTGTTCCAGCTTTAGATGTCAGGTCCCTTATGAGTCCTTAGTCCCTCCTCTAGAATCCAAAGTTAAATGCCCACAGCAAGCTTAAATTCTGACAGAAGCCCTTTCCCTAATTCTCATCTGCTTTAAAAACAAATAAACAAACAAACAAACAAACAAAAAAACCCACTTGAGTCAGAAGTGGTATCACGTATAATCCTAGCACTGAAGGGCACAGGCAGGAAGATCTAGAGTTCAAGTTTACCTACAGCTGTATTGTGAGTTCAAGGCCAGTCTTGGCTTCAGGAGACCCAAAACGGGAATGTCTTAATTACCAGGACTAGGGAGTAGGTGGGTCTCAGGCTAGTTTTATCTACATAATGAGGCTCTACCTCAACAAACAAACAAAACAAAATGCAAACAAACAAAGACTGAGCCAGAGGAGATGAGTTGGCTCAGCAGGAAAGGGTTTTTCGCCACTGTGCCTGAGGCTCTTAGGTTCTTCTCTAGGACCTGAATAGTAGGACAGAAACAACTCCTGAGAATTGTCCTCTGACCACACATGTACATGCACACACACACACACACACACACACACACACACACACACACACACAACTAAGTTAAAAATAAGAGCAATAAAAAATTAATATCAAACAAAAGAACCCAAACATCTGTCTCCACATCTGCTCAGTACCTGATGGGGTCTGCCTGTGCATCATGACATCACATGTCAGGCAAGACAGTAGGAGTGCTCTAGGGAGAGCTGCCCTTATACCAGGGCTTTCCAATACAGCCCCATTAATCCATTAATCCATGGATGGATTAAACCACTCATGAATGCAGAGCCCTCTCAACCCAATGATCTCCAAAGGTCTGGTCTCCAAATGTCATTAACACAACATTGGAGGGACAAACACTCAAACCATGAGTGTTCATCATGATTTGGCTTTTTGACATAAAAGTAGAGTGTGTTACCCACAGTCCTAGCAAGACAGAGCCTTTCATCAGCCAGGAAAGCCCATCAGTTTCTCCAGGTCAGTCCCCTGTCTCAGCAGATGGATTTCACCTGCTCAAGAACAACACATGAATGGAGGCATAGGTCTCCTTGTCCCTGTCCATGGGTCAGGACTTTCCTTCCCTGCTGAGTAGTGTTCACTTTGTGGACAGCCCCAGTGTGTTTATTCATTCTTCTGTTGATAGACACTTGGACTGCTTCCAGCTTGGGGTTATTAAGAATAAACTGTTAAGAATATCCTTGGAGCAGGCTTGTGTGGGCTTGTGTTTTCATTTATCTTGGATAAATACCCAGGAGTAGAGCTGTTGGGCAATAGGAAAGATGTAAGTTTAACTTAAAAAAAATTGTCAGATGGTCAGATTGAACTATACTTTTGAGATGTGAGCATTTAAATTTTACACCCCCACTCCCCAATTTTTTAAAGGAAGAAACTCAGGGATATATCCCACAGAAAACAGAGTATACACACCAAAGATATGAACAAGAGTATTTATAGGAACATTGCTCATAACACCCACACTGGAAACAATTCAAGTGCCAATCAACAATAAATTGGATAAACAATGATAAATTCACATGTGATTCAGCAGTGTGAACGAATAACACAACACAGTACAGAGGAGAAGGGAAAGCAGGCCGTAAAAATACGTGTGGTACAATCCACTTTGTCTGAAGTTCAAAACCAGGCAGCTCTAAGCCAGAGGTCAGCTCGCTCTGCAGAATAGAGTAAGGTACAAAAGTGACTTCATGACGCTGCCCGTATTTCCTAAGGACTGCTGGCCACACACATCTGGTGTGTGAAAACATACATGACTGTGCAGTTACTCTAAGATGTTTACAAACTAAGGTCAAGGGGGATAGGAAAGTTGGTAGGGTGTTTGACTAGCGTGTACAAGGTTTGAACCCTGGCAGTTTATCAGGTGTGGCGGCACACAAGTAATCTCAGCACTCAGGAGCTGGAGGCAAGAGGATTAGAAACTCAAGGTCATATTTTTTGGCAATATAGCAAATTAGAATCCAGACTAAGCGACAAGATATTCTCTCTCTTAAAAAAAAAAAAAATCCTGATGTTCTCATGTACTGACCACAGTAACCCACAAACATCCCGCCCAGCTCAGCTGTAGTTTATTCTTAGAAGCTGCGTTGTATGTAATTTCAAGCGTGTTTTCATTGGTGCCAAATCGTGAAACAGCCTTCTGGGTGGACCACTTAAGAAATCCCCCTGGAGACAGGACACTGCAATCAGGCCCTAAAGCATTCCCTAAGTAGCTAACATGCTGGGGGCTGTTCATGCCCAGTGATGATGTGGACAAGCAAGAGCTGCATTCCATCTGCCACTCAAGGAGGGTTTGACCACCCCACCAAGTTCTAACACCGTGTGTGTGTGTGTGTGTGTGTGTGTGTGTGTGTGTGTGTTACACTATGCATGTGGAGGTCAGAGGACCTTGGTGGAGTTGGTTCTCTCTTTCCACTTTTATATGGCTCAGGGTCAAAACTCAAGTCCTCACCCTTTTACAGCAAGCATGTTTACCTGCTGTGCCTTCTCTCTGTGTAGTTTTGACTCACTACACAGACCAGGCTAGCCTCAAATTCACACAGTTCTACCTGCTGGGACTAGAAGTATGTACCACTACACCTGGCATACCACCCAGTTTTTAAAGCCCTTCATTCAGCCACCCCACCTCTAAAGACCATCTGAATGAGCCATATGAAGATGTGTGAGGTATGTGTGAGGATGCCGGTGAACTATTCACAGATCACCCAATGCCCTTCTGTCATAGGGAAGTAATACACCACCACACAGTAACAGACTAGTAATGGACTAGGACGTAGTCAACAGAGAGAATGAGGTCAAGGGCCTAGAGAGACGTCTTAGCAGCTGAGACTTCTCTTCCAGCAGACTCTGCTTTGAGTCTCAGCACTCACACAGAGGCTCACAACTGTCTGTAACTCCAGTTCCAGGGGATTGGACACCCTTTTCTCGCCTCCATGGTTACTAGGCACACACATGGTACACAGACAGACCTGCAGGCAAAACACTCATATGCACAAAATAAATACATCTCAAAAAGAAAGAAAAAAACAAAGAAAAAAAGAAATGAGGCCAAGTTTCAGGTGTTGGCCTATAAAGATGTCCACATAGGTCACTGATAAAAAGCAAGCAAGAATTACATGGTTCTATTTTAAAAAAAAAAAAAACAGAAACCCAAATACACCTATTTAAGCACCAACAGCCCCCAATTTAGTGTGTGCTTCTCTTTCAATTGTAACTTTTTACTTTATGACAGTGGGAAAGCAATATGAGTCCATTAGAAACTGCACTGCAAATCTTAAACTTGGGTCTGTGTCCAAACAAGAAACGAGGAGTGGGCCCTGCCTTCGGGTTGTTGGGCAGCTCCCAGTTAGCCAGACGTTTGTGGGGAACAACTGACTCGGCAATGAGACCCCTTGATGAGATTAGATGAGAGAGTGGGATGAAGGGTATGCGGATGCTCTGTTAAACCCTAAGCCGTACAGTGGGTGGGTCGAGATGTAGCCCCACGGTGAGTCAAAGTGTGCATGCTCATTGATACTAGGAAGTTCCCACCTGTCAGCAGTACACACCACACACACACACACACACACACACACACACACACACACACGGTTAAGTGGCAAGGGAGAATAAGGCTAGGCTTTCTCTTTTACTTTCTGTACCTCTGCAGTGTGGTTTTTTCAAAAGGCAAGATTTAGACTTTTCGAACCAGAAGTTACTAATGAAGACTGATAAGGACAAGGCAGCCTGGTTTTAAGGTCCTGTATAGTATAAAATAAAACTAACCAGCATGCAAACTCTTCCCTGTGCAGAGCTTTGCAGCGGCACTGATGGAAATGTCGGGCCCCTACAACAGCTCCCCTCGGCCTGAGCAGCACAAGTGAGTAGGCAGAGGGAACGAGGGGCGTCCGGAGTCTGAGGGAGCACTAAAGAGAGCATGAGTCTCCAGGCCCAGGACTCCCCTCTATAATCCTAAGGTCTCCTCCAAAAGGAGAGACAGAGAAGAGGCCCCCACCACCACAGCCCTTATCACCCCAGGAGTAGAAACCCCAAAACTATTCCCTGACTGGGTGTGGGTCAGGTTCCCGGTTCCTGTAACACCTTATCTTTACCGTCTCTTGCCAGGAGTTACAAAATCCGATTCAACAGTGTCTCCTGCTCAGACCCACTGGTATCCTCTTGGCGGCGCAAGAGGAAGGAGTCCAGCAACACAGACAGTGCAGGGGCCCTGGGCACCCTCAGGTTGGGGGTCCTCAACTAAGGAGGGTGAATGGAAGAGACAAACTTAACCTGGGTAAACATGGGCTGGCATGGGGGCTCCAGCAACGGTTCCCTGTACCGCAGGTTCTGTGTGTTTGGGCTGGGCTCCCGAGCATACCCACACTTCTGTGCCTTTGCTCGAGCCGTGGACACAAGGCTGGAGGAGCTGGGAGGGGAGCGACTATTGCAGCTGGGCCAGGGTGATGAGCTCTGTGGCCAGGAGGAGGCTTTCCGAGGCTGGGCCCAGGCAGCCTTTCAGGTGAGCTCCCATTTGACCTGTATCTGACCTGGGCTGGCCCCATGCTCTGACTCCAATGGACCTGGGATGCCTCCTCCAGGCTTTTGTAGCTGAAAGCAGAAATACTGAGGCTGGAGACTCGCTGACTTCCTAATCTGGTCCTCTGGCCATTCATTCCCTGTTTCTTTCCAAATATGCCTTCATTTGCCCCTCCATGGCTAGCTCTTCCAGAATCAACCCCGAGCAGTAGACAACAGGTCCTACCAACAGAAATTCTACACCAAGCCAGAAATACAGCAAAAGAGGAGAGGCAAGGCCTACAGTCATAAGCTGGTGCTAAGAACTAGAGCACAAAGGGGAAAGGTGCAGGCATCAGGGCCTCTACTCAAGGCAGCCAAGATGGAAGAAAGGGGGTACCCAGAGGATCAGAGGTCAGGACTGAAGCTGAGTCTGGAGACCATCCCAGTGCCTGGCCTAGAGGACTAGTTCTGGCCACAGAAGTATCCCAGAGAACTTCCTCAGGGCCTCATCGCCTTGATGATTCTCACTTGGTGCAGGGATTCCCCCACATCTGTCTGTCCATCTGGGACTCTGTTTTAGCCAGTCAGGATGCAAGGCAAGAAGAGGGGCTTCTTTAGAGGTGTGAGAGTCAGAGCGTTTGCTTAAAGGAGAAGGTCAAAAATTTTTTTTAAAAAATGAGAAATAGAAAATCAGTGCCAGAGAATACTGGCAAATGGAGATGCTGGAAATTTCGGGGTCAGGTGAAACCACAATGTGAAGTTTCCGTGAGGTGATGCAAACGAACAGAAGTATCTGACAAGCAGGAATATGGCCTCACTGGGACCGGAGCAGTGGAGATCTGAAGGAAGGGAGAGGATGGAGGAAGGAAGGAAGAGATATAAGGTTGCACATACTAGAAAAAGAAACAGTAACAGCCTGGAGATAGAACCCAGCCCATCACGGGCCAAGGAAGGAAGGAAGAGATAAAAGGCTGCACACCCTGGAAAAGAAACAGTAACAGCCTGGAGTCACCGGGAGCCCTAGATCTCAAGGCTAGGAGAGCAAACTGCTAGTCAACTTTTCCCTGACCTGAAGCAGACAAAGCAGGCTCACTACACCTCCCACACTAAGATAGCACCCGCCCGCTGCACTTTGCACAGAGTGGGGCTGAGGGTATGTAGCTCAAGTGGTGTTTGCCCAGCACGCACTAGCCCTGGGTTCAGCTCTTGGTACTACAAAAAAACAAGTTAGTAGTGGTACACTCGTGTACTTGGAAGGTGGAGGCAGGAGGATTAGAAGTTCAAGGCCATCTTGTCTACATAGCAAGTTGGAGGCCAGCCTGGTCTACAAAAGATCCTGCCTCTAAAAATGAAAGTATCTTATGTTTTCTGGAACCTTATGAGGGATCGAGATGAGACACTGAGACACATGGGTGTTAAGTATGGGGAGAATCCAATGCAGGTCTGAGTTCATAGCTGCCTGTTCTGAGCTACTATATGTTTAACCGTGCACCCGGGGACAGAGATCAGTACTCATCAGACAAGTGTGACAATTCAGGGCCCCCACATGAGCTAGAAAATAAGGTGTCATCGTCAGCAACAGCCTCAGGTTCTCACCACTTCATCCTCTGTCTCTGAATCTGTACCTGAAAAGATAGCTGGAAGGCCAAGCCCTCCTCCCTTGACACGCCCCTCCCCCACTTCTCACCGCGGCTCCCCCATGGCAAGCAGCCTTAGACCATCCCCTACTCATCCCTCAGGCCGCCTGTGAAACCTTCTGTGTGGGAGAAGATACCAAAGCTGCTGCCCGAGATATCTTCAGCCCCAAGCGCAGCTGGAAGCGCCAGAGGTACCGGCTGAGCACCCAGGCTGAGAGCCTGCAATTGCTACCAGGTACAACCCTGACCTCAGCCTGACCTTGCTGAGTGGGGCGTCCGAGGATTCTCCCCCACAGACCAGGACCCACTCAGTTGCTCAAGTCCCTTTACCATCTGCTTCCCAGGGCTGACTCACGTGCACAGGCGGAAGATGTTCCAGGCTACAATTCTCTCTGTGGAAAACCTACAGAGCAGCAAATCCACGTGAGGAATATGGTTCACCCCACTCTCCTCACTATTAGGATCCCTCTTCATTCAGAACATAGCCTCCTCCTTCTCCCGGGTTCCTCCTTCTCCTTGCTGGCCTCTGACCTCAATAGCTGCCTTCTTCCACACCCCAGCCGAGCCACAATCCTGGTGCGTCTGGACACTGGAGGCCAGGAAGGACTGCAGTACCAACCAGGGGACCACATAGGTGTGTGCCCACCAAACCGGCCTGGCCTAGTGGAGGCGCTGCTGAGCCGAGTGGAGGACCCTCCTCCGTCCTCAGAGCCCGTGGCCGTGGAACAACTGGAGAAAGGCAGCCCTGGTGAGCATCATTGGCTTCGGTAGGAGAGCGAGAGCCTGCTGTGTCCTGGCATAGGACCTCACGCTGCTCAGCACTAACAGAGTTGTCACCCTGCTTTACACCTGGGTTCTACCCGGACCTAGCTGCCACTCCAGCCAGGATGGCCTTGTTGCTTGGTCCTTTCCCAGAACCCACAAAGCACCCTAAAAGCCTTCTCCAACTCCCACAATCTAATTTCTCTAAAGTTGGCCTATCTTCTCCCAAACAATGCCTGGAGTTATTTTGGTGGGGTTAAGGGCAGAAGAGATCAGACTAACCTAGTCCAGCCCAGCCAGGGTCCCCGAAAGACACCAAGGCTGCACAGACAAGCCCATGCCACCATTCTAGGGCAGATTTTCCAATAAGACAAAGTGATTTAGCATCCCCCCCTCCCCCCAAGAGTGAATGTCAGCTCGGACCATCCAGCCCCAGCGGGCTCCTCTCTCAGAGCACCCTGTGCCCTGCCTCTAGGTGGCCCTCCCCCAGGCTGGGTACGGGACCCCCGGCTCCCCCCATGTACGCTGCGCCAGGCTCTCACCTACTTCCTGGACATCACTTCCCCGCCAAGCCCTCGCCTCCTCCGATTGCTCAGCACCCTGGCAGAAGAGTCCGGCGAACAGCAGGAGCTAGAGGCTCTCAGCCAGGTGGGAGCCATGATTCCGGAAGCCCCGGGGGCTGGACTAGAAGAGGATATGTAGGGGGATATTCCATGGCAGGAAATACTGTGCACGCCAGGTCCTCTGGACTTGTTTCTCCTAGCCAATATGCTCTGCGGTTTAAGACCTGTTTCCAGGTTGACCGGCTCCATCTCTGGGTGCTGAGGGTCTTCAAGTAGAGTGTGTTGGCCTGAGGGGGTGCCTGGGGGGGTGCTCTGGGAAGGTAAGCCACTCTGAGGACTGTGGGGCTCTCAACTCAGCACATCTGCCCCCAGGACCCCCGGCGCTACGAGGAGTGGAAATGGTTCCGCTGCCCCACACTGCTAGAGGTGCTGGAGCAATTTCCATCAGTGGCCCTGCCTGCCCCGCTGATCCTTACCCAGCTGCCCCTGCTCCAGCCCCGGTACTACTCCGTCAGCTCAGCACCCAACGCTCACCCAGGAGAGATCCACCTCACTGTAGCTGTGCTTGCATACAGAACCCAGGGTGAGGCTGGGAGCAGGAAAAGCCTGGTCGTGGCAAGACTAAGACAGACGTCTGAATGATTTCTCATCCTAACCCCTAGATGGGCTGGGCCCTCTGCACTACGGTGTCTGTTCCACGTGGATGAGCCAACTCAAGGCAGGAGACCCGGTGCCCTGCTTCATTAGGGGGTGAGTGAGGCCTCTTGGGTAGGAAAGGGCAACCAGAAGAGGTTGTCTGTGTCCAGATGGGGGGGGGGTATATATATATATGGTAGGTACAAGTGAGGAATGTGGGGGGGGGCAGGGGTCTCACAAGATTAGCTGGTAAATACTAAAAGCCTATTATTACATCAAGAACGGTGGGTCTCTGGGTCACTTCCCAACTATGATGAGCTTTGGGCCGAGATAACTTGGTGCAGGGTCCTGCCCCTGAAACCACAACTACCAGCAACAACATAGATTAGACAGTAGCCCTGCTGCTTGGTGAAAGTGTGGCCCCTGCGTGCTTCTCTATGTCCTTGGCTATAGCCTGTGTTAAAAGGCTTGGCTTCTGTCAACCGTAGTGGTATATACCTTTAATTCCCCACACTCAGAAGGCAAAAGCAAGTGAAACTCATGTTCAAGGCCAGCCTGGTCTACAAAAAGAGTTTCCAGGTCATCCAAGACTATTCAGGGAGATCCTGTCTCAGAAGAGAGCAAGAGAGAGACTCAGCCAGGCAGTGACATTGCACGCCTTTAAACCCAACATTTAGAGATAGAGGCCAAGCTTAAGAGCTAAGTTTGAGGCCAGCCTGGTCTACATAGTGAGTTCCAGAATAGCCAAGGCTACACAAAGAAACCCTATCTGGGAAAAAAAAACAAACAAACAACCAAACAAACAAAAGAGACTCATTTGTCATTGTTCCTTAGGCTTTCCTGTCTGTACAGCCATAGCTTTGTTGATATGTCACGGGTGACATAAGGAGATCTTAACGGACTCTCTCTGGCTAGGGCTCCCTCCTTCCGGCTGCCACCTGATCCTAATTTGCCTTGCATCCTGGTGGGCCCAGGGACTGGCATTGCTCCCTTCCGGGGATTCTGGCAGGACCGATTGCACGACATTGAGATCAAAGGTGAGGCTACGTTAAGGATGCACCTGGAAGTCAGAAGGGAGCCAAGCAGAAAAGGAGTGGGCTGGAAGAAATGACCATTAAAGAAACTAGGTCCAAGAAAAAAAAACTGTATTTAATGGGGAGGGGAGGAGAGGCAAGGTCTGGGTCAGGTGAGGTCCTGTTTGTCAGACTTCCTGGTGGTCTCTCAGCATATAGTAGGTTTTGAAATGGATGGAGGATAAAGAAGGGAGGGACAGGGCAGGAATTCAAATAGCACACGACTCTAAGTCTATTTGTTGTGAAGTCAGAACACTTCTGGGGTGACCCAATCTATAAAATGACAGGGTGTTCAGGTCAGGCACAGAGGCGTCAATCAAAGAAGATTGGGTGGGATAGGACTAGAGCGAGTTAGAAGACCTGGGATGTCACACAAGGCCATAGGTACAGAATTGAGTCAGTAGAGCAGTTTCCTTCTATAAATCAAAGGTGTGCAAGGGTCTGGGCAGAAAGCATCCTATTTTGCCCCTAGAGGCTGAACAGTCAAAATGAAAGCCAAAAGTCTGGCTGGCAACCTGGGCACGAGTGGCCTGGAGGTGGGGTTACCAGGACTGTAACAGAAGAAGCCCTTCCAAATCTCCATGTTGCTCACAGGGCTGCAGCCTGCCCCCATGACTTTGGTGTTTGGCTGCCGATGCTCCGAACTCGACCATCTATACCGGGACGAAGTACTGGATGCCCAGCAGCGTGGAGTGTTTGGACAAGTCCTCACCGCCTTTTCCAGGGATCCTGGCAGCCCCAAGGTACCAGGGCGGGTGTAGAGATGGCGTGACAAGGCCGTTCCCAAGCCCCGCCCCTCCCAAGCCCTTGGCTGGCCTGGGAGTTCTCACAGCAAGGCCCGCCCCTAGACCTACGTGCAAGACCTCCTGAGGACAGAGCTGGCCTCGGAAGTTCACCGCGTGTTGTGCCTCGAGCAAGGACACATGTTTGTCTGCGGCGATGTCACTATGGCAACCAGCGTCCTGCAAACTGTGCAGCGAATTCTGGCAACAGAGGGCGGCATGGAGCTGGACGAAGCCGGTGACGTCATCGGCGTGCTGCGGGTGCGAAGGGGCAGACCTGACCAGGCAAGGGTAGATATCTACGCTAGAGGCTCCTGTTCGGATTCTGATCCATTGAGTTCTTTTCCTTCCCGCAGGATCAGCAACGCTATCACGAGGACATCTTCGGACTCACATTGCGCACCCAGGAAGTGACAAGCCGCATACGCACCCAGAGCTTTTCTTTGCAGGAGCGACAGCTGAGGAGCGCAGTTCCCTGGTCCTTTGACCCGCCTGGGCCAGAAACGCCTGGTTCCTGACATTCTTCTTCCCCTCCAGTTCCGGGAGATCGGTTCACCAAGGCTACCCCCCCCACCCCCCGCCCGAATGCTTACAGCAACAGTCGCAAGGCTGCAGATTTAAGAACTCTCCTCTCTCCAGTTTACCTAGGCTGGGAGGGGGTCGGCCTAAATCTTGAAGGTTCCTCCAGATGTGGTGTTTAGGGCATCCTACTCCTACCCTCTTCGTATGCTTTGATCGACTGGAGACTCGCTTTTTCTCTCTCTGGAGTATCTTACCTTTAAAGTCTAAGTCATCCCAATATTTATTGAAAATTTTATCTTAAAAGATCATGCCAGATGCCGTGAGATGCCCAACCCAACACTTGTGAATTATAGTGATTGAAAAAGAGACTTATTCGATGCTTTAATGTGTAAAGATGTCGGGATAATAATTCTTTGACAGTGAGTCCCAGACACCTCTCTGTAACCCAGTACTCTGAAAAACAAAAGTTTCTAACCAGACACAGACAGTTCTGTGATTGAGTGAACAGGTACAGCCCTCAGCTGTCAGGAGTGGGGCATGGCACACATTCCTATGCCAAAGATGTGCAGCACAGCCGTGAGCAATTTCTGCTGCTTGTTTCGCACAGGATGAGGAGCCCCACCCACTTCCTCCTGATATCACTGAAGTGCTGAAGTCCAAAACCAGCAACCCTCTCTGGTTTTTCCACTCCATATTCCCCACCCCTAGTCCCACAGGAACTCAAAGGGGAGGTAGACAGGAACAACTTCCCTGCCTTTCAGGCCTCACTGCTCCCTAATGCTCAGCTGGATCATGCCTGGGCCCTTGCTCCACCTTGAGGCCACTGGGGTCCTTCTTCCCAGGCAGCTGCTCCACAAGTAGTCTGGCCAGCGTCCTCTTACTCCTGGGCTGTTTGTAGGCTGCCTCGGCTCACAGTCATCTCCCTCTCTCTCTGTTCTCCGGGCAAGCTCCTCTTTGACTCCCAGACACGGCCAACTCAAATATCCTGGGCCTGTCATCTGAAGTAGGAGTGGGGCTCAGAAGATGGCACCAAGTGTCCTTCCATGCCGACCATTCAGTTTCCTGCAGCTGAAAAGGCCAGAACCTGTGAGAGGAAAAGACTGTCAGCAAGCTACACCCCAGATCTAACTAGTGTCTCCACCTCACCAAAACTGACCCCAAGCTAGTTTCTTTACCCTTGACCCCCATGTGGGCAAGAACTACCTGGGGTATCCTCAGTCAGTGCAAAGAGCCTGGTAGGGGCTCCTTCTGGGTGTCTGTGGTCTCCTGGAAACCCTTTGGGAACAGATTCCGGGGCCTCTGGGTGCCCCACTGTTGTCTTGGGCTAGAAGCAGGACTGGAGCCTGGAGATAAATGTCACTGGGTGAGCAGGGTCACCATGCGCAAGAAATACTAGGATCTTGCCCTATCCCCTACCCTCCTCACCATCACTTGACCAAGATGGCTTCTCCTCATCAGGGGAGCCTGGCTGCGAAGGGCTGGACCAGGGCCTGGATGGGGAGGAAGCTGAAGCCTCTCCCCATAGTTCCTGCTGCTGCTGTTGATGAAGCTAAATGGTGGAGAAGGAGGAAGAGGATGAGGGAGGACAGGGGACTTCCTCATATGTGGGGGCAGGAATCAAGGATATGCTCCTCAGCTAGGCACAGAGCTCATAGTTCCTGTTAAGAACTCTTTAGATCCAGGCCCCTTCCATAGCATTCATTTGCTTTCTTCCCATAGTCCCTCTACACACCTGATGTAGGTAAATGGCGTGGAGGCTCATCTCAGCAGAAACAAGCTCTGGGAGCTGGGTCACCTTCTGGCCCCCAGTGCCTCCTGGGGACACACAGCTAAAACAAGATGTATCCAGTTAAGAGTCAGCCCCCTCACAGAGAAAGGCGACCAGGCTTCACCTCACCTTCCAAGTCCCCTCAGCACCCTAGCACCCTCTCCCAGAGAGTCGCCACCAATCCAGACTCCACTGCATCTCATGCCTCCACCTCTCACCTGGGGTCCTGGACCATTCGTGAAATAGAGGCAAGGAGGCTGGCTGTGGCTGCAGCAGGGCAGGGGGCTGTGGGACTCAGGTCCCTCTGGGGTGGGTGGGGATTCACCAAGAGGTTGGCCAGGAAGGCTTCTGGCTAAATGAAAGAGAGCCAAAGAGTAGAGGGAGGGATAAAGAGAGGGTCCAAAGGAGGGCAAGAGATATGATAGATGGAACCTGGATGCCAGGGTAACACACAGAGTCAGGAATGCCAGGGAGATATGGTGGGTGGTAAGGGCAAAGGGTAGGCAGGCACGGAACTCACCAGAGGGGATGTACAGTCATTGAGCACCCCTGGGGTGGGGGCGCTGCGTGTTGAGGGAGCACCCCAGGCAGCAGCATCTTGTTGTACCCGACCCCGAAGGTGTCCAAGGAACTTAGAGCTGTGGCCTGGTGGCTGCCATTGTGGGTGTGCCAGGGAGAACCGCATTAAGGAGAGTTCGGTCTTTCCATCCTCTGCTCGCTGAGAGAGTGAAGCCTCTGTCTGTCCCTCTGAAAGCCACTGCGAGAAAGGGAGACCTGGTCTTAGGGACACCAAGACTCAGCTAGGCAGGGTGAAAAACACTGCCCCATTGTTCCAGATGAAGGCTGCGATGGGAACTTGTTAAAGATTGTCCAGGAGTAGGGCAGTGGAGCAAGACATCGGCATTTGGTCTGGGATACAGCTAGCTTTGAATTTTTGCCCTGGGAAGCCCTAGCTCCTTAGACAAGACAAACCTGCACTCCACTCTTTGCCCGGCTCCTAGCCCTCTTTATAGGTGGCGGGGCAGTCTTTGCTCCCATTTCTCTCTCTCTCTCTCTGTCTCTCTCTCTCTTTAAATATACCAGCATCTCTGTAAGGGGCTTTGTGGACCTGGTACTTCAGTGAGGCAAGCAAATGTCCATCCAACACAACCTCACAAGGTCAGGGAAGGGCTCTAACCTGAGGGTGCCCGTGGCGCTTCACATCCATCAATGCAAAAGAACAGATGTCCCCAACACCTGCCACATCCACGGTGAAGTGATGAAAAAAGTCAATAATCTCCAGAGCACGGGGGCGGAACCAGAAGAGCAGAAACAGCGGGGTGAGGAGTGGAGACAGGAGCTCTTCCAAGAGGGAGACCTGAGGAAGCAGGGGTGCGGCTGAGGGAGCAGGGGTGAGGCTGAGCAGGGAGCATACAGAGGACCCATGTTCCAGATGAAAGCTGTGATGAAAATCTACAAGTGTTCCAGGAACAACATTCCCTAAGGTCTGAAGATTCCAACCACTCGTTCCAAAGCCTCCTCATGGGACCACACACACACACACACACACACACACACAATCACTACCACCCCCACCCCCGCCCATGTGGCCCACAACTTCTCCCAAACTAATCATTGGGCCTATTCCACAAGCCCCCCTTGCAGGCCCCGGTGCTCACTGCTCGGTACTGAAGCAGCTGCGCCATCTGCCAGTAAGAGTTGGTCCGAGCACCTGCTGTACCAGGCTCTTCTGGGAGGTAATGCATGTGTGCCAGGGCCGCCTGCAGCAGGAGCTGGGAGGAACGCCCCTGGCATTGCTCCTCTGGAATGAAGGACCTGGGGGTTGGGGGGGAGGCAGGTAGGGTGAAGGATGTGGTTAGGAGGACCAGCAGGTGGGACGCAGGGCTGAAGCGCGCTGATGGTGACAGCTAAGGTTTACTACGGGGAAAGGTCAGAGAATGGTCACGCACACATATGTCCTCGCAGGTATGTGCCATCTAACCTGGCCACAGTGGCTGTGATCCCGAGCGCGGTCATGGTAGTGAGCACATGCTCCACCGCCAACACGTCCTCATCATAGATGGTGAGCACTAGCAGCGCGGCAAAGAGCGCTCCAGAGAAGAAGACCAGCTGGCGGGCCAGCAGCGCGCGCAGGGGCGCGGGGGGCTCGGCTGCACGCAGGAAGGCGGCGGCGGGCCGGTAGGCGCGGCCCAGGCGCGCACGCAGTTCGTGCGGCAGCTCGTTAAAGTGGCGCAACTGCAGGCGGGCCAGGCGGGACCAGCGGCGCGCCCCGAAGGCGCCGGGTTCACGCCGCAACAGCTCCACGTGGCTGTAGAAGGCGTGCAGTACCTGCCAGGCCAGCACCAGCGGGCTCAGCGCCAAGTTCACGGCGGCCAGCAGCAGCACCGTGCGCCGCCAGCGGGTGGCCAGGACGCCCCGGAGGTCGCTGCGCTTGTAGGCTTCGGGAAGCTCCCAGCCCCCGCGGAAAAGCGAGAAGGGACCGCGGAAGAGCAGCAAGTCCACGTTGAGCGCTAGGCCGCGACTGAGGAAGGCGGCGCTGCCCCCCCAGGGCAGCGGGCAGCGGGCAGGCAGCAGACCCTTGTTGGCCAGCGCCACCTGGTAGTTGGTGTAGCGCAGGATGCGGTGGTGGACGTCCAGTTCCGTCAGCGGCCGCGGCTGCACGCACAGCCCACCGCTCCTTTGCAGCTCCAGGAGGCGAGACTGCACCTCGGCCCAGGGTACCGAGCTGAGCTCCTCCTGAGGAGAGGGGGACAGGGAAGCCTAGGGACCAGTTTTCCCCTCCACAAAGACGCACAACCTCCACAACTCGCTGAGCTGCCTACTAACTCCAGCCATAGTGGCCTCCCTCCCCACCTTTGCCTTGTGCCTTCTTCTAAGCCTTCTGCTAACAGAAGCGCTTCTCCATTCATTCTGCTCTTTCTCAGTTGCTCTTCTCATCACTGCCACGCTATAGTCATTAGTCAGTGATATGCTTCCTGCTGACGCCTCTTAAATGAACTTCCGGGACTGGGACCTGGCTTCCTTTTGTTGTTGTTGTTTTGAGACCCTCCAGTTCCACGTATAAAATGAATGACATATCTCTGCTCTCTGCCTTCCACACTTAAGAACCGCGACAGCACTCACCCCCACCTCAAGGCCACTTCGTAGAATCACTTGTTTAGCTTTCACATCACCCTGTGTGTGTGTGTGGGGGGGGGGGTAGAAAATGCTCCTACACTTATTTGGAGGGACCCATGTAAGCTGTGAGCCTCACTTTAGCCCAGTCTCCCCAGTACAGTTATCTCCTCAGGACAAGCCTCCACAGCTCCTCCCAGCATCTTCCCCTCTGCTGGAGGAAAGAGAAAAGGAAGGGCAAGAGGGAAGGAAGATGGGCTCCATTGCCCCAGCAGTGGCTGTGCCTGGTGCCTCCCTACTCAAAAGGCTCAGCACATCCAAGGGGAAGCAAGATACTGGGACTGATATCCTAACAAAAAACCTTAATGACAGCTAGAAGGAACATGACCAGGGAATAGTGACGAGACCAAGAGAGTGACTTTCACTCTGGGTGCCCTAGAAGGCTCTATTTCGGGCAAGCAAGCCCAGCTCCACTGCCTGCAGGCATCCATGTTTTCTTCACTTCCTGCCTAGAGGCTTGGGTAGCCCTCCCCTCACCCTGGCCTGACCTTCCTCAACCAATCAGAATGCCTCCTGATCTAGAAAGCCCAGTGACAGCCCTTCTCATAAACAGCCATTGTTTTTAACCACCCTCATGTGACTGTAAGTCACTGTGTGACCCATCTAGTGAAGGAAGCTTTACATAGGTCAGAGCCAAGCTTGCTAAGTGCCTGAACCTGCCTCCTGACATCACTGCAGGCCCAGGGCAGGTATCATTCAGCGTCCATCTCTCTGCTCCTCTCAGTTGGTCCTTCCATCTGTATGGCCCCACTCTCTCCTGTCCTGTGCCCATGACGTCACAGCAGGCTTACTGGGGGTATGTGCAGCGCCTCCCTGTAAAACACCTGGATGTCCCAGTAGCTGAAGAGGTTGCAGACTGAGCGAAGCAACTGGAACAGCCAGAAGCCAGCAGCCAGGACTAGGAGGAAGACCAACAGGGAGTTGCTGTGGATCCTGTAAGAGGTGGGACAGGGAGGGTAACGTAAAGGTGGGAAACAAAAAGGAAATGGTGGCAGAGACCATCCAGTCTCAGAGGGGCTGAGGAGGAGGTCCTCAGTGAGCCCTCCAGAAGTACCCTCAAGTCAACACTTCACAAACAACACTCATGCTCTCTGCTACTTGTTGTCTCAGTCTCCCACGGCTGTACACTGGGCTTTCCCAGGAGCCACAAGACAAGGGATGATGTCACATCATCCTGACAGCCCATGTCCTGTGCACTTGTGCATTCCTAAGTTTGAAAGTTGTCCCCCAAGGCTAGGACTGTGGCCGCGTGGTATAGCGCTTACCCAGCCTGCCAGAAGCCCTAGGTGTGCTTCCCAGCACCAAAAATAAACAGTCGTCCTCACCATTAATTTCTAAAAGGTAAATAAATAGAAATGTGAGTCATAATTCAAGGTTCTTTGAGATTCCCAGTCAAGTATGTTTTTAAACACTGAGAGTTGATCTAGACCAAGGGGCAGTGTGGGGAGGTCCCTTTCTTCCTGTCTTTCTGTGAACTTACCCCAGAGGCATCCACCAGTCTGTCACTTACTTCTCTGCACACTGGGCCGACGGCAGAATGGCATCAGACAAGGTCACTTTGCTGTGCAATGAACCAGGTCTTGTGCGGTTCTTTGGTTGGTTGTTGAAGAGAACGTTGTAATCCACGCAGCGGAGGAGGAAGGTTGTGAAGGTGACAATGAAAATGAACTGTCTGAGGAGGGGATGCGGGAGAGGGCTGGTCAGGCTGAAGGCATGGCCGACTCCTAGCCCAGTCACCAGACAAGCAGCTCTATATGGTCCCCGGCCCTTCAGAGCCCCAAGCCTAGAACTGAAAAGGAGAGCAGAGAGCAGGGACAGAGCTCAGTAGAGTGTCTGCCTAGCAAATATGAAGCCCGGATTTCATCTCCAGCACCACATAACCTGGGTACAGTAGTCTGCCTGTAATTCTAGCACATAGGAGGTAGAGACAGGAGGAACAGGAATTCAAGTCTAGCCTAGGATACATGAGACACTGGATCAAAAATAAGTGAAATAAACACTAAGAACAAGAAGAGAGAGCAGAGCTCAGGGGCAGGGCTGGCCTCACCCCAGTTGGAAGACATCCTCCAGCAGGATACAGGCAAAGCCGTTCCGCTGATGATAGCTGTAGATGTGGCAATTTTGTCAAGAAGCATGCCTAAACCTAGGGACTCTTCCTGTAGAAACTTCTCCCACTCTCCCCTGCTCCAGTCCCCTGCCAAGGCCCTCTGCATTCTGGGCACAAAGGATATCTTGGTGAAGAAACTGTCCAGGTTCTGGATGTGATGCCAGGAGCCTGGGCACAGAGAAACAGTGTCAGGACTTGTCATTGTCCCATTTGTTAGTAATGTCTCTCTCAAACCCAGACCTGCCTGGACCCCTCCCCCACAACCCACCCAACCTTCCATATACCCACACACTCACCTCGAAGTCCTTCAGGAACGTGAAGCAACGGTTGATGGTCCTCCCCATGGATGGGTGAGTCTTGAGACCCCTCAGGGTCACAATCCTCTAGCCGTTCATAATCCTGCTCAGGGATCAGAGGGCCTATCCGAAGCCCAGGATGGTCCTGGGGGCACCGGCAGGAGGGAGGGGGAGTGACCGAGGCCAGGGATGGGGTGGAGTGGGACCCCCAGGAGGGGGAAGCAGAGGTGTGTGTCACTGTGGGTTGGGCCTGTGTTGGGGGTGTGGCTGGGGTGGGTAAGGTATTGTGTGGAGACTGAGAAGCCCCTGCCACCAGGCAGGGGGACCCTGAGGCAGGAGGGAACACTGAAGAGGAGTAGCTTCTTGTACGAGGGGCAGGGGACAGAGAGAAGACAGAGATCCTCCCTCCCCCAAGTCCCCGACATGGAGAAGCAGGCAGTGGCAGTGTCATAGGGAGCAGAGGCACTGAGCTGGGCCCCAAGTCTCCCCACCGCCCCCGCTGCCTCCTGCTCCCCCCCCACCCCATCCGGCTCACCATCAGACGGCAGCTTCTCTTGAGAGGTTGAAGGGACTGGACTTCTCTGTTTCCTCAGAGGTCTGTGAAGCTGAGCAGAGACTACAACAAGGACAACAACAGCACCAGGTGACTCAGGCTGGGCAGGCCTCAGGCATGCCAGCCCTCAGCCACCTGTGTGATCACTCACACTCCTTGCAGGGCAACCTGGGGCCCAAGCTCCATGCCTGGGAGGGACACCAGTTTGGGAGGCAGGGGTTCAAGAGCTATTGGGACTAGAGGAGGCCCCTATGATCTCTGCTTTCAGTCCTTGAGGGCACGAGTGGTAACCACAAAATAATAAGCAGAGAGGGCAAAAGCCTGTCAGAGGGTTCTAGAGTCTGGGGATGGAATGGTAAACCTTTCAGTCTTGCAATTCCATCCCCTTCCCTTCACACCGATGGGCAGTGGTCAATAGAGAATGATTTAAAACCACCCGCCCAAAAAGGTGGCCCATTCAGCTTTCTAAGCAGTTAGCAGGAGACAGAGGCAGCAGGATCGGGAGTCTGAAGTCATTCTGGGCAACATCTGACCCTATTTTAAAAAAAAAAAAAACCTACATATTTTCTCTCTCTGAAGGGAGACTTTGTGGTCGGCTAGGAGAAAACAAGAAGGGGTGCTAGACATCTTGGATTTGAGGAATTATTTAAGTAGAAAAGTCTGGTTCCTTGAAAGTTCCATTATGTCTTCTTTAGCCTCTTGAACCTTGGTATACTCTCCTCCAAGTCCTGACCTGGTGTCGGGGCCTCCTGAGAATGTCAGCAGAGGAAGGCAGGAAGAGGCCTTGGAGGGATAATTTGGACATGCAGGGATAAACTGGCTCAGTTGAGTTCTTTGTTGTTGCCTCACCTGGGAGGAGGAGGCCCAGGTGGCTGGTCTGATGGCTTGCCCAACGCCATTCCCAAGGTCCTGAGTCACCAAGTGCCCTACTGAAGCCCATGCCTGATAAGCTGACTTAGCGAGCAGGTGTCAGGGCCTTCAGTGCTCCAGCCAGAAATGGAGAGGAAAACAGTGCTTTCCAGAACATTTCCTGGAAGAACATGGAGGACATCCATGGAACAGCCCACAGATTTAGCCCAGACTGCCTGATTTTCTTATATAACAAGAGTTCATAACTTCCATACTTTTGTGGCTGGGTAAGGTGCAATAAAAGGAATCCCAAGGAAATTGGGGGGTAGGAGGGGGAGCAGGAAATTCCCATGCTCTTTCTGAGACGTCTAGAGAGATAAGTTAAATGTGACTTTAACTGGTACCTCCCTCTGACATTATTTACACAGCATTCTTCATAGTATATACTTGTTTGAGACTACCTCTACACACACCCTGATCTCCTCAGCCACCGTCCCAGACAAATTCTGACTCGTTGCTCTGTAGCTTCACTCTACATTCTCATATCCAGAGCATCCCTTTGCGACTCGCAGCTCAAGAAAAATTGAATCCCGAAAACACCACCAATGACAATGATGCTTGTAACACTAATAACAATGTTCAAGTATCCAAATGGATTCCCAGAGAGCAGATGCGAGCCCGATGCAGCGCCTCCTAGTGGGCAGTGGACAATAGCTTCCCTTTCCCCCGGACAGATGCGTGGAGGGGGAACAGGTATGAGTCAGAGCCACTCCCACCAAGAAGCCACAGTCCAGTGAAGGGAGCAGTTAAAAAAATAATTACGCAGAAGGCATAGTGACTCAAGCCTGTAATTCCAGCACTGGGAAGGAAGGATGGCGAGTTCAAAACAAGCCTGAGCTATAAAGAGTCTCAGGCTAGTCAGAGATATGTAGCAGTTCTCAAGGATACTTTGAGAAATAATTATAGCAAGAATAAGCTTTGGCCAGCTGCTTCGAGAGCTATTCACTTTTGAGTTGGAACTTTAGGCCTGTGATTCAGACCCAAATGAAGGAACCTATAGGCTAGATCTTAGGTTGCACTCTGATAAACTTCATGACTTACATCCTAATAATTCTCGATAACTAAGTGTCAGTAACAGGATCACACAGAGAGTTTTTCAATGCACAGTCACATGCATTGAAAAACGTTTGTATCCAGGAATTAGAGGCTCAAATGGTGGCACGTCACATGCATGTATGTTTTTGTTTGGGTTGGGTTGAGGGTGTGTGTGTGTGTTTGTGGTTTTTGAGGGTGTGTGTATGTGTGTGTGGGTTTTTTTTTTTTTAACTCCCAAGTCTATTTTCACTCATTCCTTCTCGCGGAACCACTACTCTACACTTCCTGAAGATACCAGAGCACATAGAGATCGTCTGGATTAACTCTACACAAACCCGCTCGAGGACATACGCGAATGTGAGAACGTCACACAACCTTTGACCGGCACCCGACCCTAGGCCACTGAGCAAATGGTAGCTAGAGCTACTTCTGCTTGGTCCCGCCTATAGCCAACATTAAGCCAATCACACACAACTTGTGACAAGACTGGTGTAGCTTTCCTCCAATCACCGCCGAGGTGAGAAGGGGTTGTCGGGATGGGGCCATAGCTAACATGGAACCTTCGATAGGATAAGTGTGAGATTGCCGTTGCTGACTGCCCCTGTCTTATTGCCTCAACATGTTGGTGCACTTATTTCGGGTTGGAATCCGGGGTGGCCCAGTTCCAAGATGGTCGCTACAATCCCTGCGCTTCCAGACGTTCTCGGCCGCCAGGTAAAACAACAAGAGCTACTTGGAGCGTGGGCCATTGACCGGCCGGCAGCGCGCGGGGCCCGTCGGGAGGTGTAGTTCTGGCCTCGCGCTGGTTTCCTGGGAGCTGTAGGCTAGCTCGAAGGGAGTGGAATGTCACTCTCCAGGGAATTGACCTCAATTATTCATGATGCTGTGTGGGTGCCAGCAGGAGGCTCTGCAGGCCTGTATCCGCTAGCGGTCAGGACTGAGCCGACTCCAGGGTGCTGGCCACACCCGGTCACCATTGCCCACTAAGGGGCGCCATTCGCAGCTCGCATCTGCTCTCTGGTAATTCACCTGGACATCTGGACCTATCTGTAATTGGTGTTCATAAACATTTACTATAGATGGTGCTTCAGGATTAGCCAAAATAATTTTAAATGATCAAAAGCTATTCCTGAGCTGGCAAGATGGTTTAGCAGGTAAAGGCACTTGCTACCAAGCCTGAAGACCTGGAGCTCTCTCTATAGACCAGTTTGACCTTGAACTCACAGAGATCCACCTGACTCTGCCTCCTGAGTGCTGGGATTATAGGAGTACCCTCTTCCCAGAACCTAGAATTTAATTGTAAATATTCTACAAGAAGCAACTGTTTCCCTGACAGGTCCAGGGGGAGACTGTCAAGGGTGGGTAACTGTGGCAAGCCCGTGTGCTTGTGGAGGGAGGGCAAGCGATGGACCTAGAACTAGTGCAGGGAGTGTTCCACCAGTTGTTGGCAATCCCATAGCTTCTTAGTGTAGAGGAGCTGCTAGAGGCTAGAAAGTAGCCATGATAAATTATTAATGGTTTGAAAACAGTCTTTAGAAAGAGTGAGGTTGTTGATAATATTTAAACCATAAAGAAACACAAGGTAAGACCAGATAAATGAATGTGTTCATTTCAGTTCATGAAACAAATTTAGCAGATCAGAGGCATTTTGAAAGGAATATAACAGAAACTATTAAATGTGTTTCAGAATTAAGAGACATATTTTGTGAAACCTTTCAACTTTGGCATTCACACACACACACACACACACACACACAGTAGTGGGTTGTATTAAGTTGCAGTGTACCATTTCAGTGACAGTAAATCTGTACGTTTGCAAAACATTGTAGTGGTCAGCTTTACTGCGTATCTAACAAGGGCATACACAGCTCAACAAAAATCTGTTCAATAGTTATCTCGTAACCCAGAGATTTCCTAAGTTCCGGCATATAAAATATGCCTCTGCTCTCTCAGTAAGTCCGCTGGAAAATTAGGACAGTAATACAGGAAGAAAAGAGAGTGGGTTTTACCTAAAGCTGAGGCTAAGGCAAAGTGGAGGAAAAAGAGGAAAACCAAGCATTTGTCTAATCATGTGTATGAGTGTGGGTACATGAGCACAGGTGTCAGGACATCAGAGGGACTGGATTCCCTTGAGCTGTAGTCACAAGCAGTTGTGAACTTCCTGACAAACATGCTGGAATCAACCTCCGGTCCTCTGTAAGAGCAGTGCGTGCTCTTAACTGCTAAGCCATCCCGCCAGCCCCTGTTTTATTTTATTTTGAACCAAGATCTCACTTTGTAGCCAGCTGTAGCACAGGCTGGCTTTGAATTTGAAATCTTCCAGTCTCAGCCTCCCAAGTGCTGGGATTTCAGGAAATCACGGCCACACCCGCTTACATATTCTCTCTTTCCTTCTAAGTCTTTCCTCATCATTAGTCTGTTTTGAGCCTTCATTTGTGTACTTCTGCTCCAAACAGGTTCTCTCTGTCCTGTCTTTCCCCTCTGGGTCTTTCCTATCATGACTTCTAAAGTGCAAATCTGACTTTATTACATCTTATTGTAAAAACTGCAGATAGCCCTAAAAACCCCTCATGAGAAGGTGGCCTTCTCATGTCCAGGAGCTTGACTGAGACTGGAATGAAAGCCCTTCCAAGGCACGAGTTTCCCTGCCTCCCCATGCGTCCTGTCAGAGCCACAGTGGTCTTTCCTCTGCCCCACCTCCTCATTATTCCCAGCGTGAACTTGGTCAGCAGTGGTCAAACCCAGCACTACTTACTGTCTGAGCTCTATGCTTCTCCTCCCACCCTCACCCCAACCAGCATGACCTGGGGGAAGGAGGGTACTTTGTCTGATTTCGTCAGCTCCATAGTCTATGAGAGAGTAAATTTACAGGTGTTCTAAGAAGTCGAATCTACATTTGCATTATATATATATGGGACCTGAAGGATGACAAAATCAGTCCTTTGTGCTTTCCTTTCTGTTTCCTCTGTCAACAATGAGAGAGAAACACATGGCCCTCTTGCCCACCTTATAACCTGGGAACAAATTATACCATCTCTCACTCAGTTCTCCTTACCAAGTGAGAATAAGGGCATCTCCCAAGGTCAACAGCTGTGGACCATTCACTCTCTCTTTTTTTGTAATTACTTATTTTATGTTTATAAGTACATTGTAGCTGTATTCAGATACACCAGAAGAGGGCATTTGGTCACTTTACAGATGGTTGTGAGCCACCATGTGGCTGCTGGGAATTGAACTCAGGACCTCTGGAAGAGCTGTCAGTCTTCCTAACTGCTGAGTCATTTCTCCGGCCAGACCATTCTTTTTCTATTGCTAAGTTACATCCTCCATGTTGATGACCTTGCACATATGCAGGAGTAGGCACAGAAGAAGCTCACTCCCAGCATCCTCTCTGAACCTTCCTCTAGGAAGCCTCAGGTCTGTCCCTGTCCCTCAGGTCAGGCCTTGGCCATCTGCTGCTCTAGGTGTCCTGTCTGGCAGGCTGGAGAACTGCACTGACTGGGTGGCTGGAGGCTAAATAGGGGCCTCGCTGGCTGCTGCGGGCTGGACAACAGTGCTAGAGGGAACGCTCTTAGGATTGTACTCTGATAAAAAACATTCCACAGCTGCTCCAGGTGTCTTACAGATCAGCCTTGCTTAAGAATGTGCTAAGGTATTCATTCTGGGTGAGGTAGCACACATCTGTTGTAGTTGTAGCTACTCAGGAGGCTGAGCCAGGAGGATCACTTGAGAGCCAAAGTTGAAGGCCAGGCTGGGGAATATTGGAAGATTTTATCTCAAACACAAAGAAAAGAAAAGCATCCATGGGAGAGGCTGTAGATAAAATGCTGTTCTAGAAACTCAGCCGTAGCACACGGGGGTGTTAGTCATTTGAAGGACAGCCAGGGCCACAGCTGTCAATGTCTTTTTCTACCTGCAGGTCCTCAGATGATCGGCTCAGCTCATGCTTACTGCGGGCTGTAGCCCAACTCCGATCACAGCTCCGGGCTCACCTCCCTCGAGCCCCACCAGCTTCCCACCGAAGCCCCTCTGCCTGGTGTTGGGTTGGGGGGACCTTGGTGGTCCCTGCTGTGCTATGGCAGCATCCCCGCCTGTGCCTTATAGCGCTATGTGAGGCCAAAGGGTCCCCTCCTGCCCAGCCCATATGTGCCCCGGAGCTGCACTTTAACTGGAAGCTATTCTGGCATTTCCTTCACCCCCACCTGCTGGCCCTGGGGGTGGCCATTGTGGTGAGGCTTTCCCTGTTCCTCCACCCTCAGACCAGGAAGGGCCTAGGCAACTCCAAACCTGAATTGCACAGGGACAGTATTCTTGCCTTGAGGAAATGACAAGGGCAGCCTGGGCTCTGGGCATCAGGATGACCTGTGCAAGGGGGCTGAGTGTGTGGGTTATGAGGACTCAGGGGCTGGAGGTCTGAACTTTAACTCTCCAAGAGGCACTTCTGTGACCACATGGGTAGCCACAGTGTGGACAGGGCAAAGCTAAGTAAGGGGAGAGGAAAAGCCAGAGCCGGGAAGGGGATGAATATGGCCTTCTCTCCAGGTTTTTGTTTCCTCTGTCTCTGTTCCAGCTGGCCTTGGGTGCGGCACTAGTGAACGTGCAGATCCCTTTGCTCCTGGGCCAACTGGTGGAAATTGTCGCCAAGTACACAAGAGACCACGTGGGGAGTTTCATGTCTGAGTCCCGTAAGCTCAGTATCCAGCTGCTCCTACTCTATGGTGTTCAGGTATAGCTGGGTAGCAGGGCCTGGGGCTCACAGCAGCCTTCTTGGGGTGTCCCTAAATGCCAGGTCTCTCTTGCAGGGACTACTGACCTTTGGCTACCTAGTGCTGCTATCCCACATTGGTGAGCGTATGGCCATGGACATGCGGAAAGCCCTTTTCAGCTCCCTGCTCCGGTACTAGCAGCTGAAGTGGGTGGGAGCAGGGTAGACCAGGGTAAACCAGGAGGTCTAAGTGGGACAAATCCTGAAGTACCATCTCCTCTTCCTTCACCTGCTACCGTCATGTCTTACTGCCAGGCAAGACATTGCTTTCTTTGATGCCAAAAAGACAGGGCAGCTAGTGAGTCGCTTGACTACCGATGTGCAAGATTTCAAGTCATCCTTCAAGCTTGTCATCTCCCAGGTCAGTGGGTCAGGCCCCCATGTAAACTCAGCAGGCCAGAAGTGCTTACCCCAGCCCTGACATCCTAACATTGCCTTGAAACAAGGCAGTGCTCCTGCCCAGCTTTTCATGTAGACTGTCTGAGGAAGGTGGGAGGGGGAGCAAAGAGTCTGTACAGAGGCACTGGGAAAGTGTCAAGGTCAGGACGGGCTGCTGCTCCACGCTTTGAAACCCTGCCTCCCACTGTGAGACAATTATGAGCAACCCTGGCAAACTCACCTGACCCAACATGACCCTTTGTGTCCATCCTCACCCCCCCCTCCCAGAAGCTGGCATCAAACTCATGCATGACTCTACTGTGTACCCCTCCATTGCCTGGTCCCAGGTTTAGCCACTGGCCCATAGCAGCCAATATATTCCCTGTGCAGTTCAGTGTGTCCAGAACAGAAACAAACAATGGATTTGTCAAAATAAAAAGAGTATGGCCTATGGACATTCTTACCCATCTCTTTCAAAACTGATAAGTTCCTGGCTGACCAAGAAAGGGATTCATTTAGTAACAGTGACTGCCCCTTGACCCCCGGGGCCTTCTTGGCCTGGGCCTCATAAGTGCAGAGCTGTGGCCTGCCCACCTTCAACAGAACACTCACCATGTGGTGTGGTTCTCCAACATCCTGCCTCCTCACTGCTTAGGGACTGCGCAGCTGCACCCAGGTGATCGGTAGCCTTGTGTCCCTGTCTATGCTGTCCCCGAGCCTTACACTGATGCTGGCTGTTGTCACACCTGCCCTCATGGGAGTGGGCACCCTGATGGGCTCAGGCCTCCGAAAACTTTCTCGCCAGTGTCAGGAGCAGGTACTGGAATGTTTGACTTGTCCCTCTTGGTTCTTCCTAGCATCTCTGGCCCATTCTCCTTGACCTTCCTTCAGCCTCTTCCTGTCTACAACTACTTCCTATTTCCCTGTCTCCGTGCAGATTGCCAGGGCAACGGGTGTAGCAGACGAGGCCCTTGGTAATGTTCGGACTGTGCGGGCCTTCGCGATGGAGGACAGAGAGGAGGAGTAAGTCCTGGGAAAGCAGGGCATAAAGTGGGCTCATCTCACACCCTCCCCTGCCCTGGCCCTCCGCCCAGCTGCTTCCCTAGTGCCCAGCCTGACCTCTTTTCCCAGACGCTATCAAACAGAACTGGAGTCATGCTGCTGTAAAGCAGAAGAGCTGGGCAGGGGCATTGCCTTGTTCCAAGGGCTCTCAAACATCGCTTTCAACTGTGAGTGAACGAGGCCCTGCCTGGGAGGGGGCGTGGGCGTGGGCTAAGTGGGAGCAAAGATAGGCAAAAGACAGTCTCCACTTACCCCGGTGTTCCTAACATTGAGTACCTGCATTTGTGAGATGCTTGGGCTACTGACTCCCATGAGATGTTAACTGACATCATCCCTTAGCTTATGGAGAATGCTGCAGGACACCCTTAAGGAGTGTGCTGTACACCGGGATGTTAGGAAAGCATTCTGTTTCTCCAGCCTGTTTTCCTGTATGTGTACATGTGTGTCTGTCTGTGGATAGGTGGTTGTGAACTGCCAGATGTGGCGGCTGGGAGCTGAACTCAGTGCTCCTAACCACTGAGCCATCTTCCTAGACCTTTTATTTTTAGACAGAGCCTCACCAAGTTACCTAGGCTGACTTCAGACTTTCTGTATCCCGGGCTGCCTTGAACTTGTGACTCTTCTGCCTCAGCCTCATAAGTAATTGTTACAGGCCTGTATCACCTGGCCTGCCCATCTTGTTTCATAAATGTGGAGTTGAGGGCTCAGAGCCAGCTGGTGGCAGACTTAGGACTCAGTCTTTATCCCTTGCCATTTCCTGCCTCACTGCCTAGCCTTTTTCCATGTAGGTATGGTCTTGGGCACCCTGTTCATTGGGGGCTCCCTTGTGGCTGGACAGCAGCTGAAAGGGGGAGACCTCATGTCCTTCCTGGTGGCTTCCCAGACAGTACAGAGGTAAGTGGAGACCACTGTCATCTCTTAGGAGAGCTCTCCCTACCCCCACCCCCACCCTGCCATCCTTCTAGAACCCTGCTTACTAGAACAGGGATGTCAGGGTACTTGGGGGAGGGGCTGCTGCCTACCACTAACCCTGGTCCCCCAGAAAAACACAACAGAGTAGAGCCTCCAAAACTTCAACAAGAGCCTTCTAAGGCTCCACCAGGCCTCCTTCAGGGATGCAGTAAGCATCATTAGCTTTCAGGCAGCTCTCAATTGTCCCTGAGAAGCTTTCAAAAAAAAAAAAATTAATTGTGGTGAAATAGACAGTGGGAATTTTATTGCCCTGACCATTATTAAGTGCACACTTTGATAGTGCTATGCATGGCCCAGTGTCTTCAGCCATCACTTACGTCCGTCACCAGAACCTTGTCTTCCTACAAAAGTGAGACTTAAAACATTAGCTCCCCATTCCTCCCCAGCTCTGCACCCCCTTCCACTTACCGCCTTCTATGACTCTGGGCACGCTAAACACCACACTGAAGTAGTCACACGTTGTCCTTCCCTTGGTGCCTGGCTGGCTTCACCCAGCACAGTGCTTTGGGGCGGCCCTTCATGTTGTGTAGCATGAATCAGGATGGCGTACCCTATGGATACCTTCCATAACAGGCTTTTTAAGGGCTGCCCTGGCCTGACTACTTCTTAGGATGAGATAAAGACCCCTGTCCGCCAGGTGCTACCTGTGTAACTTCTGTGTCCCTGCTTAGCTGAGCCCTTGTGCAACAACCTGGAGCTCATCTGTCACCTTGGCCGCAAGGTAGCCTCAGTGGGCTGTCTCAGTGGGCTGCCCCGACAGGCCCCAATCGAATCCTTTCTCGTTCTCAGTGAAACCCAAGCACTTCTTCCTCTCGTTTTCTACCTTGCTTTCCCTATACATAGCAAATATTTCTTTAAAAAAAAAAAAAAAAAAAAAAAAAAAAAACACATAAGGGCTGGAGAGATGGCTCAGTGGTTAGAGCACTGACTGCTCTTTCAGAGGTTCTGAGTTCAAATCCCAGCAACCACATGGTGGCTCACAACCATCTATAATAAGATCTGATGCCCTCTTCTGGTGTGTCTGAAAACAGCTACAGTGTACTTATATATAATAAATAAATATATTTTTTAAAAAACATAAATGTATGTTATGATGAATAAAGACTGAGTATGCTACAATGAATAAAGAGCAAACATATCAGCACCAACCATGTAAGAAGTGCTCTCCCCCGTCTCAGATCTGTCCTTCCCTACAGAGGTGACACTCCTGATCACAGTGGTGCCCAGAGTCCTATCTTGCCATTGCTGTAACTTAGAGAAAGCCTGGTTGCTGCTCTGTAGTGTGAAGTGAAGCGAACCTGGAGATGGTCGGACAGTCTCATCCGCACTCTAACCAGAGGACTACAGAGCAGAGCGCGCTGGTTCTCACTACATGAGCACTGCCTTTCCTTCCATTTCTGCTCCACATCAAAGACCACCAGACCCTCTGGTCTCAGAAGCCTTATCTGTCCTCTGTCCTCAAGCCTTTGCTATCTAGGTGCTCTAATTGCGAAAGAGGTGGAGGTTACTGTGTCCCTTCTGCTACCTTGCATTCCTTGTGCTGACCTAATTCCTTGGTAAGCGTGGGCTCCAGCCCTTGATGACTTTCAAGTCCTGAGGACGCAGATGAACAGCTTGGCTCTACTCCCTGGGTACACACCTCCTACCTTCATGTTCTTACCTGCCTACCGCACTATTCAGCCCTAAGCAGTACTATGCTCAAAGCAGCCTTCACTGTCTCAAGGCCCCTGGCCAGGTCACATCACCAGCCAGCTGGAGGAATTGGCCTCCTTAGGAAGCTGCTGTGTTTCTCTCTGCCTCTTGCTGTGTATCCAAGGGCCCATGTGTCGGGGCCGAGGTCCAAGGGGAGGGATGAGCGGAGTATCACAGCTCCAGCTAAGTGTTCCTTTTGGCAGAGAATGGATGGTCCCCAGGTAGGGATTTGCCCAAGCCAGTTTGCTTCATCACAATCCACAGCTGGCCCCATTGTCCCAGCTCTCAGAGCAAGACTGGGACACTCCCATGAGTCATGTGTGTTTTGTATTTCAGTGTGGTTGCCCCTTTGCCAGGCTGTAATGGATTTCTGGTTTCCTGTGAACTGGTCACATCCATAGATAACCCACATAGCTCCTCCCTCCACAGCCTTCCTACTGCTGGCAAGTGCTTATTGCCCTAAGCCTGCCGTAACTGTTTCTTTGAGGGCTTGGGGTACTTACCCAGCCCTGGAAGACTGAACTTGGTGGAATAGCTTGCTAGAATGGCAGCCTTTCCACTTCTTAGAAAGGGCCCATTGCACTCAGTGGCATATACAAGTGGGTTGGCTAACCCACTGGGGACCGTGACTAAGGCTGTTGACTCATCTTCCTCTTTAGCTCTCAGCAGGCGACCAGCCTCAGCCCCAGCCCCAGCCCTGCCAAGACAACAGAGGTGACCCACTGTCTAGACAGATAAACACATGGCATCACCTACACGTACCCACCTTTAGGGCAAGCCCACAGTAAACTCTTTGTCAGGAAATTTGCTTTGGGGGCTCCCAGGACTTCCCCTTCTAGTCCCCTGTCTCTATTTTTCTTCTGAAAGGGCTTAACTTTATCCATCTTAATTTGAAAGTAAGTCTTTGCTTTCCTGGAAGTCCAGTGTTAGATCTGACCTCCCACTGTGAACCCATCCTTACCCTGTGACTTCTGTCAAGGCATCTGTTTAGTTAAAGCAAGCAGGTGGTGACCACAGGATCAGTTAGGCCTCCTCTGTGGGCTATCTTCACCCTGTTTACTGAAGGAAGCATGGGGCAAACCACTGAGTCACGGTCATTTATCCATCCCTGCTGCTTCCTTGATCTCCAGATCCTGGCTCTGGCAGCAGGCAACTGTTAACTCTGTAACTGAAGAGGGAACAGAAGCTCAGTGATCTGGTGTCACAGGGTCCCAGGTCTCCTGTAGCCATAAGATCTTAGGGCCTTCTACATGTTAGCCCTGCCATTGCCCCCCCACCATAGCCTTCCCTTCTCTCTGGCTCTCTATAATACCTCTTCTCACTCTTTCCTCTGGCAGGTCTATGGCCAGCCTCTCTGTCCTGTTTGGTCAGGTAAGTGAGATTGTCCCAAGTCTGGTTCGAGCCCCCATCCATCACTAGAGAGGTGTGAGGTGTGTGTGTGTGTGTGTGTGTGTGTGTGTGTGTGTGTGTGTGTGTGTGTGTGTTGCTGCTGTGGATATTGCCTATTGTTGGGGGTGGGCAGAGGAAGAACAAATAACAGGGTTTTTGAACCCCCAAAACCAGAGTCTGGCTCCACCCTACCATGAGGGCTCTGGATACACTGCAGCCCTCTCTGGCAGCAGAAGTCCCTTCCATGGGAACCCCAGTTTTTATCTCAACCACCAGCTGGATTCCTTCTGCAGGTGGTGCGTGGGCTGAGTGCAGGAGCACGAGTCTTCGAGTACATGGCCCTGAGCCCCATCATCCCTTTGGCCGGGGGCTACTGCATCCCCAGCAAGGACCTTCATGGTTCCATCGCCTTCCAGAATGTCAGCTTCAGGTCAGCATTGGTGGCTAGGCTAAGGAAAAGATGCTTCCTGTGAACAAGACCCTGTGAGGGACCTTAGGGTAGTAAGGGCCAGGAACCTGGTCTGACTGGGGCTCTCTTGGCCACCCCCAGCTACCCCTGCCGACCTGGCTTCGATGTGCTCAAGGACTTCACCCTGAAGCTGCCTCCTGGCAAGATTGTGGCTCTTGTGGGCCAGTCTGGGGGAGGTAAGAGGAACCTCACCATCTTTCATCCCCTGGTTCATTTTTTGTAACCACTTGGAGCAGGGGCAGTAGCAAGTCCTCCATGGTTCCTGCTCCTACCTGGGATGGGTGTCCTCTAATATTACAAGGGTCTCTCTTTGCTGGGACATTCTCCAGAACCTTCCTCTCCACAACCCACCCCCCAGGAAAGACCACAGTCGCCTCCCTGCTGGAACGCTTCTATGACCCCACAGCTGGCACAGTGACGTTGGACGGGCATGACCTGCGTACTCTCAACCCCTCCTGGCTCCGGGGCCAAGTCATAGGCTTCATCAGCCAGGTGAAGGGCAGAGCTGGGCAGGGCCTCAGCAGCAAGACTGGAGCCCCTTTTCTCTCTTCCCCACGTATCTCCCTGTTCCTCTGAGGACATCTGTGGCCTTGCTGGTTCCTAGCTGTCCTCTGGATCCAGGATGTCCCTCTCTTTCTGCAGCTTTGTCCTTGTACTCCAGAGCAAAGACTGCTCCTGTGGGCTGCAGTCTTAGGATCCCAAAGCAGTAATTCTAAGACTGCCAAAAGCCACATGCAGGAGAGGCCATAGCTCACATGGCCTCCTATTTCTATAGGGCCTGTCCATCATCACCTTTGGTGAGGTAGTCTTTGTCCTCTGGGGGGTGGGAGGGCTCTGTTTTCCGTTAATGAGCCACCCTGTCCTCACATGATTAGCATCTGGCTTTGAACTTTAGACCTGCTCTGCAATCATGGTCCTGTAAAATAAGACCCTGGTGCACATGGCAGTCCCCAAGCTTTGAGGCTGGCTCAGAGTACAGCCTGTGGACGCCTTCTCTGTGTCCCCATTCCACTCAACCTTGCAGGAGCCAGTCCTGTTTGCAACAACCATCATGGAGAATATCCGATTTGGGAAGCTGGACGCCTCTGATGAAGAGGTGTATACGGCTGCACGAGAAGCCAATGCCCACGAGTTCATCAGCAGCTTCCCTGATGGCTACAGCACTGTGGTTGGTGGGTCCCTTGATGGGAAGTTGCTGGGTCAGCAGGGCAGGGGTGAGGTTCAGGAGCTGTGCTTCTACTGGCATGGAGCAACTCAGCGTGACTCTTGAGAGATTCAGCTAGGAGACAGCCAAGCCAGGACCATGGTTGAGGGGACAAAGATGTCTTTATGGAGACAAAAGAACCTGAGCCATATAGCTTAGGCATAACAGACTAGACAGGGCTCTGAGAAAAGATGGAGATTGTAATAGCGAATGTAAATGGGAGACCCAGGCCACAGGCACAAAGGACATGTTCTTCTGGTTCTCTTACTCTTCAGTGGCATCCCTCAGTACAACAGGCTGGTGCCCTTTTTGTCTTCAGGGTACTGGACCATACAGTGGCACACTAGCTCATGCCTGTGACAACCTTAGGTGCTCATCCCCACAGCTCTTCTGTCTGTCTCTGGGGCTGTATGCACCACATACAGAGTGTGGCTATCCAGCGGTCTGGCTGTGCTATTTAGAATGTTCAGCACCTCTTGGGCTTCTCCGCTGACTGCCCTTTAGGCTGCGCCCATCTCTAGCAGTTCCTCCAGGTCCTAACACAGCTGTGCTCACGTGCTCGGGGCTCTGTGCTGTGATGGGAGACCCTTGTCATCTCTATTTGGTACTTCCTTGTTCCTTCAGTTCTTGTGTGCCCCTTATTATCGGGGTTTCCCAGGACTGCTCCCCTTACTGACCTGTGACCTTGCCATCTCTTGGCAGTCCGCCCCAGTCTGTCCTCGGTGGCTTCATATCCCCTGTGGTTAGCATCTTTGTGCTCCGCAGCCCTTGCTTGGGTGCCAGGTGGTCTTATTGCAGCCAAGGCCAGAAACAGGAAGATAGTTGTTGCTGTAGGCACCTGGTGGGAGCTCATCTCAAGAGACCTGTGTAGGAAGGGAGACTCAAGCAAGACACTGGTGGTTTGGGTGCACTATCATGCTAAAGCATTCAGACTGACGGGTATAAACACGGCAGTATGGAGGTGAGGTCCTGACAGGAGCCTGACGGAAGTTCCTAAGTACCCAGTACCCTTTGCCCACCACCTCCAGTGTGGGGCTAAGGATCACTTTAGACCCCTGTCCTGTCCCCCTTTTCCTTAGGTGAGCGGGGTGCAACCTTGTCTGGTGGCCAGAAGCAGCGCCTAGCCATTGCACGCGCCCTCATCAAACAGCCCACAGTGTTGATCCTGGACGAGGCCACCAGTGCGCTAGATGCAGAGTCTGAGAGGGTAGTGCAGGAGGCACTGGACCGGGCCAGTGCTGGTCGCACCGTGTTGGTCATTGCCCACCGGCTCAGTACCGTCCGTGCAGCTCACTCCATCATCGTCATGGCCAATGGCCAAGTCTGTGAGGTCAGTTGGGTTGGGAATGGGCAGTGACTCAGGTGGCATAGCTAAGCTATATGAGCACCTGGCCTGCTTCCAGGCACTTAAGGTCATGTTCTGGGAACAAAACCCCAACAGACCAAGGTCTTCCTATCCTTGGATAAACCCAGGCCACTACCCTCTTGGAAAGTTGAACTATGGGCTCCCAGAACCAGAGGGTGTGTGTCGTTGGTGGAGAGACTGAAGCGCAGCTGGCCACCCAGGGGCTGTCTCACAGACTTATGGGAGCAGTCGGGGCAGAATCAGCCCACAAGGGTATCCCATAGCCATACCGGAGAGATCAAAGTGATCAGACTTCTCAATGTCAACTGAACAGAAGGTGGCACTGGCTGGTGAAGCTGTGCCCAAGCTAGTTCTTCTACAGTGAGCACAGAGTTGTCAGTGTCCCTAGAAGGGACATTCAGCTGTGAGCCTCACAGATGATGAAGGTCAGCCCTGCTGAAATGACCCTCCTTCTGTCTCCAGGCTGGGACCCATGAAGAACTCCTTAAAAGAGGCGGGCTTTATGCAGAGCTTATCCGGAGACAAGCCCTGGATGCCTCACTGACCTCAGCCCCACCTGCAGAGAAGCCTGAAGACCCCAGAAGCTGCCAGTGAAGAGTCTGAGAGGCCCCTGGGGTCAGGTCACTGCAGGCATCAGCCTGAGGCTGGAGCTCTGCTGGGGACAGAGCCCTTGGAGGGCCAGTGTGCTGGAGTGTGGCCTGTGCTACTGCTTCCTTAAAGGGGCAGGGCCAACAGCTGGGGTAGGGGAGTGGCCCTCCTCCCACCTGCTCCTACATCCTGAGTCAGTTCTGTGGTAACAGTTGTACACTGTGAGGCAAAGTTCCCGAACACCTCTGCTTAACCCTCTCAGGCTGGCCCAGTTCTGCCCGACACTCAGTTGTTTAGGCCCTCACTCCGGGGGACCGGCCAGGCCTGGAAGAATGGGCCATCATCCCAGCATTTGGGAGACAGAAGTGGGAGGATCAAGAGTTCAAGGCCGTCTGGGTTACATAGACCCTATCTCAAAAAAGAAGAACCTAAATAAAAAGAAAATTTTAAAGAGGCTATAGTTTAGTAGCAGAGTACTTGCCTGCCGTATGTGAGGAGCCTAGATACCATCCTTAGTGCTTCAAGTAAGAACTAAAGCCCAGGGTGAGAGAGTGACCCAGGACCTCAGACTAGGCTCTGCCTCGACATAAGGACCACATCCCCAGTGACCAACCGCAATGCATCTCTGGTCTGTCCTCCACACAGTCAGTCCTGGTTTCTGGCAGAGTGAAGTGATAATTCACTGTACAAGAAGCATCCACCCTGCGAGGCTGTGCCTTGTTTGCCTCAGTCAGACCTGGTGGCTCTACAGAGCCAAAGGCAAGACAATGAAGAGGCTACTTTGTAAATACAAGTACAAAATCGGAATGGTGATACATACCTGTAATCTCCCCCCCCCCCATGGGAGATAGCTGCAGGAGATAGCCTTGGCTACACAGAGGTTGAGGCTAGCCTGGCCTTTGTGAGTCTACTCCAAAGGTGGAAAGCACAGTTAATACGAAGTACAACATGAGGTTGATGTGAGTAACAATAAGAATCATGGGCATGGTGGGATGGTGGCCTCACCTTGAGGTGGGGGGGGGGAGCAGGCAGCCTGTGATCCCAAAGCTCTTTTGGCTTCTTAGGTGTTGAGGAAAGCATGTGAAAGACCCTGTAGACTGCACCAGTGCTCCCAGAGGTCAGCACTCTGTCTATGCTGCTGCAGATGCCTTGATCCACTTCACTTACGTCCAGAGATGATGGCCCCTAGCCTTGGTACCGTAGGTCACTTCCCACTGAGAAAATCCACCCCTAGCCAGCCACATCCAGGTTGTAGGACTGTAGACCGGGGAATGGATCGGGAGAGGGGCTGTAACTGTATGGCCAGACAAGCATTTGTACTTTTCATGTGGCAAAGGATGACGCTGTCTTTCAGGAGGGATAGGTGCAGAGGGCAAACTGCTACTGTTGGGGGCCAGTGTAGGACCACATACACTGCTGTGAGGACAAGGAACCCAAGAACCCTGTCCATAGTGCCCTGGTTTAGTGTCCAAAGTGACAGCCTGGGAAGCAGAGTTCTGGGCTGGCTTCTGTTGCCCGCCCACTGTGCCTTGCTCCCAACAAGTGCAGCTTAGAACAAGGCCTCTGCTTTCCATAGACATGTCCCTCTGTTGGGCCCTGCCCTGGAGGGACAGGTCTCTTTAACTGAGCGTCCAGCCCATTGGCTTCACATGTACAGTCATCAGGCTGCAGTGGACACAAATTCTCAGTCCCCTGACAGCCACAGGATGACTGTCCACCAGGGAAGGGACCCTAGCCCTGTGGCTTTGTTCACCCTGTCACCCTGGCCTCGCTTTCCCAGCTTCTCAGTGGAGAACAGCAGCTTGGCTACACTTAAAAGCTTCATCCAAAAGTTAAGTGGCACATGTTGGAATTATGCCCTTATAAACCAGAGTGTAATAGCCCCAGAAAGTGGCCACATCAGTGCCACAAGCCCTTTTAGACACTTATCCTTCCTAAGATATTAATTACTTGCTGAGTCTGTGCCACTAAGCCTGGGACCATTCCTGAGACTTAAGCCCCCGTGTGCTTGCTAGGAAGACCAATGGTCATACAGTCAGAGCCAACAGTGTGATTGATTGGTTGGTGGGACTATGTCCCCACCACTCATGGCCAGAAGCCACCAGGATGAACCCAGCAGTCCCCAGTGCTTTTCAAAGTCATGGGGCCGGGCCAGTGATGTTATTGCACAAGTGGAAAACCTGCCACCAAGCCTAAGAACCCACATTCAGTCCCCTAAGACTTGTGGATAAGCAACTCCCAAAAGTAATCCTTTGACCTCCACACATGCTGTGACCCATATACCCAATAAACACATAAATAAATAAACAAATTTTTATGTAAATAATGGATATGTCTGATTACTCTTGAACATACAGAATTTTGCCCAGTTTCTAGATACATAAAGGCATATGGGACTTTACCTAATACAGAATGTGACAGTGAGCCAGGCCTTACAGTCCAGTCCCCTGTGCAGATGTCATTGAGCTACTGGCCCTGCTCATCTGAGTCCCTTTTACTCTTCCAATCAGCTAGCACTGGGTGGCTCCTCCAGCACTGGGAGCACACACATCCCATCCCCAAAGCTCTCTACTCATCTTCCTTTCTGCATTCTTAGAAGTAGCTCCAGGGCTCATCACATGCTGCCTTTGCCCTGTGGAGGGCAGAGTGCAGGGAGATGACTCAGTGGCCTGGAGTCCCCTCCAGGCATATTCCCTGGCCAAGATTAATAAGACTGCAAAATGGCATTCCTGCTATTGGGGATCTGATGACATCCATCAAATTAGTAAGGCAGTGCCCTCAACCCAGAAACTGTTTCACAGAGTTTCTCAATGACATCATAGCAAGGTTGGTATTCAAAAGCTGGAAACTCCAGTAGTTATCACAGAAGACATAGTTATAAGACAGCACCTCCACATGGACTAGGACCAGTACTGAGAATGCTTTCCAGGTTCTGGGGTTCATGATCCCTAGAATATGTTCACTGGGAGAGGAAAATGTAAAGTAACAGAGTGCCTTGGAAACCTCTGGGGTAGCAAGAGAGTCCATGGTCATCGTGAAGGAGGATGGCCTCACCAACAGGAGGGCCTGAGAATGAGGTGGGGTCTGGGTCTCCAGGCAGAGAAGGATACTCAGAACACAGAAAGCCACAGGATATGGAAACTGAAGAGAGCCCTGGTCAGGTAGTATCGCTAGGATGCTAGGGGCATAAGAAAAGAAGATCTGCCTGTGCCAAACCTCCCACCACTCTCTGACTTGGTCAAAAGCCAAGTCCACTCTGCAAAAGAACAAACGATGTCAGGTGGGTACATGGAAGGGCAGGCGAGGCAAAAAGAGAGAGGGGATAGACTAGGGATCAGCCGCTGACCCTCAGGTCTAGCATTTAGGGGCTGTGACTGGGAGCCTAAAGGGCCCCAAAGGTATCCCAAACCCCAATGTATATCTGGGTTTCCTTCAAGCCCTTCCATGGACTGCTGTGGTTTCCTCCTGGCGCCTCTGGTCTCAGACAGCAGCGACTCCCCCCATGCTGCACTAATGGCTCAGCCTGGGGCCCCAGGGACCTTCCCTACCCCCCCAGACTGCTTTGCTGGCCCCCCAACCCCCCTCACACTGAAACCTAATCCTCTGCAGCAGCTTTAGCTCAGTCCTGCTCTGCAGCCCCTGCCTGCTACTACCTCCTGTGCCCTACTTGGTCTTTACTGCAGAGACCCAGCCCCACGGAGCCAACGCCTGTTCTGGGGAAGGCAGAGCAGGACTCAAGTTCAACTCATCCAGTCCTATCAGGCCAGTACTTCTACCTGTCTTGGCTCCTCCCTTCTCTACCTTCTCCTTTTCTTTCCTCCCTATTCCTTGCTAAGCTACTTGAGTCCTATCTCAGTCCCCACCCCTGCTAGCCCTACAAAACAGCTTCTGCACTCCTTAGAAGCTTTGTTCCTAATCAGCAGCCTCCCTGGTCCCTGCTCCAGCCATGAAACCTCCCTCCAGACTGGAGGAAGCCCAGAGGCGACAGGCCTCAGACATCCGGGTGTTCGCCAGTAGCTGCACAATGCATGGTTTGGGCCACATCTTTGGCCCTGGAGGCCTGACCCTGCGCCGTGGGCTGTGGGCCACAGCTGTGCTCCTGTCGCTGGCGGCCTTCCTCTACCAGGTGGCTGAGCGGGTTCGCTACTATGGGGAGTTTCACCATAAGACCACCCTGGATGAGCGTGAGAGCCACCAGCTTACCTTCCCAGCGGTCACTCTGTGTAATATCAATCCACTGCGCCGCTCACGCCTCACACCCAATGACTTGCACTGGGCTGGAACAGCGCTGCTGGGCCTGGACCCTGCTGAACATGCTGCCTACCTTCGTGCCCTGGGCCAGCCCCCTGCACCACCTGGCTTCATGCCCAGTCCGACTTTTGACATGGCACAACTCTACGCCAGAGCCGGCCACTCCCTTGAGGACATGTTGCTGGATTGCCGATACCGTGGCCAGCCCTGTGGGCCTGAGAACTTCACAGTGGTGAGCCATTCCCCTTAGACTCCTATTTAGTGACTACAATCTTCTGCCTTGTCAGTAAGGAAACCTTAACACCCCTGCCTGGTTATCCCTTCCTTCCTGCTGGCCACAGGCCATTCATCCAAGACATTCTGCCTAGTCCAGGAAGCTGCCTTTGGAGGCTATCTCTCTCCATCTCAGTTAGACATCTGTGCACCTGGCTATGCCTCTCAGTGGGGACACCAACCCAAGCAAGCTGCAGGGCCAAAGGCTAATCGGTAGAGACATTGCTACCCTTGCTCCTAGATATGATGCAATACCCCAAGACTGTTCTGGGACAGGAGACCCCTGTTTACCAGGAGAAGACTTATGTTTCTCTGTCTCCCCTGAATTTTGCCACCCCAAAGGAGGGCAAGAATATATCTAGTTGCCCCTGTAGGGGTACTGCTGTCAGGGCTTTGGCAAGAGGCAGAGGAGTTGCACTGAGGCAGGAGGCTTCCCCACTCCACAGACCTGTGAGGCTAAGGGCATTGCGATGTAAGCTTTCAAGTTCCTTCGAAAGGAAGCAGGGGAGAAGTGGTTTCTTTGCATGACATCCAGTCTTTAAAAGTCCAGAACATAAAACAAGCAGTTCATGCCTTTAGTCCCAGAACCTGGAAAACAGGCAGGAGGATCCCTGGGAGTTTGAGGACCGTCTCATCTATACACCATAACAAATTCTAGGACTACATAGAGAGACTCTGTCTAAAACAAAACAAAACAAAACAAAACAAAACAAACAACCCTTAAGAAAATGAGGACAGGGTGGAAAATCAGCTAGATCTCTCCTAGACTTGGTCACCTAGGTACTTAGGCAACACATCCAGGGAGAAAACACCCAGTACAACTTAGACTTGGACTTCTGCCTCCAGAACTGGGAGGGTTTGTCACTGCTGTGGTGGCTCCTTCTTGTAGTCCCAGCACTTGGTACTTGGAACCAGGAGAATCAGGAATTTGAAACCAGCTCAGTCCTTCTCTGTCCCTAGATCTTTACTCGAATGGGACAATGCTATACCTTCAACTCTGGTGCTCATGGTACAGAGCTGCTCACCACTCCCAAGGGTGGTGCTGGCAACGGATTGGAGATTATGCTGGATGTACAGCAAGAGGAGTATCTGCCCATCTGGAAGGACATGGGTGAGGCGCACTGGGTCATTTGCCAGTGAGGAGGGATAAGGGTGGAGGCATGCCTGAGGCTGGGAAATCGCTAAGACCATGGGAAGGAGAGGGAGAGAAGAGGTATGTAGGGAGAAATCCCAAAGCATGTCATTTTGTGAGAAGAGGCAGGGCTGGTTTTTCCAAATCCTGGGGAGAGGGACTGATAAGGGAGTCTCTTCTGGGAATGGAGTGTCTGGGGCCTTAAAGGCCCCTCCCTGCAGAAGAGACCCCGTTTGAGGTGGGGATCCGAGTGCAGATCCACAGCCAGGAGGAGCCCCCTGCCATTGACCAGCTGGGCTTTGGGGCAGCCCCAGGTCACCAGACTTTTGTGTCCTGCCAGCAGCAGCAAGTATGTTGGTTCAACTGCCTGTGCCTCCCACCCTCCCAAAGCTCCCACCCTCCCTAGAAAACCCTCAGACCCCAAGCCACAGTGCCTCAGCCTGACTCTGGGGGCCTCACCCCCACAACCTCTATTACCACACAGCCTTTGTAACCTTGTCCCTCTAACAGCTGAGCTTCCTGCCACCACCCTGGGGTGACTGCAATACTGCATCTGTGGATCCCGACTTTGATCCAGAGCCCTCTGACCCCCTGGGTTCCCCTAGCCCCAGCCCCAGCCCTCCTTATAGTTTAATAGGGTGTCGCCTGGCCTGTGAATCCCGCTATGTGGCTCGGAAGTGCGGATGTCGAATGATGCATATGCCTGGTAAGGGACTGAGATCTGTCGGGAATAGGGAATGGAGATACCCTAGGGGGCGCTCTCAAGCTCCCGGACCGGGTCTCTTCTTCCTATCCTAGGAAACTCCCCAGTGTGCAGCCCCCAACAGTACAAGGACTGCGCCAGCCCAGCTCTGGGTAAGGCACATCTCTTCAGCATCCCTGTCCCCATCCACTCAGACGTTGGTCACAACCCTCTGACCAAGTGCTCCTGATCCTTGCTTTGCGAACTGCAGATGCAATGCTGCGAAAGGACGCGTGTGTCTGCCCCAACCCGTGCGCCACTACACGCTATGCCAAGGAGCTCTCCATGGTGCGGATTCCCAGCCGCGCTTCAGCTCGCTACCTGGCCCGGAAATACAACCGCAGCGAGACCTACATCACGTGAGCAAGGGACACGGTGGCAAGGCTAGATGCATCGTACCTGAGTCAAGGGGCTCCTAGTAGGGAACTGGGCCAGAACCCTTTTGCTGGATTCATCTCTACATAACGGGTTCTAGGACTTGGGCAAACTGCTTAAACTTTCTGACTTGGGGGATGGGAACAACCCAAGGTTCTTGAGAGGGGCCAGAGTGCTCACACCTACTTCCAGTTGGCGAAGGTGGTATCAGGCAAGTAGTTTGTGCTTCTTTTCCTTCAGAGAGAATGTACTGGTTCTGGATATCTTCTTTGAGGCCCTCAACTATGAGGCAGTGGAACAAAAGGCGGCCTATGAAGTTTCGGAGCTGCTGGGTGTGTATGGAGTGCCTGGGTCTGCAGAGGTGCAGACGGGGTAGGTGATCAGGAACTGACAGCACTCTGCCTCCACAGGAGACATTGGGGGGCAGATGGGACTGTTTATCGGAGCCAGCCTGCTTACCATCCTCGAGATCCTCGACTACCTCTGTGAGGTAGGATAAGACCCCAGACACCATGGGAAGACTCAGACCACCAGTGTCTAAGAAGGTGGACTGGCCACCTTACTCCTTCCCCCTTGTCCCCAGGTTTTCCAAGACAGAGTCCTGGGGTATTTCTGGAATAGAAGGAATTCTCAAAGGCGCTCTGGCAACACTCTGGTAACACTCCCTTTGCCCTCCCCGACCTCTAACATTTGTAGGCCTCACCTCAAACCTTAATCATTTGATCCAGGAGCTATAGGTACAGCAATTTTGGCTGGTCTCCACCTGACTTTCCCTCTTCCCACAGCTCCAGGAAGAGCTGAATGGCCATCGGACACATATTCCCCATCTCAGCCTAGGCCCCAGGTACTACGAAATACCTAGTCCCCATGGTGGTGGGGTCAGGACAGGTTGAGAGAGTTCAGGTTCAGGACAGAATAGGTGGAGGGGTCCTGCCTCAGTGCTGTGGCTTGTCCCACCAGGCCTCCTACTACTCCCTGTGCGGTCACCAAGACACTCTCTGCCTCCCACCGCACCTGTTACCTTGTCACAAGGCTCTAGACCTGCTTGGCTGCACCATGACATCTCGAACATCCAGCCTGTACATCTTTGCTGTCTTCACCCTAATAAAGCTCTAGTACAAGTGCCTCAGGTGTCTGTCTTACAGAGTCAATGGCAGCCCCCAGCCTCATCTATTCTCCCTCTGGGACCTGGATCCCAGTTAGACTTAACAACTCTTTTGAGGTGGAGGTGGGGGTAATTTTAAGATGAGGTCAGGTACGCCTTAGCGCTAATGAGTTTCTCAAACCCATTTTTGTTGTTTTTCTTAAGTAATGGGAACTGCACCTTGAGTCTGGAGGATGCCCACCATGCAAATGTTTTCCCATGGAAGTATATCTCCATCACTCTTGTTCTTCTGAGGCAGGGTCTCATATACTTCTGGCTGGGGTTGTACTATACAGCCAAGGATGATCTTCAACTCCTAACCTCCCAAAGGTTGAGATTATAGGCATACCAAGGTTGGCTTCCCAGCCCTTTTTATATCTTGTTTATTTAGAAAGTCTCACTAAGTTGTCCAGATAACCTTGAGTTCACTCTGAAGCCCACACTGGCCTTGTAGTGCTTCTGCCTCAGGCTCCTTGGTAGTTTGGAATATAGGCCTGTACCAATAGGCCCACCTCCTACCAATGTCTAAGAAGGTAGTGTCTCCATGCCCACAGCTCAGGTGATGGCCCATAGTGGGCATGGTCAGTAGGTGTTCACTGCATCAACGGTGGAGAGCCGGAGCGAAGTTCTGACCAGCTCAGTGAGACGGTGGAAGTGGCAGGGTTACACAAGAAACTGGTTCATGTGCAGGAACACAAACTGGTGTCCTGCCTTGGAAGGTTCTTGCCTTTCCGACCTCTCCACAGGAGCTGATAGTGGGCCTGAGAGAGCCCTCCCTTCCCCTTCCTGTCAAGAGGGCACCCATGGAATTCTGCCTCACCTCCGGTTTCCTAATCTCACTGTACCCCAACACCTGGAAAAGTGGCAAACAGGAAGTGGGAAAGGCTGTACTTATAGAAGAGACCCACACAGCTCTGGGTCTCTCCTGCCCCAGCTAACAACACCAAGTGTGAGAAAACAGATTTGGAAGGCTCTTTATAGGACACAAAGATAGACAGGCCTGGCCCATTCTCCTATTCTGGCTCAGCTCTGCACTCAGCCACTGGCATCCTACCTCAGGACTGTACCTGGCCCTTCCAGGCAGAGGAGAAAAGTGTGCAGGACTATAAAGTCTGAGTGTGGAGACAGGACTGCCATGACACAATCAAAAGAATGGGGATCATGGCCTCCTGTCCCTGATCTCAGGATATGGAAGGAGACAGAGCAGACATGAGCAGCTCGTTGCACAAGCTGTGGGTCAAATCACAGAGCAGGGGTCCCCAGTCACCCTTCAGAGCCACCCACCATCATATCATCAAACTTTGGGAAAGGATCCAATTTATGAAATTAAATAAAGTCCATGGAGGGAGTGAAAACCACGGGCCAGGGTAACTCTACCCTGGCTGGGCCCAGCACAGCTGGCGCTCAGCATCCCACACCCCACTCTTCCACCCTCCCAGGAGGGTGGCTTAAACAGGCCAGGCCCCAGCCTGGCCACCAGGGGTCAGAGAGCCTACGGGGGACAGAAGTCAGAGAAGTAGGGGTGGTGCAAGGCCTCCTCTGCTGAGATGCGCTGCACAGGGTTACACTTCAATAGGTTCTGCAGGTGGGAAGAAAGGCAGAGGTGGCTCAGACTAGGATAGCCCACCATCTTCTTGACCCTCTGGGCAAGCATACAATCCCCAGGTTCTGGTCCTGGAAAGACAAATGCCCCCATCTTTCACCCCCCAGGCACCTACCTGCAACAAGTCTCTCCCTGTGGCATTGAGCTTGGGTACGACATTCACCAAGGATGTTGTAGCTGGGTACATTGGGTAGGGCTGCAGAAAAGAGCCAGGCAGAGTCAGGCCAGATGCATGCATCATAGAGTTGGAAAATAAAAGGGGCCTCTAATGAACCAAGACCTCCCATAGCCAGGCACACCTTATAGTCTGGCAGCTTGGTCATGGCAGGCCACTGTTCCTCAGTCGGTGTCCCTAGCAGCGTGTCCATGTGGTCAAGGGTCATTTGTGGAGAGGGTTATACCTACACTTCAGGGGCCCTTTTCTTATACCACCATGCTCTATTCTCCAGCCCAGCCTGAGATGTACCCCATTTCATGGTATTTATAGCAGAGTAGGAAAATCCAACCCCTGATGCTTGTGGTCTTAACAGATGAGTCATTTTTCTCCAGGATTCCTGTTCCTTCCTCCTAAGGCTTACTGGCTTCATCAGGAGTACCATCCTTACCAACAGGCCACATCTCTCACAGCGTCTCCATCCATGCAAGAACAATGTGAAGGGCAAGCAATAGCTAACTCTCACCCTGTTCTAGGCTCTATGCCCACCCCCCTTTCTACAAAGAGGTGAAGGAATATAGGCTAAGGGCAGTAGGAGGATATCGAAAGATCCTCTTCAGCTGGTCATCCACATCATTGCCAGGGAAGAGAGGTCGCCCTGCATTAGCCAGCTCTGCAGAAAAGAACAGGAATAAAACAGTATATGAAGGACCCATCATTCTGAGGTGCCCCTGTGCCTTCCAGCCCCAGCCCCAAGAGCTCCCTCTCCCTTCCTTCACAAGAGATCTTCTAGACCCTATTTGTTACCCCAAGTGGGAAAGAGAGTACCTCTGCAGAACCCCAATGTGTCACCTGCAAAGATGCAGCCGGCTGACCACATGTCGATGGACGTGGAGTACAGCTTGGCCCCAAAGAGGACATCCGGTGGGCGGTACCACAGCGTGACCACCTGGAGAAGACCCCACCCACAAGGACCCCCCCTCCCACTTAGAGAGCTGGAAGGAGGTCCAGGAGGAGGCTCAGAGAGCAGAGGAAACAATGTGGTGTAGAGAAGCCACTGGAGGACTTCCTCCCTTCAACATTATATACCGCTTCCCAGGCTCACCTCAGCAGAGTAGCAGCGGACTGGGATACCAAAGGCTCGGGCCAGGCCAAAATCAGCCAATTTCAACTCCCCATTCTGAGGGGGGATAACACAAAGGGAACATGGAGAAGGACTTTTAAATGGCTCAGGGAAGACTCCAGTTTCCTTCTCCCCATCCTGCTCCCTCAGTGAACCCCATCCCTGGCTCCAGCTTCTGAATTCTTGCTCCCTATTCCCAGAGCAATACCCTGTTTATGAGCAGGTTCTGGGGCTTCAGGTCCCTATGCAGCACGTTGCGGCTGTGACAGAATCCCAGGCCTTTCAGCAGCTGGAAGAGGAATGACTGGGGAGAGGTAAGGAAGAAGGAGTCAGATCCACTGTGCCCCATCACCCATGTGATTTGCAGCAAGTGGAGAGGTCCATTTTGTGTGTGTGTGTGTTCACATAAGCATAAAAAAAAGGGTAGGGTCCCTTGGAACTGGAGTTATAGGCAGTTGTGAGCCACCCAATGTGAATTCTGGGAACAGAGTCCTCTGCAAGAGCAGCAAGCATTCTATGTTATTATTTTGTTTTGGTTCTCTTGAGACAGGGTTTCAGTGTATAGCTTTGGCTGTCCTGGAACTCCATCTGTAGACCAGGCTGGCCTTGACCTCAGAGATTCACCTGCAGCTGCCTCCAGAGTGCAGGGGTTAAAGACGTTCACCACCATACCCTGCTTGACAAGTGCTCTTAACAACTGAGCTATCTTTTCAACCTCTCATCTAGTTACTTTTGAGAATCTGCTTTGCAGGTACTGGGGGTAAGGGGAGAGTAGAACAGTAACCAAATTGTCCTTGCTTCTCACAGCTTTTTGGTGGACCTTCCTGTATTTCCAGTCCATGCTGGTCTCCCCTACATGGCTGCAATTGGGAACACACACCATAAGCATCAACACAAATGCAAAGCTATAGTATTACTCAGGACCCACTTCCCCTGAAACCTGGGCCAAGGCACTTAGTCTTGGGCCTAGAATAGTGACTGGTACACAGTAAAACCTTCAGCAAATATTCATTTCATTGGCTTTTCTCTTTGTTTCTCTTTGTTTCTGTCTCTCTCCCTCCCTCCCCCTCTCTCTTACTAAGATTTACTTTATTTTTAAATTATGTATGTATGCATGCACGTACATGTGTGTCCAGGGGAGAAGGGTGTGTATGTGAGTGCAGGTGCCCTTGGAGGCCAAAAGTAGGTACTGAACCCCCTGGGTCTGGAGTTACAGGTGGTTGTGAGCTATACCTCAGGTGGGTCCTGGGAGCTGAACTTATATCATCTGCAAGAGTAATATGTGCTAACTGCTGAACCATCTGTCCAATCCCTTTTGTCTTGATCTTGCTTTGATGTTTGAGACAAGGCCCTGTTTTGTATCTCAGGCAGGTCTTAAACTTGAGATCGCCCTGCCTCAGCCTTCTCAGTGCTAAAGTTAGAAGTATGGGGCACTATGCAGGCCTGGTATTTGTTGAGTCCAGGAGATAAGTCTCTCATATGAATCATCTCTGGAGTGCAAACGACATCACTGAAATCAGATATTGTCTGTGCAAGTCAAGGGTGACCACATAAAAACATCCACCAAGTCCTTGGTGAGCAGAAACAGAGTTCCTTTAGTACCCCAGGCTCCCAACCTGGCATCCAAAGAGTGCCAATACTTTATATAGGTACACCCAGTTGCTACAACTCCCTAGACATCCTTCCCCTCACCTTCACAATCTCAGGGTCCAGGTCACCATTGCAGCTGTCAAAATATTTCTTCAAGTCCTAAATAGAGGTGACAGTGAAGAGAAGGGGACAGAGTTCAACCTTAGTCTGGACTTCTATACCCTCCCATGATTAGTATCCCCCCCCCAAGTCCCTCTTTCACCTGATCACAGAACTCAAAAACCAATGTCAGCTTCTTGTCACTATGCAGGACATCATGAAGCCTAGGGGAAATGAAAGGCTTAGCCAGATCCCCAAGTTGGCCTCTAACATCCCAACACCAGCCCAGTCTAATGAGGAGGTTTTACCTTCTCCAACAGACCTTACCTGACAATGTTTTTGTGTTTCAGTTCTTTGAGTAGGCAGATCTCCCGGAGGGCTGAACTTGGCACACCCTACAACATGCAAAGGAGTAGTAGACACACACAACCCAAGATAGGCTTTAGACCCCCTCCCATGCCCTAGGCCTACCTCATCATCATCATCCAGCCTGACACGCTTCAGAGCCACAATCTCGTGAGTTTCCCGGTTTTTGGCCTTGAACACGGTTCCATAGGTACCTAGGGGAAGGTTGGGGGTGAGGGAAAGGATCCTTCTCAATATCTTAGTGTGTAAAGGTAGGTTTTCAGGGCAAAGGCCAGATTTTGTGAGTGAGGATGCCAAAGAAAAGGTGCCTAAAAAAGGCTTCAGCTGCAGGGAGAATCTGTCATAAACTCCGGGGTGGGGGTGGGGTCGGGAAGTAGCAAGGAGTCACCTAGAAGAGGAATGAAGGCCTGCAAAAATGTGAAGGTTGGAGGTTCTGCAATGAATTGAAGCAGGAATTCCTGGTGAGGTTTGCAAGTGATGCTGAGGCTAGGGAGGAGAAATGCAGGAAGTACCGCGGTTAGGAAGGCTGGTCCAGAGAGACTGCTAAGGCTAAGAGCAAGAGTGTGCCGCAGATGCTAACACAGGGTGAAGGGTTGGTTTCTGCACTGGGTGATGGGCTCAGCGGCCAGGGCTTTTGGCTAGTGCTGAGGTGGAGTCTGCAGGTATAGCTGACGGTAAGGGAGCTCTGGGACTGCAAGTAGGGTCTTCAGAAAAAGACCTTGCAGGAACATCTCGTGGTTCCATTACCTTCCCCAATCTTCTCCAGTTTCTCGTATTTCTGCATCGCAGCGGCCGCGGGGACCCCTGCGGGCCCTCGGTTCTAAGACTCCCGGCCCCGGCGTTGCAGAGGAGGTGGTACCCACAGCTCCAGCCCCGCCCACCCGCTCACCACGCACTGGCATCTGGGACTTGTAGTCCCGGGGAGGCCATGTTTCCCAAGAATGCCCGTGGCGGAGGACAGGCGGACTACAAAGTCCAACAGGCTGCGCTCGGGCTCTCTGCAGCGATCAACTCCAGGGACTCGTTTCCATCGCGGAGGCAAACCTTAAACTTCAACTCCCAGGAAGCATCGCGTGTCCGCTTTTCGGGCGTCTCCGCCAAGGCGCGGAGGCTCCCAGTGTGCCCCGCTCTTGTTATTATTCCTTTTCTGTGCTCACAGCCTTCCAGAAAAGGGCCGCTCCGGGACTACGCGTTCCAGAATACAGTGAGGGTGGGGGTGGAATGCTCTCTGCGTGAAGTTTGCGTTTGACGGCCTAGATCCCGAGCGATGTTGGCCTGGCTCTGACCTGGTTGGGTGTTTTGAGTCACCAGCGACCTCCTGACAGCTTCAGCACTAGTTTTCACCTCTCCCTAGGCCACCTGGTGACCCCAGGACTGATTGGGGAATGATTCTGAGCGATTTCCTACTGCTGATGATCTCACAGGGACCAGCTGACCACAGGGCTGGGCAGCGAGACAGGTGTGCCCCCTTAGAGTCTGGATTTGAGTGGAAGGACACACGTCAGAGTCCCCTCTTTCTGCTGGGCCCATTTTATCGTCTCGAAACCCACCGGACTCCAGCGGCACCACTTTGACATGCCGAGGCCAGCTGACTGGAGCATGGGTGTCCCCCAGATCCCAGTCTTCAGAGCAGGCCCAATGGAGTCAGCCAGGGTGTGGCCCACGAAGACTGGCAGGTCAGTTACTTCCCTCAACAGACAAGACCACAGACAGATGCTACACTTGCAGCAAGCAGCCTTTACCTCACCCTATAAAGGGGTTGATTATAGATTTTCTTGCACTACTCTCTAATTGTCTCATGATTGCATTCTTGAGGGCTGTGAACCAGGCGAAAATGGCCCCAAACAGCATTCCTCAGAGTTGGAACCGGAGTAGGCGCTAACCTTTTGTTTATTAACTCACTTAAATCTGAGTGCTTTTGCGTAAACAATATTGTGATTTGCTCACGTGGCAGACTGAAGATGCATAAAGTGTATTCTTTATCTGAAATAGTTGATGATGTCGTTGAGAAAACAAGAAGACACGCAAAGATCTTTAAAATCGAGTTGTCAGCTGGCTGTGATAGGGTTCCATTCCGTGCGGAGGTAGTTCTAGGGAAAGCGAGGAATCCTCAACAAGTTGTCTTGTTTTCCATGAGTTCAGGGTCACAGCCACCCAATCCCAGCGTCATTACTTCTCACATTCGCCTGCCACCCGTTGTCTCAGGCAGACACCGGGGCTTTCTTTAGCCAGTGGTGTTATTTGGGCGAGGGCCCTGCAGAACCTCAACGTCAAAAAAATCTGTAGTTCAACTCCCTGCGCCTCAATTTCCTGGCCCTACTCCACGCCCTCGATCCTCAACGTGAAGCTGGCTTCTTTCCTCCCAGAGGTGGCTCACTAAAGCCAAGAGAAGGCGTCCCCGCAGCCTGGCCGCGGGTGGGGGAGGCACAGCCTGGGTGCCGCGCCGGCGGTGTCGGGCTGTGTCTAGGAGCGCGCCCCCGCCGCGGAGTCTCAGCGTCCGCTTACGGCCTCTCAGCCAGCCGCGCCGGGGGCGCGCACGGCGCGCTGCGGGGGGCGCGCACGCTGGAGGCTGGCCTGCCCGCGGCGCGGGGGAAAGTTGAGTTGGGAGAAGTTGGGAGCGGCGGGGGCGCGCCCCGGGGTGGGCACCGGGAAATCGTCGGGAGCGCGCGAGGGTTCCGGAGGATCAGGGGAGACCCGGAGACCCCCCGGGACACGAAATCTAGAGCTAGCGGGTAAGCAGTTAGGTGGCGGAGAGGGAGGGTGAGGGCCTCGGAAGGGGGGGGTGGACTGGAGACTCGGGCGCCGAGGGAGTGGAAGTGGAGGAAAGGGCGGAGACTGGGGCGCAGGGAGCGAGGTCTTAGGGAAAAGGATGGGGAGGCGAGTGGGAGTACGGGTCGGAAGCGAGATTCCGGGGTCCGCCTCTCAAGAGTTACCTAAAGCCAAGGTGCCGCGCCCCCTGTCACCAGGAGGAGGTAGTCTCAGGGAGCTGCTGCCTTCGGCTGGCTCTCCCACTCCGGGGCGGGTTCTAGACGACCCTCTGCCCCAGAAACTCCCTAGTTTGGGAGTTGCCCAGTTTGGGGGTTGCCTGGGACCGCAACCCCCGGATCTCGGGATTGAGAGGTGGAGCTGTGTAAAGGGTTGGCGGGTCAGGTCAGGACAAGAGGTCAGACAGAAGGGGGAGTAGCTGGGTGAGGGTGGGAGGGACCAGCCAGAAGTTTTGAGTCCTAGGGGGCTGCCTTCTCTGTAGGGAGCTCCTTGCTTGGGTGTGGAGGGAGGGCTGCCTCAAATCTAGGTCCATTTTAGCAAACTCTCTCCGCCCTCACCAGCCCCACAGCCAAGAGCTGTGGAATGTACGAATTCACTTGGGGAATGGTTAATGCCCAAGTGGGGGTCCGGAGTGCTAATCCCTTGGGCTGGGGGAGAGATGCTAATCCTTCGGGCCCGTCGGGGCTGGTCCGGGGAATGTGCCCCCACTAGGATTATCGGTACCGATGCCCTGGACAGAGGCTGCTTTGTATTCTACGACAGCGAAGGGGGGGCATGGGTAGAGGGAGGAGGGCTTGGTGGCAGAACACACTGGGGCGAAGCCTGGAGGTGGGAGTGAGCACCTGCAGGTGGTGAGCACAGATTCCCTATACCCCTCCTAGACTAGGTCCCCTCCCTGACACCTCTCTCCCACACTGATGGGCCCTGGCTGAAGGCCTGCTTAGGGGGGAGGTGGAAAGAGCAGTCAGCTGAGTTGGAGTTCTTGCCAGGAATGTGTGGCCCAGACTCCCCACCCTGGGCTGATCCCCCCCAGACCTCAATTATTTGACCCTATACTAGCCCATCTCATTGTCAAGGTAGCCATAAATCAGGCACCCTGACATCCTCAGCAGCACCCAAGCATCTTAGTACTGTTACCTTTTGAGAGAGCATTGGGTGGTCCCCTCACTGTGCATGCACCCCAGTTTGCACTGCTTGGATTTCCTCTACCCCCAACACAACTCACAACCGACAGTCATCATCAGGAGGGCCGTCCCGCCACTCAGATTTTCCTGGCCCAGGGCTAGGGAGGGAAGGGATAGAGAGACTGCCCCCTCAGGGTTTCTGTGCCCACCCCCCTGACGATGTCACGTGCCCCTCCCCCATTATAAGCCCGCTGTCCAGCTTCTCGGTTCTGTCTACTGAGTGAGTGGAGCTGTGTCTCTGTTCTGCTCTGGGAAGCCTGTTTGTCTTATGTCTGGGAGGGGGTTAGTGTTGCTGGCCTGCCTGCCTTGTGGGGTGCCCCCTCTGTACTTGCAGGACCTCTTCTTTCCTTTTTGGGTTCTCTCCAAAGTTCTTTCTAGTCCTTCTCCTTTCTGTTTGGGAAGCCAGCGCCTTGGCCTCCACACCCCTCTTGCCCTGTGGGGTGTCTCACTTCCTACCACACCCCTTTCTGGTCTCAGGCTCACCTCTCCCCCTCATCCCCCCATTCCTGTTCCTGTCTGGCCCTTCACTCCCAGTCTTTCTTCTCTTTCTCATTCCCCCCCTCATCTCTTCTACTTTGTTTCCAGAGTTCGGCCTTAACCCCGTCCTGCCTCGTTGTGTGTCTCCTCCCTTTCTGTCTCTGTTCTCTCAGCTGTCTTTGGTCTTCTCCTCCTATACATACTTTGCTCTTTGTTCTAAGGGGCCGCTGTGAGGCCCTTCTTAGTCTAGAAGGATCTTGTTCGGTCAGAGAACGGAGGCTCCTTTCCTTCCTCTATCTAGGCTGGGGGCTGGCCTCCTCTTCACTGATGGTGACGCGCCCTTTCCCCCACTCAGGTTATGCCTCCACCTTGTTGCCCTGAAAGCCGAAGCGACAGCGAGAAGGGCTAAGATTTGGCCATGAGCAGCGCCCCCAGGCGCCCCGCCTCGGGCGCAGATTCTTTGCACACGGTAAGTACTGCCCGCAGGTGAACTAACCGGCCCAGAGAAAGAGGTGCTCTAGTCCAGGCTCCAGTGGGGGTGGGTGGGGTGCAGAAACTACAAAAAAAAAAAAAAAGAGGCTATGCTGGATTGAGAAGATAGCCATTCACACCCAAACTTTGCAGAGTGTGTGAGGATGCTGAAATGGGGAGGGGGACAGGTGGCCTCTATTTGCTTGAGGAGTTGAGGGCAGTTTAACTGCAGTTGGAGGAGTTTGAGGACCCTGGCTTTTAAACCCTGTTAACTTTGATTGGGTCTTAACTGCATAGGCCCCCAAAAAGGTCTATACACACACTTATACACACCAAGGTTTTAGTTAGAGCTTGCCAGCAGTGACTGGCCCCGCCCCTGGCCCACGTGCTGTCCAGGCCCGCCCCACCCCCCCCCCCCAATGTGGCCACTACCCCACATGGCCTTATTCTGATTTTCCTAAGAAGTCTAATGATTAACTCCGGTGGCACAATCAGCTGCATTATATTGGTCACTGTGGCCCATCGGGGCACGTGACTGGGAAGGGACACTGGCTGGTGCCCTCCCCCTTCTTCTAGGTTCACCCCTGCCGCCATGGACTTCCTCCTACAACCTCAGGTTCGAGGAGATGACCCATTCCCCCTCCCCACAAGCTCCTGGAGCCGGTGCCTTGCTAGCTCCTCTGCTGCTTCCTCCCTGCCGGCTTCCTCCTGCCCAGCTGCTTCTCCTGGAAATGGGGCGAGTGCTCGGGGTAGTCTGCTGGAGCTGCAGAGAGATAGGCTAGGCAGGACCTCCCTTCTCCAGTCACTTGTCCGTGCCTGCCCTAGGTGGCTTTTTTTTTTTTCTGTGTTCCCCATTACCCCTGCATGTCTCCCCAAGATTGATCCTCCTCCCTGGCTCTTCCTTGTGTGACAGCAGCTGGCACTGCCATGGAAGGGGCGGCATACCCTGGCCTTTGGAGGTCCTGATGCCCTTCAGGTCCTGGAGCTCTTGAGCAAATATTTGGTGGTGGCGCCTGGAGCTGAAACCTGCTGGGGGTGGGGTGGGCAGGGGGCTGGACCAAGCTGCTGGTCGGATAGCCAGGCTGAGCTTTCCTGCAGTTCTGGCCTGCGCTGGCCTCACTGGTGCTGTCAGCTGCTGCACTCCCGCAGGATGACTCAGGTGGGGGGAGTGGGGGTGGGGTGAGGGGCGGGGCTGGCTGGCTGGCTGTGAGGGGAGGGTAGTGCCACCTGCCGGGGTGGGCATGTGTGCTGCTACGGAAGGGGATGGGGGCTTTCTGGGCAAGCAAGAACATGCATTCCTGTCCGGGCAGGGATAGATTTGACTCAGATCAACTCTGGGGCAGGTAGTATAGATGCCTTCAGAAGTTACTTTTAAGGCTCAGCAGTTATCAGCCAAAGGGATTTCTTCTGCCACAGTAACTGGGAAGTTCACATTCTGTCTGGCTTCTGAAGGGCTAGACTGGGAATTCTGTGGTGTCTTCTAGTGTGGGCCTGCCCTGGGTTAATTGGGCCAGACTATCGCACAAGGGGGGTAAGTGCTGAGGAACTAGGTCCCTGGCATTGGAGATCATAGTTGCTGAGGATGTGGGATTAGGTCCCTGAATTTGAGGAGATGGGTTGCTGTACATGGAGACTCAGTTTGTGTGTTTGAGATTATAGGTTGCTGGCATTACTGAATCTCAAATTCTGGGCAGGTCAGGGCTTTTGGGTACAGTTCCCAGTGAATCCCATGTGCTCTCTCCACGCTTCCTTCTCACAGCCAGAGCCAGAGAGCCTGAGCCCCGGAACTCCTGGGTTCCCTGAGCAAGAGGAAGATGAACTTCGTACCTTAGGTGTGGAGCGGTTCGAGGAGATCCTCCAGGAGGCTGGATCCCGAGGAGGAGAAGAGCCAGGCCGCAGTTACGGGGAAGAAGACTTTGAATGTGAGGAGGCAGACAGGGAAGGGAGGCTGAGGGATCAGGTTAGACTGTCCAGCAGAGACTGGGCTAGGTAATTGTGGGCGAGGGGCTGTGGGGCCTGCCTGCAGCCAAGCCTCTGTTCCCTGCAGACCACCGCCAGTCCTCCCACCATATCCATCATCCACTGTCCACTCACCTGCCTCCCGATGCCCGCCGTCGCAAGACTCCCCAGGGCCAAGGACGGAAACCTCGGAGGCGCCCTGGAGCCTCTCCCACTGGAGAGACCCCCACTATTGAGGAAGGGGAGGAAGATGAGGATGAAGCCAATGAAGCTGAAGGGTTCAGAGCTCCCCCACAACAACCGTCTCCTGCCGTTACACCCTCTGCAGTTCAGGTAAGTGGTATCTTGTCCTCTGGGAGGGGAACTGTTTGCAGGGTCCTGGCCTGGCCTACCCTTTCTATATGGGTTCTTGTTGCAGTTCTTTCTCCAAGAGGATGAAGGTACAGAAAGGAAGGCAGAGAGAACCAGCCCATCTCCCCCTACACAGACACCCCACCAGGAGGCAGCTCCTCGGGCCAGCAAAGGGGCACAGACAGGGTAAGTGCATTGTACTCAGTGTCCCAAGTAGACATCCCCTCACTAGAGCAGGTGTGAAGGATGGCAGGAGGCCAGAGCTAACCAGCCTAGGTCCCTCTTACCAGCAAGGCCTTACAGCCAGGCTGAGTGGATGCTGAGGAGGGCACCGCATGATAGAATGGGGCTCACTGGCCTTGATAAGGATTACAGGGTGGCTTAGCAATCTAAGCTGCCCCCTTCCCTAGCAATGGCTTAGGCACTGGGCCAAGGACAAAGTACCTGCTGGAGCCCCCTCTTGTTTCTGAAAGTTGCCAGTGTACCCATCTGGAAATGCCACCACATGAAGTGATAGTGGAACACCACTACATCCAGTGATCCAGCTCCAGCAGTCACTACCTGGAGTTGATAGGAGTTTGGGGGCACTAGCCAGAGAAGGCTTCCAGGAGGAAATGACTTTGAATGAAACCTCAAGGTTATGACTATCACAGACCTGTTGTTTCCTGGGTACCAGGCAGAGTGCTGTGCCATGGACATAAAGGGCATGAGGACAAATGCATAGGCTCACTGGGTGCCAGGCTGGCAGGAGAGCAGGTGGGAGCCGCAGGGAAAGCCTGGCACCCAGGAAGGAAAGAAGAAGCAGGCAAGACTGAGACAGTAAGGCCAAGGGGCTGGTGTTGGCAGAGACTAGGAGTTCGCTGGAACTAGTGTCTCTGGGGGGCAAAGCATCGGTATCTGCTGCAGTTCCAAAGTTCATTTCCAGGTTAAAGGGGAAGGGAATGAATGAATGTTGGTACATGCTAGGTTAAATCTCACCTTCTTAAACACCAAGGTATGCTGGCTTTGCCAAGTAGTGAGGAAGGTTTCTATCCAGATGAGCCTTGTGGGTACTGCTGGGCTGTACCACAATATGAAAGGCTGGAGCTGGGCTTCAGACACTGGCTGTGGGCTGTTAGAATCCTCAGTCTTTCCAAGAGTAGAAGCCAGGCAGGCTGGGGTACATGTGGTTTTCTGACTAGGAAGGAAGCTGACTCGGGGGCTCATGGCTGTTCTGTCTGCAGAACTGTGGTGGAAGAGACGGTGGCAGTGGGGAGTGGCACAGCTGGAGGTGATGATGGAGGTGCTGCAGGGCGTCCCTTGACCAAAGCCCAGCCTGGACATAGAAGTTACAACCTTCAGGAAAGAAGACGAATTGGCAGTATGACCGGGGTGGAGCAGGCACTATTGCCCAGGGTCCCTACTGATGAAAGTGAGGCTCAGACGCTGGCCACAGCTGACCTTGACCTCATGAAAAGTGAGTGCTGCTGAGGCCCATGGCAATCTCATCATTGGTGGGACACGGGATAAGAACAGTAAGAAACTGATCCTGGCTCTCTACCCACCCACAGGTCACCGTTTTGAGGACGTTCCTGGGGTACGGCGACACTTGGTGAGGAAGAATGCCAAAGGGTCTACACAGGCTTCCCGGGAAGGCCGAGAGCCTGGCCCCACACCTCGGGCACGACCACGGGCCCCCCATAAGCCCCATGAGGTACACCTGTCTATTTTATGTCTTCCATCTCCTCCCCTTCCACCAAGCAGAGCAGTAGTGACATGGAGCCCCAGAGCTGCCTCTTCTAGGGACGGCTGCCCACTGCATCCTTAGGGCAGTAAGATCTCATGCATGGTACTGTGTTTCATGTCTGAGCCTTCAGTGAGGTGTGTACTATGGCCATCTGCTGGTTGGCTACAGTAAGGAAATACCGAAGAACCTTCAGGCTCCCTCCATATAGCACTTGTCTTCAAAGCCCAGCCTCCCTGCCCAGCTGGTGAAGGTGTTGGCCAGGTGGTATCAGCCATAAACCAGCTGTTCCTTGGCCAAGGTTACTTTGTTATTTAGGGACACTGCCCATCTTATAGAGTGTAGGGCTCTGAACTTTGACATAGTGGTTTTTTTTTTTTAATGTTTTTATTGAAGTATAATATATAATATATAATAGTGGTAAATTGCACCTGTGCTGAATGTCCAGTCCAAGGTCTTGTTGCACCCACGCCACCCAGATGGCCACTGTCCAGCTAGAGCCTGTTTCTGACCCTCAGCAACCTTTCCTGCCACCACCCTGGCCTGTTCTAGAGAGGTGGCTGTCTCGTAGCGTTCTTATTTTCAGTTTTTCAGGAAGGGAATCAGAGAGAGATGGGGGTCTCACTTTGGAGTCCAGACTATCTTGGAATCACTTTGGAACCCACTGGCCACATATTCAAGGCAGTTCTGCCTCAGCCCTCTGTGCCTTGGCATCCCAAGGGCTGGGACGACAGAAATACTACACACCACTCAGCTGCCGCTAGTCTTGTCAGTCCTGTATGGATGGGTCTCCAGAAGCCCATGGCTTCCTTGTATGGTGACTGCACTTGGCTCTATGAGTCCTGTTCACAGACTTGACTCAGTCCTTTATCTGCCATGGAGGTGGGCATCATTGACATTTTACAGATGAGGGAAATTCATGTCTGACTAATCAGTCATGCATGCCTCTGCTCCATCACCATGTTTCATGGGTACCTTCCCCCTCTGATGCTGCCTTTCCAGACATAGATCCCAGCATCCTCTGACACTGTTTCCTGCAGCACTTTCTCATCTTGTTTCAAGGTGTTTGTGGAGCTGAATGAGTTGCTGTTGGACAAAAACCAGGAGCCTCAGTGGCGGGAGACAGCCCGCTGGATAAAATTTGAGGAGGATGTGGAAGAGGAGACTGAGCGCTGGGGGAAGCCTCACGTGGCCTCACTGTCCTTCCGAAGCCTCCTGGAGCTCCGCAGGACACTGGCCCATGGTACACTTCCATTTACCTGCTACGAGAACTCTTTGCTTCTAGCTCCATAACTGAAGCTCTTTTTTTAGGTGCTAAAATGACTTGAGGCAAAAATTTTTATGGAAAATGACTGAAATTCCTGGCGTGCCTTGTTAGCAAGTTTCATTTTAGTGATACGTCTAATACCCCAGACTAACTTTGAACTCACTGTGTAGCTGATACTCACCTTGAACTCCTTATCCTTCTGCCTTTACCTCCTGAGTCCTGGAATTACTGGCATGTACCACCACACCCAGCCTGTGTGTTAACATCTTAGAGGATAAGGGAATATTACCTAACCAGTAAGGCTGTCTAAACTTCACTAAAAACCACAGGTGCGGGACTCCAGTGGACTTGCTTCCTCCTTCCTGTTGGGCAATCACTCCCAGTTGTTCTTTGAAAGGTTGTTTCTAAGCAGCTGAGGACTGAGGTCTCTGCTGTTGGAATTGTTTCCAAAGAGAAAGCAAATAGCTGCAAGTGAGGTTTCTGGGATTTGGGTGAAATGCCAGAGGGAGGGGAGAGCTTTATCTCTTAGGCTGTTTTGGCTGCTCAGAAGCTCTTGAGTCTGTTTATTCCTTAGTTCTTTGTTCTGCACAGTTGACCTTGCCAGATAAGTGTCTGTTAGCTTTTGAAAGGAGTTTCATTTCTATACGTCTTTGACCAGCAAGCCCCCACTGGGCTTGCAGAAGTGAAGCAGGAAGTCAGGGAACTTTCAGTTGATCCCAGGTTGCCATGTGGACAAGGCCACAGGCTAGCTGGAACATCATGGGGAGGCAGCCCTGTGGGTTAATAACAGGAGTAACTAAATCGTGGGAGTTTCAGTCAGTCTCATGTAGTGTTCCTAGGAGGGGGAAAGGATGGGCACAAAGAGGTCAGAAGATAAATTAGCAGCAGCTTTAGGGGCAGAGCTGGCACTCAAGTCTAGGCCTTGGCCTACACTACCTAGCTGCCCAGCCTGTCCCCACTCCCCCTCATATCTGCTCCCTACTGTTGCTGTTGGTTCTGGGGTGACAAGTTGTCTCTACCACCTATGGCAGGAGCTGTGCTCTTGGACCTCGATCAGCAGACTCTGCCTGGGGTGGCCCATCAGGTGGTCGAGCAGATGGTCATCTCTGACCAGATCAAGGCAGAGGATAGAGCCAATGTGCTACGAGCCCTTCTACTGAAGCACAGGTATGACCTTTAGGCCAGGAAAGCCCAGTCACATCCCGCCTACCTGGCCCTAGCCCCACTGTGGCCTTTCCTGATGCTCATTGTCCTCTGTCCACTAGCCACCCAAGTGACGAGAAAGAGTTCTCCTTCCCCCGGAACATCTCAGCGGGCTCTCTAGGCTCTCTACTGGGGCATCACCATGCCCAGGGGACTGAGAGTGATCCTCATGTCACTGAGCCTCTCATTGGCGGTGTTCCTGAGACCCGACTGGAGGTGGACAGAGAGGTGAAGAGGGATGGGTCCTGCTAAGGGGCTGGCAGGAGGGTCTGAGCAAACCCAGTGTAGAAATGCAGCCAGGGCTTGTGCTGCCTGGACTGAGTTCTGTCCTGTTCCTCCCACCCCAACCCGCAGCGTGAGCTACCACCCCCAGCCCCGCCTGCAGGTATTACCCGCTCCAAGTCCAAGCATGAGCTGAAGCTGCTGGAGAAGATCCCTGAGAACGCGGAGGCTACGGTGGTCCTCGTGGGTATGTGAGGAGAAGCTAGGGGGTGTTAGAAACTGGGCTTTTGGGCCATCCAGGACCTGGAAAATAGAGGGGTCCTGCCACCTGCTCTTGCCCATAGTGGCTCCACATCCCTAGGCTGTGTGGAGTTCCTCTCCCGTCCTACCATGGCCTTCGTGCGCCTGCGGGAGGCTGTGGAGCTGGATGCAGTACTAGAGGTGCCTGTGCCTGTGCGTTTCCTCTTCTTGCTGCTGGGCCCCAGCAGCGCCAACATGGACTACCACGAGATCGGTCGGTCCATCTCCACCCTCATGTCTGACAAGGTCAGCTGCTTCTCCTTCGACTTTCTCCTGTAACCCTGACACTAACTTTGTTCAGCCCCAGTTCCCAGCCTCTGCCCCCTTCTTGTGTACTCCCTTATCTCTGTCTGCTTGGGCAGCAATTCCACGAAGCAGCCTACCTGGCGGATGAGCGAGACGACTTGCTGACTGCTATCAATGCCTTCCTGGACTGCAGTGTTGTGTTACCACCTTCGGAAGTGCAGGGCGAGGAGCTGCTGCGGTCTGTTGCCCATTTCCAACGCCAGATGCTAAAGAAGCGGGAAGAGCAGGGCCGCCTGCTGCCCCCTGGGGCTGGGCTAGAGCCCAAGTCTGCCCAAGATAAGGGTACGCCCGCCCGAGTAAGCCTGGGCCACGTGATGCTACCTTAAGGAGGGAGCTCATGAGCAGTGGATGGTCTGTAGGCACCTGAGCAGAAACCAACTACATTAGCTCTCTAGTTAGTGTGGTTTGCATTCATGGAGGAGGGCCTGATGGGGTGGGTTGGAGGGTGCCACAGGCGCCCTGATGGAGGCCTGGGTTGCAGCACTCCTGCAGATGGTAGAGGTGGCAGATGCAGCTGAAGATGATCCCCTTCGGAGGACAGGCCGGCCCTTTGGGGGGCTGATCCGTGATGTGCGCCGGCGCTATCCCCACTACCTGAGTGACTTCCGAGATGCACTTGACCCCCAGTGCCTGGCTGCTGTTATTTTCATCTACTTTGCCGCCCTGTCTCCTGCCATCACCTTTGGGGGGCTACTGGGTAAGAAGAGGTTTTATCGGGAGTGGCAGTTGTGCACAGGCCTGGCCACCAGGTGCTGAGCTTGCTCCTTTCCCCCTCCAGGTGAGAAGACACAGAACCTGATAGGAGTTTCCGAGCTGATCATGTCTACAGCACTCCAGGGAGTGATCTTCTGCCTGCTGGGGGCTCAGCCACTGCTGGTAATTGGCTTCTCTGGGCCTCTGCTGGTCTTCGAGGAGGCCTTCTTCTCGGTAAATGCTCTTTCTGTCCCATTAGACTGTCCTTCCCAGACATGGTTTCTGGCACCCCTAAGGGCTTCTCACCTTTCCTGCTCAGTTCTGCAGTAGCAACCAGCTGGAGTACTTGGTAGGTCGAGTGTGGATTGGCTTCTGGCTGGTGATCCTGGCCCTGCTCATGGTGGCTCTGGAGGGGAGCTTCCTGGTTCGCTTTGTCTCCCGATTCACCCAGGAGATCTTTGCCTTCCTCATATCACTCATCTTCATCTACGAGACCTTCTATAAGTTGATCAAGGTGGGCATACGTGGGTACAAAGGAACCTGGGGCATCCTGTCTCTTCCTTAGGGGAAAATGTTTTAATTCAATTCTACCCACTATCTGTGTATGCATGCACACAGCTGTGTCACAGTGCCCATGTGGTGATCAGAGGACAACCCAAGGGAACTGGTTCACTCTTTCACCTTTTGATGAACCTCAGATTGTCAGGCTTAGCATCAAGCACCTTTACCCATGGAGCCATTTTTCTGGCTCCATCCACCCTTGCTTTTCTCATTTTATGTCTATATATGTCTTGTATCTTGGTTCTTCCTTCTGGACTACAGCCAGGCTAATTCCGACGTCCCCTGGAGTCTGTTCATGAGCACAGAGTAACATGGAGTCAAGAGAGGGTTGGAGGAGGTGGGTAAAGCAGGAAGCCCACTGGGAGTGTGGTAGAGATGAAATACAGGGCTACAGCTGGCCTTCCGGCCCTCCTAACCCCACCCCATCCTTCCCATGGTCTCATCCTCATCAACACGGGGCATCACATCAATCTTTTCAAAAACCCATAGGTTTTTTAAAAGATATACTTACTCATTTTATGTATATGAGTACACTGTTGCTGTCTTCAGACACACCATAAGAGGGCATCACATCCCATTAAAGATGTTTGTGAGCCACCTTGTGGTTACTGAGAATTGAACTCAGGACCTTGGAAGAACAATCAGTACTTTTAACTGCTGAGTCATCTCTCCAACCTCAAACTCACATATTTTGAATAGCAAGGATAACATACACTTTCATTAGAATCCAAGAGTGTAAAAATGAAGGCCCAGAGATGGTACACCCAGTCACAGTGTAGGTATCTAATGCACAGGCGTCTCGGGAGTCCCGGTCCTCCATGCTCATGGTCTCTTTCCTCAGCCTTTGGAGCTCAGCCTTGGCTCTGGCTCTCTCCCTCTGTCCCAGGTAGTCTTATGCTTGCTTATATCGGACTCTCTAGTCCCGTCTAAGTCTTTTGCTTTGATTTCATTTTCAGTCTCAGAATCTTTATTACATACATCATGATTGCTCAACATGAGGCTGAACAGTTGGTTTTCAAAGTCTGAATATTTTCTAGATATCTACATGTAAGTGACTGAAAATATTTGGCATTTTAAAAAGTGAAATTCTGAGCAGGCACGTATGTGAAGAGAAACATGCCATCCATAGATAGGAACAGTTAAGAAGCTGCTCCAGGACATGGTCCATGCAACCTTTGGCCAGTGAAGATGAAGAAGGTTACTTCTCAGAACACCATAATAGGGACTAGGGCTTATCTCAGTGGTAGAGTACTGGCCTAAAAGTGCAAGGCCCTGTGTTTGGTTCTTAGCTTCAGAAAGAAATTAAAACCTAGAGTCAAAATGCATAATAATAAAATAAGATTAAATGTAATTTGGGCTTTTTGGGGGACTCGAAAGTAATGGAAAAACTTGTGTTGAAGTACATTAGGAAGTGTTGAGGCTGGGTGCAATGGTATACCCTTGATCCTAGCATTCCCCAGAGGACGCAGAGGCTGGTAGATCTCTGTGAATTTGAGACCAGCCAGGGTTGCACAGAGAGACCTTGTCTTGAAAGGGGAAGATGAAATATTGGTAGAAGGCAAGCAAAGGTCAAGTTACTTGCCACCCTGCCTGATGATTTGAATTTGACCCTTGGGACCCACCTAAAAGGAGAACTGCTTCCCAACAGTCATTTCAACCTCCACAGTGGGTGCTATGGGCGGTACATGCATGCCCCTCCCACACCTATGTATATACATGTATGCATACATTTACACAATAAATGTAATAAAGTAAAAGAAAAAAAGTAATATTGGTGCAAAAACTAATGAAGGAAGTGAAAGCAGTTTCCACACATTTCATACCCTGTATGTCTGGTCAGACCCCATGCATGTGAATTTGTGATGGTATCTTTTTTTTTTTTTTTTTTTTTTTGAGATAATGATTTAGTGTTAACTTTAGACTGGGTCAAATTTTTAAGAATATGGAACACTGGAGAATTGCATATCATCCCTTGCACAGGGCCATTCTGATCTTCTCTGTATCCAAATTTAGTACATGTACTGCTGAAACAAGCGCTAAGTCATTTTTTAACCTAGTAAGACAAGCTTCTCGAAGGCAGGCTGGCCTCTGCCAAACTCCCACTCTAGCCTGCTCACATCCAGCCTGGCCCCAGCTCATCCCATGGTCCCGTGACTCCTTTCCAGATCTTCCAGGAGCATCCCCTCCATGGCTGCTCAGCCTCCAACGACTCAGAGGCAGGCAGCAGCAGTAACAATATGACTTGGGCAGCAACCACACTGGTACCAGACAACAGCAGTACATCTGGACAGCCTGGGCAAGAGAGGCCCCGGGGCCAGCCTAACACAGCCTTGCTATCGCTGGTGCTAATGGCTGGCACTTTCTTCATTGCCTTTTTCCTGCGCAAATTCAAGAACAGCCGGTTCTTCCCTGGCCGGGTATGTGCGTTTGCAGACTGGAGGAGCTGAAGATAGGGAGGGGATGGCTTGGAAGTATTGGGGGATTGCATGGGACAAGAAGCCTCTGAGCATGGTGCTTGCCCTCTTAGATCCGGCGGGTAATTGGGGACTTTGGGGTGCCCATCGCGATCCTCATCATGGTGCTTGTGGATTACAGTATTGAGGACACCTACACCCAGGTAAGTAAGGCATTGCACAAGTGGCAGAGAGGTGCTGCTGCCCTGGGCGGTTCCCACCCCTTGGTTCTGGTGTTCCTCCGTGTTACAGCACACTGTCTCTGCCTTGTAGAAGCTGAGCGTGCCCGATGGATTCTCAGTGACAGCCCCAGACAAGCGGGGCTGGGTCATCAACCCCCTTGGAGAAAAGACCACCTTCCCCGTGTGGATGATGGTGGCCAGCCTGCTGCCTGCTGTTCTGGTGTTCATCCTTATCTTCATGGAGACACAGATCACCACGTGAGCCATCCTAGCTAAGGGATCAGGGTCCTCAGCCAGACTCAGGAATATGGGACCTATCACCATCGGGCAATGACCTCAGGGGACCCTGAATGCCAAGCTAAGTAGCTTCCTTTCCAGGTAGCAGAAATGTCACTGATGTTAGCTGGGGTTGGACAGGGCATAGGCATTGCAGGCTAGCCTAGCAGGCTTTGCCAGGAGAAATCCTGCAAGGTACAGGCTAAGGACACAAGTTCAGTTCTGTGAGGGTGGTCCAGTTCCAGTGGAATAGATAGAAACCACCAGAACCAGCAGGCCATGCTGGGATGTTATGATCCCCCACTCTGTGAGTAGCCTGGGTTTCACAATGCTTCCCTCCTCTCAGGCTGATCATCTCCAAGAAAGAGAGGATGCTGCAGAAGGGCTCTGGCTTCCACCTCGATCTGTTGCTCATTGTAGCCATGGGTGGCATCTGTGCCCTCTTTGGCCTGCCTTGGTTGGCTGCTGCCACTGTCCGCTCTGTCACTCATGCCAATGCACTCACTGTCATGAGCAAGGCTGTGGCACCTGGAGACAAACCCAAGATTCAGGAAGTCAAGGAACAGCGGGTGACAGGGCTGCTGGTGGCCCTGCTTGTGGGTATGCTGCCTATACTCCGAACGTCACCTTTCATGGGAGGTCCCAAGGTTTACCAACTGGAGGGGACCAACTGTTTCTTCCCCTTTCCCAGGCCTCTCCATGGTCATTGGGGACTTACTTCGGCAGATCCCCCTGGCTGTGCTCTTTGGCATTTTCTTATACATGGGAGTCACTTCCCTTAATGGGATCCAATTCTACGAGCGGTTGCACCTGCTACTCATGCCGCCCAAACACCACCCAGACGTTACCTATGTCAAGAAGGTTAGTTCTTGCACCGAAGGCCAGCCTTGGCCAGCCTGTGTGCCTCCTCCCTGTCCAGAGCAGCTCTGGAAATCCTCGTGGTACTTCATCTCCTCATCTCTGCCTCCAGGTTCGGACCATGCGGATGCACCTGTTCACCGCCTTGCAGTTGCTCTGCCTGGCCCTGCTTTGGGCGGTCATGTCCACAGCTGCTTCCCTGGCCTTCCCCTTCATCCTCATCCTCACAGTGCCTTTGCGAATGGTGGTACTTACCCGCATCTTCACTGAGCGAGAAATGAAATGTGTAAGCACCCCTCGCCCTCTTCTCTCTTTCAGTCCTCTCGCCCATGATTCCATAATGGTCAGCCCTTCCTTCCTTCCTTCTCACAGCTGGATGCTAATGAGGCAGAGCCAGTGTTTGATGAACGTGAAGGTGTGGATGAGTACAACGAGATGCCCATGCCCGTGTAGCTGCTGTCCAGAGGCCTAGCAGAGGGACTAAGGGGCAGGGGACAGGGGCTGGGGCTCCCCTCCTCCTGCCCCTCCTCATTTTTATTTAAGTGAATAATTTAAAGCCCCCTTCTCCCCACCCTGCAGTAAAGTGCTTCAACCCCAACCTAGGCTTGGTCTTGTGTCTTTGGTGGTGGGAGTCCTGAATGGAAAGAGGTGGTGGCCCAGCCCTGTTCCTTATCCCAGAAATGAGATTCATCATCAGGAAGGAAAGGGATTTTAATGAAAAAAAAAAAGATAACAGAGAGCCAAAGTGCAAATTGTCCACCCTCCTCCCCATAGGGGATCCATCCTGAGCCCCATGTGTGCTCCCTCACCCACCCTCAGGTCCCCAGCGAAGACCTAAGGCCTGAAGCTTCTGCCTCAGGTAGCTCTTGAGCTGGGGCAGGCCTCTCTGAGACTCCAGTTCTTCAAATGGCAGCTGTAAAGAGAAGACAGGTTGCAGTGGGTTGGCTGTTAGATCACATATGGGTGGGGTGGGACAGAATTTCTCACCGGCAGGAGTTGGTAGCCCATTAGGCCCAGGTGCCGCTCCCTCAGGGCCCGAGAGCCCAGCAGCACCCTGCCGTCACGGCAGAAATGCCAGCGTTCTCGCAGCATCAGCACCACCCTGGAGAGCAGTAGACTTGGGTCAGGTGGCTGTTGGACAGTCATCCAGGGCTCCCCAACTCTGTTTCGTTTTCCTTACCTTTGGGTAGGGTCTTGGGTTGTAGAGTTAAAGTTAGCCCGGTCCTGTTGGCAGGACCGTGGTGGGTAGGGCAGGAAGGGATCTTGTGTCCTCATAGGTAGCACGGCACCAGAACTACCCACACAGAGTAGAAAGTCTGTAGGACAGATAAGCCTTAGCCTTGCTACAGCTTTATGTTGAGCACCCCTCCCCATCCATACCTCACCTGTGCAGTAACCTGGAGGGACAGTCAGGTCCTGACGGTACTTTTCTTCCCCTAACAGCTGGCGCAGCCCCTCAGCTACCATGTCCTTGTGGCTAAAAGGAAAGAACAGTGGTAAAGGAAAGGTATTCTTCCATTAGGAAACAATGGTTCTGGCTTTCCTACTCTGCTCCTGGGGCTGCCCCCTCCCCTAGCCCACCTGTATTTGCAGCGGGCACGGTCAGTGATGAGGGGCTGTGGGAAGATGGGCACTCGCTGCCTCTGGGGAAGGCGGGGACCTTGGTATCCTGGGAGTTCAAGCTCCACAGCCGTGTCGAGTAGAGAGAGGTAGCGTCGCACAATCAAAGAAGGAGGAGTGCCTGTAGGGAAGCAGGGACTGGGGGACACTGGGCGGCTGACACCTGGGCATGCCCCTGCCCTACAGCCCTTGCCCCCACCAGCCACTCTGTTTGCATACCATTGATGTGGTTGATGAAGCTGGGGGAGAAGACAAACTGCAGGGCTCTGAAGGGCAAGCACTGCAGCTGGCACAGTGACATCAAAATGTTGACTGTGGCCAAGGGTGCCACCCCAGCTTCCCGAGCCAGGATCCTCTCAAGACAGGGCATAAACTGCTGCTCCAGGGGCAAGTAGTTCAACCTCCCAAAGGGCAGGACCAACTTCTGTACCACCTGTAGAAAAAGGCAGCATTATCCAGCAGGAAACACTGCTGTGTCTTTCTATGTCTCTAAAGCTAACTTGGTTATGCAGACCAGGCTGGCCTCAAACCCAGAGAGCCAAATGCTACTGCCTCTGCCAGAATTAAAGGCACATGCCACCATGTCAAGCTCTCCTGCATGTTTAATAGGTACAACCTGAGGGAGGCCTGGTTCAGTCAGTAACTGCTTTCCAGGCAGAATGCCCTCCATATCCACATAGGCCCTAAGTTTTACAGCTTAAGCAGTGTCTTGAGCTATATACCACAGTAAGAACATAACTGTGAGGGTGTAACTCATAGGATGAGAGCAGAACTAGGCAGCTCTGCAGGAGCTTTGGGAAGCTTCAGGGCCCTAGACATACCACTCTACTGATTATGAGAATTGGACAATCAGTGAACAAGACAGATGTCCTGGGGTAAAAAAACATAGCTTAGCTGGACAGCTTGCTCCAGAAGCCAAACAAGCTAGATAAGGGGCTGGGCCTAACCAAGTCGCTGAGGACAACTCGGAGAAACATACAAGGATGGAAGGCCAGCCCACCTTGCTGTTGAGCTGGGCTTCCTGAGCCACCAGGAAATGAGCAATGGCTTCTAGAAGCTGGGGTTCCCGCAACCGGTGCCGGGCCAGGTGCTGCGCCAGAAGCACCATTACATGAGGAGTCAGGTCTTCTGGCTTTGCCTCTGTGAAGAACAGCCTGTCATACTGTGCCTTCAAGGAAGACTCTTGTGGGCTAGATTGCACTTCAGCCCAGTGGCTTCATCTCATCCCTTGCCTCCCTTTTACTTTTAACCCTTGGCACCTGCCAGGCTTCTGATTAGATGCTGACGAGGGTACCGCAGGAAACGGGGGCAGCTGAGGGCCGCTTCCAACCTTTGACCACCATAGATGGCAGGCTGATGTGGGGAAGGTGGTTTTGGAGGGAGACGGGACCTTCGCTCCTGCTCGAGGGCACACAGGAGTGGTCCATCTGATGGGAAGCCTGGGAGGGAGAGGGACAAAGACCATCCTGGTAAGAGAGCTGGGGTATGCTATCTTGCCAAGTGGAATGAATGAGTCCTCAAATTCCTTGTCATTATTTCTTGAAAACGATGGGGAAAGGGGAAAATACTTATTTCAGTGGAGTGACATGGTATCATGTGAACATGATGTATCAACAATGTGTGGGGAAAGCCTTATACAAAAGTCACCTTGTGCCAAGTATAACAAACTGTGCCTCCGTGGCTACCTAGAGCACTGTATTAGAAAGAACCTAGTACCCTGCAGTGAGAAAGATGCTTGGGGGTGTGCCACTACTGGATGGGAATCAGAGTTAACAATGGCTGAGTCCTCTACTGCTTTCTCTTCTCCTACTGTTCCCTAAACACCCACACCTTCAGATACCCTCCTCACCAAGTAAGACTGCAAGGTGCAGACACACATGGATGGTGTGAACGTCAAAGGAGGGGCAGTTTCGGATGATGAGCTGACTCAAGTCCTGCAGTGTGGCCTGCTCCACAGGAGAGGGCCTAGGCTGAGACACCAAGAGCTGGCTCAGACGACGAAGTGCCACAGGGTAGTGATGAGCTCGCACCTTGGTGGGGTTCTGGCTCAGCCATCGCAGCAGCTCCCCAGGGCTTCGTGCCTGTTCCAGAAGCCGTTGAAGGCCTTGCACAGGGCCTCCTCCAAAAGGCCGGTCCCCGGACTTGCTGGGTCCCAAACAACAGGGCTGTACTGGTGGGATGAGCAGCAAACCAGACAGCCGAGCAGGGGAAGTCTGGGCAGAGAGCAGGATTCGAAGCATGGAGCTGGGTGGTGGAGACCCTGAGGGGGTGGCCCAGAAAACCGGGTGAGGTTTCCTCCAAGGGGAAATATGCTATCTAGTCCTTACCTGACTCCCCATCCAAAGGGCCTGAAGTTTAAAAAAAAAAAAAAAAAAATCCCGTGTCACTGCTCTGGTATTCTTTCCCATCCTGCCCCTCTTCCCCCATTCCTTAAAACAGAAACCCTAATTCTTTAAGTGTGCTCAGTGCAACTCTATTACATTTCACATGCATATCTCCTTCGATGCTCCGTGCAAGCTGATGAGTCGCAAGGCTGGCATTACCTCATTTCACAGGTGGACAAACAAGGCCCAGAGCAGCAGAGAGGTTAAGCCCGAGGTCATTCACAGAGCTAGTGGTTGCACCCAGCCAGGAGCCCCGGTGGTCCCGGCGAGCCCTGCCGACCACCTCCCCATCCCGCAGGAGGAGGCGGCGGGGTGGGTGGAACGCAGGTTCTGCAGCGGGCCGGTGCTGGGTCCCATGCTGGGCGCTCCCACTTACCAGCCGCATGACCTTGGACTAATAATGTCTCCGCCTCTCTGCCTAAGCCTCCACACTAGTGAAATGAGAACACAGCGCAACCTCACAAGGCGCGCGCCGAGCCCGAGTGAGCCGTCTGCCAAGTTGATGCTGTCCGCTGGAGGGGCCCCCACACCCTGTCCCGGCCCCGGGAGGCTAACAGCTCCTGATCACCGCCACAAACACCAACTCCCGCCGCCCTCCCGAGGTCCGTCCCGCAGGCGCCACCCTACATGACTCCCCGGGCCCCGCGTAGGTCAATCTCTCAGTAGGTCTCGGGGCCCGGGAGCCGGGCTCCCCCCGCGGCCTCCTCATCAGCGGGCCACCGAGTCTGCCATCTTCCCAGCAGCCCCGGATCGCCCCCAGACGCCAATCGCAGCCCAGCACCAGGGCAGCGGAGACGTGGCTCCCGACAGGCGCTGCGAACAGAGGAGTCGAGAGCCCCGCCCCCCGCTTCCGGGAAGTGCGCGCGTCGCGGGGGCGGGGCTACAGAGCTTGTCCTGAAAGATGCCGAGTGGCGATCCGCTGTCCAGCCCTGGGGTAGCTTGCTCACTCAGGACCTAGGGCAGATCCCATTCTCCTAGGACAAAGGCTCCTCATCCTTAAGCCCCACAAAGACACACTAGGTGTGAAAACGTCACAGTTTCTTTAATCTGCACAAATTCCAGAAAACAACTCTGCCCCTCTCAATTCCCCTTCACCAGTCTCCCAGTCCACCGGTTTCCAATTCAGCCTAAGCAGCTCTTTGAAACTAGATGTATCTAGATCCTCTTGTCAGCACAATAAGATGGGCCCATTGAGGTGGCCTGGCTCTGTGCCGGGCCAAGGCAGCGACAACAAGTGCCTGATCCAGAAGAGCCCACTGTCATTGAAGGCTGAGGGCCAGCAGCCCCAGATGGCCCAGAGCTATGAAGATCACATGGAGCGGTCTCCGCGAACACCTGGAGTCCTCTGCTGCGCAAGGCTGGGCTCCAGGGCAGTGGGAAAAGACAGGCAGCGGGTGAGGTGGGCCTGGGCAGACAGCAGCTCCCTTTGCGCCTTGGGGAATGAGGTCCAGAGGGGCCAACTACACTGCCAAAAGCCCGTGGAGGCACTACGGGCGATACATGGCAAAGGCCAGGAGACTGAGGAGCAGGGTGAAGCCTGCCAGGCCCAAGGTAGCGGTCAGGGGAAAGAAGGGCCGGTACTGGATCTGGCAGTACCAGAGCAGGAGCAGTAGCAGAAGCAGCAGGGGCAACAGAAGGCTGCCGATTTCCAGCCCGGAGGGGCCGGGCTCTGACCCCGGTGGGCAGGGAGGATGTGGGGGACCGACTCTGGTGGACACGTGGCAGTGGAGAACGCAGTTGGGGGGAAGGTGGAGACTTCCCAGTGTCTGGGTGTCGTCTCCTAGAAGCTGGCCTTGGTAGATGAGTCGAACCTGCTGTTCCCGGCCTGGGAACTGGGTCCTGAGGAGAGAGGGACCTGGGTAAGAAAGCAGGCCTCAGGCAATCCTGGTCCTTTGTTCAGAGGACCAATCCTCACTTTTACCCCTGCCTTACACCTGACCACCCAGATCCTGGCTTCAGGAGGACAGGTTGGAACAGGTTAACAGGTATGGTGTGTAATGAGAAGAGACAGTTTTCTCAAACAGAAAATATTGGAGAGTTTCATGGTGGCTCTTCTATAATCACCCACCCCATTTTTAGCATTTGTTCTTACTCTCTGCCCAGCTTACCTTTTCAAGGAGCCAATGGTGTCCTGAGGCCAGGCCCTGGCCACCTGTTCAGAGTCATTGAGAAATTTCAACCGTAGCAGTAGGGGTTCCTGCGGAGAGTCTGGAGGTGTTGATGCTGTGACCCCTGTGTCAGGCTCTGGCTGTGCAGATGGACCTCTGTGCCTCAGGCTCGGACTCTCAGCCCCTGGGGCTTCCTCTCTGATGCTGTCGATGGCTGCCATAGCTTCACTGGGCTGTGCTGGTGTTGTGGTCCCTGACTGCTGTGGTAGGGGGTCTGGGCTCTCAGTGGTATGTGTTGAGACCCAGGCGAGGGCCAGCACCAGAAGGCAGGCAAGCACCGCAAAAAGGACAGTCACCTCATCGCCTACGCCTTCAATCAAGGCCATGGCACCCGTGTTGCCAGAGGTGCTATGGAGCTAGAGAGGCACAAAGAATTGGTTAGGGGCTGCTTTCTGGTCAGGAATCATCCCAACTTTAACTGTCCTAGTCATTCTGTGTTCTTACCCACTCAAGATAAGGACTGGTCCAGCATCCTGTAGTTCCAAACTTGCCTTTTGGGTATGTCCCTTTCCAGCACCAGATTCCAAGTCCTAACTTTGCTATCTGAGTTCTGGATCTTCATTCAGCTCCCGATTCACCCAAACCCTACATTCAAGAAAGGGCCTTGCTTTTCTAAGCAACCCTCTCCTTAAACTTAACCTTCATTGAACTTTACCCAAAAAGCTTACCTATTTGGTCCGCTTCATCCCAAAGTTCACTCCACCTATTTATAGCAAAGCTCATTTGATGCCCTGTCGCTTAAGTGTCTCTGACAAAAGGGTCTCTATAGCCCCCTGACCTCCCCCTTACCATCTACCCAAACTGCACCCACAACACAGACTGCTTCTCAAAGCTTCCTAGACAACCCCAGACGTCAAACTCCGCCCTTGGCCAATCTGGAGTCAACTCAGCTCGGGCCCTTTCTCGGGTCCACCCAAAGCCCACCCCGCAGCAGTACGACTCAGCGCCTCCTGGGTGCCAAACCCAGAGGCCTCCAGACCCTTGATCCCTGGGGGAGAACCTAGACTTAGCCCTCCCTACCCCCGACTGCTCCATCACTCCTCCCATCTGCCCGCCCCCCAGAGCTACAGGAGGGCACCAGCAATCTCGGGGCGGGGCAATCAGGTCCCAGCTGTGGCCTGGGGCGAACGGGTGGGCGCGGCCACGCACAGCGACTCACCGCCCAGCTCCACCAGCTCCATCTCGGCTCCTCGGGAACTTCCGGGCCGAAGGCACTGAGAGGTCGCAGACACCTGAGGTCCCTCTCCTTCCCTGCTGCCGCGGCCCGGGAGCATTGTGGGGATTGTAGTTCACCCTATTTAGTTCCCGCCCTCCGCTTTGTGAACCCACGTGCCGGGATGAACCAGATGTTCCCGGTATCCGTGACTCGTCGATGGGCCCATAGGGAGGACCATGGGGTTCTGCTTGTCCACAGAAATTTGGTCAGCAGCAAGAAATTCTATCCCCGCCACCAGCTGCTAGAGCATCTGTCACTCCTGACACCAACGTCATCCTGCAGCACGTCAGAGCACCCGCGTTGGTGAGGCAGTGATGAAGACTCTGGGGAGCGCAGGTGGACATTACCCCAGCCCAGTCTGTGTCACAGTGGACGTCAGAAAGTAGCTTGGTTTTCTAAATCGACTCCAGCCGAGAAGGCGTGGGCTGCCCGCCCCACTTGTTCGAGAGAGTGCCTGACTCGGCTGTCTCCTTTCCTGGCCTCTCCTCCACTGACTGTGTCCCTATGAGATTGTAAAAGTGGCATAGACTTTAGAACAGAGCATACATTCTGAGATCTCATGTAGACTCATCAGCTACACAATCTCTGATGGGTTACTTAATCTCTGAACGAGTATAATTCTAGGTCAGTTGGAAAGAAGAAACTTGGTGTTTTATTAAATAAGAATGACAGTTCTGTAAAATATATATGTCACTGTGTTTTGCTCACCTAGTATTAAAGCATTTGGCTTCACCAAAACCTAAACTGAGAGACTGTCTAAGTATGGTAGCATAGCACTGTAATCCCAGCACTGGGAGCTGAGGTGAAGATTAAGAGGTTGAGACTACCTTTGGCCACCTAGAGAGACACTGACTTATTCCTTCCACCCCTAAAAAATGTGTTTCTGTATAAAGGGTATAGCCATGGTGACAACTACCCTCTGTAGATTTTCCTTATTCCTTTCACTCCAATATCTGCAGGAATCTTGAATCCTGGATTTTACAGAGCAGTTTTTACTTGGGAGTTTGCACACACATACGTGTATGTGTGTGATGCATACATGTGAGTGTACACATACAGGTCTTGTCTTCTGCTCCCTATGCTAAGGTTACAGGTAGTGGCTTCCATGCCCGGCTTTTGACATGAATACTGAAAGGTCAAATTGAGGTCCTTATGCTTGCAGAACAAGACCCTAACTATTTTTTTTAAATGGGGCTTGTATATTATATTTGTATGGGTGTTTGCCTGAATATATGTGAGTACATCACATGCATGCCTGGTGCCTCTAGAGGTGAGACAAAGGCATTGGTACTAGAGTGATAGTCAGGTTTTGTGTGTGTGGGGGGGGTTTCTTCTGATTTTACCTTTATTTCCTTCACTTTAAGCCAGTCATTAAATTTCACAGTGATTTCTGGGGTGGGGCAGAAGGAAGGCGTCATTCAGAATGATGGAGGCCGTGGCCTGGTTGGCCTCACTGGGGAAGCTGGAGGAGCAAGACTGCCCTGCTGGCAGGTAGGTGATGTTCTGAGAGCAGGAAAGCTGGTATGCAATGTCCTCAGCAGCTTCCAGCTTCTGCAGCTCAATCAGGCTGTCACCTGCTGTGGCCAGTGAGTTGGTAATCAGCTCAGCTGCCTTGGAGTCACCCTCAGCAGAGAGGATGGCTGCCTTCTTTTTCTGCTCAGCCTTCTCCACCACAAAGCTGGCCTTCTCCATTTCCTGCTGAGCCACCTGTTTGGCTTCTACTACCTCTGTGAACTCCTTCCCCAAGGTCAAATGTGTCAGGGACACGTCATCCAGGATGAACCCAAATGTTGCTGCTCGCTCTGTGAGGTCATCGTTCACCTGCCCGGAGACCAGCTGAATAATCAGTCTTCAGCATCGAATAGAGAGAGCCACCACCGACTTGAGGATCTCTGTGGTGATAGACCACAGCACCGGCTCATCGTAGTCCTCATAGGTGCTGGTGTAGACACCGGGAAGCTGGCTGGTCACTGGCCAGAAGAGGATGTGTAGTGTGAGGTTGACGTTCTGTAAGTCTTTGTTCCCCGTGATGACCGGCACATTCCATGGTCAAGAGCAGCAGTCAAAGATGATTGGTTTCTGCACCCAAGGAATGAGAAAGTGAGTCCTTTCCTCCACCACAATGTCCTGTACACCACGGAATCGGTCAAAGATGACGGCTCTAGCATCCACATTCTATAACGAAAAGCTCACCCCACCCCCTGCAACTGCTAACGCCAGGCCGAACTTGCTTTGGCAGCCATGACTCCTTCTGTTGTTTCCGCTCACACCTCCTTCCACTCCGACCTCCACATGAATTCCCCCATGATTAGCAGTTTTTAGGAGTCATGTAGATGTTGGAAACCAAATCAGGGTCTTCTACAAGAGCAGCAGGTATAACAGGTACAGCAAATGCTCTTAACTCCTAAGCCATCTCTCTAGCCCCATCCAGTCCAGTCTTAATTAAAAATGATCTATCTGGTCTTCTATGGATGGCACTTCTGTTTACTTCAGTTTTCAGATTAAGACAGATCAAATAATTGCCTTGAGCACATCATCTTGGATTTATAAAATAAGGAACTAACTTGTCTCTAGCTTCTTCATATTTCTTCATTTATGCTATACTTAAATGTTTTATATGCTAGGTATTGTGCAAGATACTGGACATATAATGCTTCCTCTCCTTGCCCTCATTTATACATACACTAACAGAGGAATAGAGATGTAGACAATCAGTGAATGTTAAGGTAGGTAGGTATATGCTGGTGGCCGGGGCAGCACTTTGGAACTTTTCCCCCCTCAAGAAGTTCTGGCGGACCTTCTTGCTGCCAATTCTATTTAAGCATCTAACAGAGATGCTATGGGTTGGTTTGTTTATCTATAGTTTTGTTTTTCAAGACAGGGTTTCTATATGTAGCCCCAACTGTCCTAGAAATCTTGATGTAGAGCAGGCTGGCCTCTAACTCACAGAGATCCATCCACCTCTGCCTCCTGAATGCTGGGAGTGAAAGCATGCATCTCTACCACCTGGCCAGAGTATTAGTATTTAGTTTTAAAAATCATAAAGTACAAAAAATTATAAAGTAGAACTATAATTTTCTATGAGAAAAGCTGCATTTTCTGTTTAATGACTACAGTTTTCAGATTAAGTCCAGAAAATTTACAAGACATTCCTAAAATCATACAGATAGAAGCTTTCAGTAGTTTGAGAGGTCCAAGAGTTGATTAGTTTGTATCTGGTCCTTTGGAAACTAAGAGAAATGTAGGGTGGTGGGTAAAACATCAAATAATAGGCAATATTATTTTGGGGAAAAGTCCAGGTTGCATTTTGAAGTGGAAATGAGTGTAAAAAAGACATGTGTGCTGGAAAGATAGCTCATCCGTTAAGACCAGTGGCTGCTCTTTCAGAGGACTTAGGCATCAGGTACCTGTCTGTACATAATACACATATATACACACAGGGAAAACACCATACACATACATAGATATGTGTAGAACATTTGCCCAACATGGTTAATAAGGGCCTGCAGTCCAACCCTAGGACTAAGAGAGGGGGGTGCAGGGCATGTATCAATGGTGAAATGATCTACTTAAGATACTCTTGACTACTGTGTAAATTAAAAGTTTTAAGTTTTTACTGATGGTCAGACCAAAAGTTGGTTTGTGTCTCTGAAGTCTGTTGGTGTCCAAGCTCAGGGGTACAGAGTTAAAAGGCAAAACCCACAAAGACCATAATTTACATCAAAGTTAGATGAGGGTTATAGAAACCTTGAAACATTTATGCCTTGCATAGCATAATGATTGCTTCAGACATAATATGACTGTTTTTTTTTCTCAAGACAGATTCTTTTCTTTGTAGCCCCAGCTGTTCTAGAACTCACTCTGTAGACCTGGCTGGTCTTGAACTCATGGATCTGCTGCCTCTGCCTCTACTGGGATTAAAGGTGTGCACCTCACTACTACCCAGTGTTGCCTTTCATTTTTGAAACAGGATTGGTGATCTAGAATCTGCCTTCCTAACACCAGGACTTTAGGCATGTACTTGTATTCGCTGGTTTGGTTTTTAAGGATGGTCTCATACAGCTCAGGTTGGCTTTGAACTCCCTATGTAGCCCAGGCTGTCCTTGAACTAATCTTCCCATGACCCCTGTGCTGGGATAACATGTACCTCATGACACCTGGCATCCTCTAGCAGATTTACTCCCTTGCAGACCCATGTGGGTTCTGGTGTGTTTCTTTAATGAACCAATGAACCCTCTTCAGTATGGTAGAGAGGGTCTTTTGGGAGAGGGCTGTCACTGTGAGATAAGAATTGGGACACTGTTGTTTCAAGCTTGCAGAGGCCCTTGGGTGAAGCTCAGGGAGAACTGAAAATAGTAACGGGGAGCCTTCCCAGTCTCTGCGGTGCAGCCAGCAGTGAAGACCCAGGCAGAGAGCCAGGGAAGAGAACGCTGGCATGATCCCTAGGGCTGACTTCGAGGCCTGGAGACTGAGGAGCTGGTGCAGCACTAAAAGAGGGTGGCGCCGCTGGGCCTGGGCGAGCTTCTCTGACAATCAGTCCCATTTATCAGCACCCTCAGGCGCAGGGAACCCTTTGGAGTAGCCCAAGAATTGCACACCGGCCTTGAGCGATGGAAGAGAGGTAGAAATGACAGCTGGCCGGACGTGGGGACAGCGTGGTCGTATCCTCAGGCGGGAGGCCCTCGAGGCGTCTAGCTTAGGGGCCGGCGAGCGGGCGGAAGGGCCTACGCGAGTGGGTGGGGCCGTGCGCCGCGGCCAACAGCGGCTCTTGGGGGTGGAGGCTGAGGCGCCTGCGAGCGAGAGAGGGGCGGGGGCGCAGGGCGACGCGCTGGAGGGGCGGGGGCGGCTGGGAGGGGGGCTCGGCTGCGTGTGCCGGAGCCGGCGGGGGCGGCGGTGCGTGCGCATGACGCGCGGGGAGGGCCCGGGCCGCGCGCTCCCGGTCCCGTTGTTGTTGCCGCTGGAGGCAGCTCCGAGGCGGCGGGATCTCAGCGCCGGTAAACGCCGGGCGGCGGCCCCAGCGTGCGCGGCCGCGCCTTCTGGCCTCGGCTCCGGGCCTCATGTGCTAACCCTGTGCCGCGCGCTTCGTAGTTAGGGGTCCCGCCAGCCCCGCGCGCTCGCTCGCCGCCGCCGCCGCCGCGCCGCCCCAGGCCCTGGCTGGGCCCGCTTCGGGCCCCGCGCCTCCGGAGCCATGAACTTCCAGGCAGGCGGGGGCCAGAGTCCTCAGCAGCAGCAGAGCTTGGCGGCTCCGGGGGGCGGCGGCAGCGGCGGCGGCGGCGCGGGGGGCGGCGGGCAGTTCGGCGGCGCGGGGCCCGGAGCCGGGGGTGGCGGCCCCTCGCAGCAGCTGGCCGGCGGCCCCCCCCAGCAGTTCGCGCTCTCCAACTCGGCCGCTATCCGGGCCGAGATCCAACGTTTCGAGTCGGTACACCCCAACATCTACGCCATCTACGACCTGATCGAGCGAATCGAGGATTTGGCACTGCAGAACCAGATCCGGGAGCACGTCATCTCCATCGAGGGTGAGCGGAGCCGGGGGGCTGCGGGATCTAAGGCGCGGTGGCCTTTGCAGTGCTGGCCGGTGGCTGGGGGGGGGGTGTCCTCCACCCCCGGTCCATCCCCTCTGGCGCTCAGGGGTCTTATGGAGCTGAGGTTCGCGGTTTGCTAATTCCTACTGCAGAGCTTTGGTCCAGGTTTTTCCATGTCTCATACAAGAACACTTTTTTAAAGGGACGGTGGGTTCGGTCTTGTGCCATTGGACACGTTTTTTGTTTTTTATTTTTATTTTCTGAGTGTGTTTGTGTGTTTTTCTCTTCATAACCTGGGATGTGAAGATGGTTGTCGCGCCAAGGACTGATGCTCTGAGTCGCCAAGGACCGGGAGGCCCTGGGGCCACATCTGGCTTGGCACAGTCCGGTCGGGTGGGTGCGACGCAAAACCTTGGTGGGTCGTGAAGGTGGTAGGGTTGATTCCTGAGAGTAATCTTAGCTGCTACTTTGGCCCAGCCCGGCAGTAGAGGTGGAGGATCAGAGCTTTGGGTTAGTGGATGGCAGCCTTCCTGGGCCTCTCCTGCAGGCTTTGGAGGGTGGCGCTCCCCGCGGCGCCCTCTCCCGACGCACACCCACCCTTACGCTTCTGCGGCCAGGCGGGCGCGGGCCTGGCCTGGGCGCAGGACTGGGGAGCTATGGCCGCGTGGGAGGCACTGGATGGTCTCTCAGCGCTATCAGTGCCCTCTAACCCCCAGGCATACATGCGACTGTCAGGATGCTGACTGACCTCTAGGGAGGTCGGGCCTGGATCTAAGGGGACCGTAAACCCCAGGCCATGCACTGCTCCTAATAGTGTTCCTTCCTGTGGGCACATGGGCCCTGAACTCTGGCAGCTGAAGGGCACATTAATTGGGGGCACACTGCTGGCAAGAAGCCCCGCGACCACCTTTGGTGTAGTGGAGGCTAGCTGGCAGCAACAGGCACCCCAGTGGCAGTGTTGACCTTCTAGCAAGCTTGGGACAGATGGGCCTCGCCCTGGTCCATCTGCTTCCTTTTCCAACTCTGCTTGAAGGGGGACGCCCACCAGCAGGTGGTGGGTTCTGCCTTAGTGGCAATGCAGGGAGAGCCAAGGCCAGTTGCTGCCGACATGGAGTTGGGAAGGGCATGCCCACTATTTGGGCCCTTCAGTTTAGGTCCTGTTCCCATCTTGTGTGAGGCTTTGGAGCTCTCTGTACTTGAACAGCCCTGTTTTGCTTTTTGAGGTACCCATAGCTGATGAGTCTCCAGATCTTTTGTGAAATAGAGCCCCCCTCACCACCTCCACCTTTAGATCTGGGCCCTTTTGTTGTAACATTCCCAGCTGTCTTCCTTTTGATCTTTTCCCAGCCTGTTTTCCTCTCTTTCCTTTCAAGGCAGAGTTCACTGTGAACTAATTAGGTGACAGAAAAAACTCATTAACATGGATTTGAGTAAATGGCATGGAGTCACCGCTGTGGCTGCAGATTGGGAGGCAGCATTTGTGTGAGCCCAGGGTCTTCAGAAGAGATGAGGTGTTGTTTTTGTCTGTTTGGTTTTTGTTTGTTTTGTTTTTTTCTCAGATTCAAGAGCTTCTCTGTTCCTAGAGGAAGTATGAAGTTCCTCAGTTCCTCATCAACTCCCAAGATGACTTCTGCCTTTTTGGGAGGATGAAACAACTTACTGGACAAGTGACACACACACACACAGAGAGAGAGAGAGAGAGATTGAGAAAGAGATGTTGGGTGTGAGTGTGTGTATCTGTGTGTGTTGGGGGATCAGCTGTCCAGAGATTTTCAAGAGTAGGGAGAAGACAGGCTGAACAAGCTCCACACCTAATTCATATTTATTAGTGTTATTAGCGACCTAATAATTCCTACTCACATACCAAATTGGGCATCTTCTGTGCAAGTCATGATCCCAGGAAGTACTTGTTTTGGTTTTGATCTCTGTCCAAAGCTCAATCTGATAGGCAACATTTTCTAGAGCCTTCACCCAGACCAACTTCCTCATTGAGGTTTGGAAGTACCCCGCTGTTCCATCTGCCACCATCATGAAATCCTGGGCCCTGATGATCATTGTCACCAGACTGACCCAGCTGTTCCCCATATACGAACAGCCCTCAGCTCTGCTGTCCCCACCCTGTCCCTGTCTCTTTGGTCTGGGAAAACCTCCAAGTGTCTTCTTTCACCTTCCCCTTTTCTAGGAACTCGTTTTTTTTTACTCCCACCCTGCTGGCTTTCATGTTTCTGCCGACCCAACTTTTCCACTGTAGGCAGGCTAAAAAGAAAAAAAAAAAAAAGGTTAAACCTATTCAACCAGACTTCTCCAGTGTTCAGCCCTGTGTGCTTCCTGCAGTAGAATTCTCCATTTGCCTAACCATATCGGTCTGTTCTACAAGACAGTGTTCCCACCTTGCCCAGAGAAGGGTGATAACAGCATCTTAGTCTTTCTGATTGGACTGAGCCCCCTAAGCCCAACAGATGTAGGATGTTACATGCACACAGAATTGCCAGGAGCCTATGCTTCAAGGAGCTGACCTTCCTTCAGTTAATCTCTTGTGAAGGGCTTGTTCTGTTTTGTCAGAAGGTGACTGCCAGAACCATTTAAAACACAGAAATTCCTTTCCTACTCAAGAGAGAACACCTGCCCAGCACTTAGCTCCAGGGAATGACAGAAACACTACCAGGGCCTGGAAGACCTGTGCAGGACCTCTGAGTCACTCAGCCTCACCAGTGGGAAACTGACCCTCAGAAATGGGAGGGACCAGTGTGAACCCAGCCTCTCTCCTTCCCAAGGAAAAGTGAGTCTCCTTGCCTCTGGGGTTGCTTCCTAGAAAGAAGAATGCAGGGACAGCAGGGTTTCAGTTGATGGCAGTGATTGGGGAAGACTCGGGGTAGACCTGGCCATCCAGAAGCCCAGAGAAGGTGTTAGGAGGAGCAACTCTAGGGGATTTGGGTTCTGGGCCTGGACAGTTGCCTATTTGTGTATGCCCTGTGGCTATTATTGTGTATGCAGGAACCCAGCTTTGTCCGCTGCATGAAACCCCTTTGTTTTTCCCTGGGGTTTATGTTTCCTATAAGTTCCTTTGAGCATTCCTGCTCTCCCTGGATTGTTCTCAGCCTCATTCATGCAGTTCCCATTCTTCCTGTCTTCCTACCCAGGCTGTGGGTTAAGGGATATCCCAAAGGAACTGGAAGGAAGAGATATGGGCTTCTTCCTGTTTGGTTCAGGCAGAGAAGGGCCAGGTGTTTTGGGAAAGCCAGAGAGAGCAGCAGGAAAAGGGTTTCAGCCACAGTCTCTGCCTGACCAGTCTGGGGTTAACGTTATGGCTGCATTTCCCCATTGTTCTGAGATTTCTCTTCCCATATTCCTGCCATAAGGAAAGGACATAGAAGTTCTTGAGCTCCTTCTGACTTTGCTGATTGTTTAGGGCAGTCTCCACCCTGAGGATTCTTGCCACAGGATCTGCTGTCTTGTGCAGTAGTACCCAAGCTAGGCTTTTCCCAGTGGCCCTAACTTGTAGGTCAGGACTGGGTTGGAGCCTACATCTGTCACTCTGTGATTCCTACAGTTAGCTATTTCAGTGGAGAGGGCCTATTGGGGGCATGGCTGCTTATGTAGGACTTTTCACACAAGGGTTCTAGGAATTCTGAGAAAGGATACCCATGTGGGGTGCTGGTAGGCAGCAAAAAGTGTATTTGTTCCCAGTTCATCTTTTTAACTCCTATAGGTGCCCCAGTTGCATCTAGGACCTCAGAACACAGGAGAACAAAGGGGAGAGAGGGAGGAGAGACACAGTATGGGCTGGCCCAGCCACCCTCCGGTTGGCTCAGCAGGCAGGAGGTGTCAGAGGGCATCTGGAGTGGTAGTAAGGAAACTGGCTTTTCTGAAACCAGGGCAAAGCTGGGAGATCTGCTTCAGGGTTATAAAGGACTATGCTTTCAGACTATGACCTCAGGAAAACCTCCCTCAAATCATTGACTCTAGAGTCAGTGCCAGTTTTACCTCCCTCATTGGAGAAGCAGGCTGTGCCCCTACGTACCACCAGCTGTCACTTCTCAAGTGTGAGCTGGGTGTGCTGGTCAGAGGGTTTCCCACCCACAGGGGACTGTGTTAGGAGCGGTCTGAAAACATACATGTGGTATTCAGGGTATATAGCAAGTGAGTCTCTGTGCGCCTATAGTCTCTGTGTTCATAGGGAACAGTTGATGGGTGAAATGGACACTGGGGAAGGAAATTTGTTTAATTGAAAAAAATCTTTTTTTCATACAGTATATTTTGATTATGTTTTACCCCCCTCTTTCCATTTCTCCCAAGTCCTCCCCACCTCCCTACCCACTCAACTTTGTATTCTTTTTCTTGCTTCTTAAAAAAAAAAAAAAAAAAAAAAAAAGAACAAAAACAAAGGAACAAACACAGAAACTAAAATGTACAAGTAAAAGATTAATAAGAAAAAATTCCTGAAGAAAACAAAATGAGGGGCTGGATAGTTGGCTCAGTGGTTAAAAGCACTGACTGCTCTTCCAGAGGTCCTGAGTTCAAATCCCAGCAACCACATAGTGGCTCACAACCATCTATAATGAGGTTTGATGTCCTCTTCTGGTGTGTCTGACAGCTACAGTGTATACAGCTATAGTATATAATAAATAAATAAATCTTAAAAAAAATAAAACAAAATGAGACAAAATGTCTACAAAAATAGTGTTGAGTTTGTGCTTGGGGCATGTCCTGAAGTGTGGCTAATACACTCTATTGGAGAGAATGATTTTTCTGTTGTGGGAATAGCTGTAGACGGCTTCTTAGTTAAGGGTGGGAACCTGCATCTACCTCCTCCTCTCATCACTGGGACCACATACACTTTGAGCCTATGAAGGTCATGAGTGTGCACTCATGGGCTATGAGTTCATAACGTGCATCTGGAACACACTGTTCTCTTGGTCTCACCCATGGTCTCTGTCTCGCATAGTCATTTACTCTGCTTGTCCACAGCTCCTGGGCCCAGGAAGAGGTTCAATACAGACATCCCATTAGAACTGAGTGACCCAAAGTCCTTCTGCACGTTGTTTAGTTGTGGGTGTCTGTGCTAGTTGGAAAAGGAATTTTTAATGCCCTCTCTTATAGTTGTTCTTTTCCATCTTCTAAGATCTCAAGAAACCATGGGAGTTGGTGCTTCCTTCTGCAGGACCTAGGTGACCTGAGAAGATTCAGGCAAGAATATGGAGTGGCCTGTATGAGAGTAAGCCCCTTGACTTGTGCCTTTGAGTTCTTGGCCAGCTGTTAGCACATGTCATGTTGGTCCAGGTTCTGGGGAGCTCTGATCATGCTTGGAAGGTATCACTAGGGAAGATGGGTTCTTTATTTCTTTCTTTCTTTTTTTAAAGATTATTTGTTATGTAGTGTTCTGCCTGCATGTATGCCTGCAGGTCAGAAGAGGGCACAAGATCTCATTATGGATGGTTGTGAGCCACTCTGTGGTTGCTGGGATTTGAACTCAGGACCTCTGGAAGAGCAGTCAGTGCTCTTGATCTCTGAGCCATCTCTCCAGCCCTGGAAGATGGATTTTTGGGGAGACAGATGCCTTCCTACTTCTCATCACCTAAACATCAGCCTCTATTGGCACATGCTCTGAAGTTAGTTTAACCCTGGCAGTTTGCCCTGGGGTGGGTAGGGCAGGAAGGTGAACAGGCACACGGACACTTTGTCTGCCACCTCTCCATGCTCCCTGGTCTCCAGCTTTGTCCTGAACACAAAAACTTTCTCAGTGTTGCAGAACTCCCCTGGTTTTCCCCAGTGTCCTTTCATTTAGCACATGAGATGGCCCAGGACTTAGAGTAAACCCCTTGAGGCCCTACTATGAGCCACAGAGCCAGCACCTTTGGCTGGTGTTCCAGTTCCTCACTTGCATAGTTTCGTCAGCTGGCACATAGGTGTTTAAACTGCCCTGGAGTTTAAACCTGTAGATTGCAGTCTACAGTGGCTTAGACCTCCTCTTCCCTGTGTACTCTTTTCTGGTTACGTGAGTTTCCATCTGAAGCATGGCTCTTAAGGTATCACTTCCACTCAGCTGGGTGCATGGAGAACACATACATGAAGGGGTGCTCCTCCCAGAAACATAGAATGTGTTCTTTTAGAAACATCTCATGTGAGGACTGCAGAGATGGCTGCTCTTCCAGAGGACCCAACTTCAGTTCCCAGCACCCACATGGCAGCTAACAACTGTCTGTTACTCCTGTTCCAGATTTGACACCCTCACACAGGCATACATGTACAAAAAATTCTGATGCACATAAAAATAATAACAAAAATAAATAAACCATTTAAAAACTCTTATTTGAGCCACTATAATGGCTCACACTGTTAATTCCGGCACTTGAGAGGCAGAGGCATGTTGATCTCTTGTGGACTGTATGGAAGCATCACCTGTCAATAAGAAAGCCTATGGCCAATGAGTTGAGGCAAAAAATAGGAGGTGGGAGTTCTGACAGAGAGGAGAGAGAGAGAGAGAGATTGATTGATTCTGATAAAGAGTCAGGCAAGGGAGATTAGCCCCATGCTGAAGGAGACAGTAGCATGAAACTGAGGAGAAGTAACCAATCACATAGCAGAACTTAAAATAGAATAAATGTGTAGTTAAGTTATAAACTAGTTGGGAAACAAACCAAAGTTAATGGCTACAAGCCTGTGTAGGGAGTTCAGCCAGCCAACCTTCATAGTGAGACCCTCACTATCTCACACTAAATAAGTAAGAAGCCTCATTTGAAGGGCTGAAGAAATGGTCAGTAGTTCAGAGCACTGAGTTCTCCTGTAGAGAAACTGGGGTAAGTTCTCAGCATACACGGTTCTGGTATCTGTGATCTGGTCCCCCCTGGAGGCGTCAGACATGCATGTGGCACACATATGTGCATGCAGGCTGTTAGCTTTCTGTTGCTCTGATAAACACTTCAACCAGAAGCAGCTCGGGGAGGAAAGGGTTTATTCCATTGTGTAGCTTATAGCCCATCTGGAATGGAAGTGAGAACAGTTACTAAAGGCAGGAATCTGGAAGTAGGAGCTGAAGCAGAGATGGTAGAGAGAGGACTGTTCTCTGTTTTCCTCCACTGCTTACATTACTGCCTTTGCTTTCCCCATCCCACCCGCTACCTGGTTTTGTTTTTGTGACATGGTTTTCCTGTGTAGCCCTGGCTATACTGAAACTTGCTCTGTAGACAAGGCTGGTCTCAAACTCAGAGATTTGCCTGCGTCCTCCGGAATCAAAAGTGTGTGCTGCCCTGCTGCTGCTGCCCTGCCACTACCTCGTCCTCCACTGCCTTTCTCATACCTCCCAGGACCATCTGCCCAGGGCTGTAACTGTCGACAGTGGACTGAATCAAAAAAAAAAAAAAAAAAAAAAAAAAAAAAAGGTGCCACATGCTTACCCCCAGGCCAATCTGATAGGTTTCAGATCTGCAGATAACTTTAGGCCATTCTATTCACAGAATAACTCTCCAGTACACAGGTAACATACTCGTAGACACAAAGATCTTTTCAAAAATCTCAATTTTAATCCATGCTTATGTGCTGAAAGTGTGTGTTTGTTATTCCCAACTCATATAACAGGAAGTTTCACCATGCCTGTCCCACCTTCCTGCCTGAAGTTACTGTCCGGAGAATCCATGCTTCCTTTCTAGACTCTTTCCCCTCTGCGGATTTTTGTACCGCTGGTGTTTAGAGAAAGGATAGAATGTTCTGGTTTGGTTTTGTGGATCTGTGTGCATGCATGTGTGTGTTAGTATGTGAGCACTGAATGTCTTCCTCAGGTGATTGCTGACAGTGTTTTGAGACAGTCTCTCACTGAAACTGGCCTCACAGACTCAGCTAAACTGGCCGAAGTCCCAGGGCTTCTCCTGTCTGTGTCTGTGTCTCCAGTGCTGTGATCACCAGCACACACCACCATGCTTTTCTATGTGGACACTAGAGATTGAATCACACCCTTTTGCTGTGTTTGTGACTCACAGTAGTCCTGCTGGCCTGGAACTTGCTATGTGACGGAGGATGACCCTGAACCTGAACTTTTTCCTTCCCAAGTGTAGGGATTGTAGGTGTGCGAAATGTTGGCTTTATACTTTAAAAAGGAAATACCTATTTATATGCACAAGCATTTTGCCTGCATGGGTGAGTGTGCACAATGTGTGCATGCCTGGTGCCAGAGGAACTGGAGTTACGGTCAATTAAGAGCTGATATGTGGGTTCATGGAACTGAACCCCAGTCCTCTGCAACAAGTGATCTTAACCAGTGAGCCGTCTTTCCAGCCACCTTACCCCAGCTTCTGTGCTTGGCTCTGTTTTGTTTGGTGGTAGATGCTGCGGTGGGAGAAGAGGAAACAGGTTTAGATGCTTCAGCAAGAGGCATTTGTTAATTGGCAGCCCCTCTGGCAGGGGATGAGGACTCTGGGACTCTGGGTCCTTGTCCCCGCACTCCTTCAACACTGTAGGCAGTTCACAGGCTCTGTGCCTGTCTGTCTTCCAGAGTGATTTCAGTTGGATCCACCTAGCGGCTGCACAGTTACAGATTTAGAACCATTTCAGGCGTGGATTTCAGGAAAGGGGTCCCAGCTGCCAAGTATGGGACTGAGAAGGACTCCATGCTCAGTACAAAGTGTAGTCTTGTGGCTTCTAAGATGTCTCACTTTAGCGCCTACAAGGACTTCATCACCGGAATAGAGCCTGTGGGGAAGGAGGGCTTCTGTGTTTCAGTTTATGCATTTGACATGTCTTAGTCTTCGTGTGCTAAGGACTACAGATCACGCATGAGCTAGGCTGGTGCCTGGTACATAGCCAGCTCATGTTGATGGTAGTCATTATTCCAGATTGCTGTGTGGAATCCTATTTATGGTAAGGGCACACTGTTTATTACCTAGCTGTGCATTTGTCTCATCGTTTCCTTTGGCCGATTTCCCAGATGAAGATGGTAAGATACAGAGTTTGCACATTTTAGGGCCTCTGCCACCATTCCAACTCCCAGAGCTGAGTTAGCCTTTTCCCTGCCCACTTCCCTGACAGATGAGAGAAAAAAGGAAAAGAAAGAAAGAAAAAGTTAAAATGGCTTTTCCTCTCTGCACTTGTATTTCTTTGATTACAGCTTTTTGTTTTGCTACTTGATTGACTTTAGTAGTAAGAACGGATCTTTAAGGTTTTGTTGGGCTAGGGTAGAACACTTGTTTATCAAATGAAGTCCTGGCTTTCATTGCTGCACACTCACACGCATGTGCACACACGTTTGCAAACAATGTCATTTATTCTCATTTGATTTAATTCTGCTTCTTTGTTCGGGTTCCTTTGGTATGTTACTCCAGAATCTGTTCAGGCTTAAAACAAGTTTAATCTCTCTTAGTATTGATTTTTTTTTTAACTGTTTGTTTCTGTGTTTGAGAGTCAGCCCCTCCACCCTGCACTGTTTCGTCAGTGCGTTGGTTCTTTGTGTTCGAGACAGGGCTTGCCCCTGATGTGTCTGAGGCCCTGCTCCTGACCATGGTGGTGCCTGGTGCTTTGTTTGACAGTGTTATTTTTTTTCTTTCCCCAGCTTCCCTCCTTACCATAGGTGGGGTACCACAAGCCCTACCTCTTGCTTTCAAATCTGATGTAGCTGTGGCATTTGTACCTAAGCCAAGGTAGAGAGTGAAGGGAATCTAGACCCTAAGGTCTTCCTGCTGTGCTCCTGCCACGGAAGGCCTCAAAGGCATAGCATCTCTGGGACATCGAGTGTCATTCTTGTTTGGAGGGCATTTCCTGTTAGAATCTAACTACCCTACAATCCTTATTCTGAAGAGACTTGCAAAGATTTGTCTGCTTTCCACTCTCAGATCTCTGCTGCTTGGCTCTTGTCTCAAGATTATTCTTAACTTTCTACATTGGAAGAAGGACTCAAAGCCTGTAAGGAATGGAATTAAGAACCATATTCTAGAGCTGCTGAGGTTGCTCAGTGTTTAAAAGCACGCGTTGCATAGCCTGAAGCACTGCTCCTCAGAACCCACAAGAGAAGCACACTCCATAAAGTTGCTCTCTGACACCCCAAAAGATATACCTGCACACATGCAGGTGAACACACACACACACACACACAATAGTGTTAGTCAGATGGCTCAACGAAGCTTGACAACCCAGTTTTAATCTTTGAGATCCACATGATGGAACCAACGTCTGTAAGTTGCCCTCTGACCTTCATGCGTGTCCTGTGACTTGAATGTGCACGCACACAGAATAAATAAATAGCGAACAAATAATCAGAAGTGTGTTCTGGAACCGACTCGACTGAGCAGATTTGAATGTCATAGCTGTCTCTCTGCTCTGCAGTGACCGTGGATGATTCCTTCAGCCTCTGTTGGATTCATCTTTGATAAGATGTGGGTGGTTGGCATCTGGTTTATAGTGTAGTTTATGAGGATTAAGTAAGAAAAAGTAGATGAAGCTGGGGAAAGGAGGAGCAGGGAGGCCTTTGTGACAGCATGGACTGTAGGGTCACTGGTCTTGGCAAGACTGCCAAGAAGTGAGGACCAAATGAGATTCTCAGGGTAAATGCTCCCCTTTCTGCCAGGCAGTTCCGGGTATTCAGGGGTAGCCCAGGTAGGACAAGGTTTCACTGATGGGTGCAGACCCAAGAGTCTGGATCATCTGGGTTCTGTGCTCTTGTGTGTGCCTGCAGCACTTGCTTTTTGTGGTTTTACCTCCAGATGGAAGCCTCTTTAATCCAGAGATGTCAGTAAGGCCTCTGAGGCTATCCTCAGACTGAGGATGACCTTGACATCTGATCCTCCTACCTCTACCTCCCAAGTGCTGAGATCACAGACGTACATCAAGGTACCTTGTTTATGTGGTGCTGGGGATTGAGCCCAAGGCTAAAGAAGCTGCACCTAATGAGCTTCAGCCCTAGTCCTGAGAGCCCAGTAGATAATGTGGCTGATTTTCATGGTTTAAGGAAACAGTATGTCTTAGTTGCTTTTCTACTGCTGTGATAGAACATCATGCCCAAGACAGCTTATACACGGAAAAGGTTATTTGTTTTGGCTTATTCAAAGGATAAGAATCCATCATGGTGGGGAGGCATGGACAGCAGGAAGCTGGGAGCTTATCTCTTCAAACCCAGGCACAGAGCAGAGAGGGTAGGGAGTGCAGGCCCACCCCAGTGACACACTTTCTCCAGCAAGCTTGCACTTCCTGAACCTTCCCCAATGGCACCACCAATTACGAACATTTCTCATTCAAATCACTGTACTGTGGAACTTGTAAACTATAAAAGAGAGTATACTACTTGGTTGTGAAAATTGAAAACATAGCAAGCTGTTGTTTTAATATACCCTCTCAAAGTCTTGAAGTTAAAATGCAAACATAAATATGTCTTTTCTATAAATCTCCATTTTCATTCAGTCATTTAATTAGCTTGTTTCTTTTTTAATTTTAAAGATTTATCTTACTTTTATTGTGGGTGTCTGTGTGTAGGCTTGAGTATATACAAATGGATGTGCATTGGTGTGCAAGTGTTCATGAAGGCCAGAAGTGGGCATCAAATTCTCTGGAACTATAGGAAGTTATGAGTTGCTCTATGTGAGACCAGGAACTAAATTCAGATCTTCTGCAAGAGCAGCAAATGCTCTTAAAAAACCAGCAAACTTTTTCTAGCTCCTCCTAATAAATATGCTTACTTACTTTTATGTTGGGAGGACAACACAGGGTCTCCCTACCTTACCATTGATGTCCTCAACCACATAGCCCACATAGCCTTCCTGCCGCAATCTTGCAAGGGCTTGGAATTACAAGCAGGTACTACTTGGCCCGGCTAATAAATATTTATTTACTGAGCATCCACCAAGGTGATGAATGACAAATACATTCACTTAAAAATATTACATATACCCACTAGGGATTTGTTGCACGTATTTATTTGTGGGTGTGTGTACGTGCATGCATGTACACATGTGTGTGCACATAGAGAAATAGGAGAACAATTCTTTGTTCCCTCATTCGGACTGTGAATTAATTTAAGTCATCCTGCTTGGTCGCACACACCTTTACCTCTGTTGAGCCATCTTGCCACTCATCCTTAACCCTGTGTATCTTCTGAAAGCCTAGAAGTATGACTAGTCTCTCACTGGTTCTCAGCCTCAGCAATAAAGGAGAGAATACTGAGCCAGGGAGCTGAGTGTCCCAGAGAGCTGCAGCAGAGAGAATGCAGATGCTCCAATCGACTCCTCTTGTCCCGATATTGAAACCCAGGAACTAACAGGAGCCTGTGGATGAGTTAGACCATGTATAGCACTCAGCCTCCTTCAGTCCATGTTGATGGGGCTTGAAGTGATGATCTTGTTAAGAACTTACTCTTAACATCCTTGTCATCGTTAGGGGGGGAGATGCTGTCCTGAGCCTGTTTAAAATACTCAGAACCTCAGCATCTGGTCCAGAGTCTAGAGCCAGTTTCCTGCCAGGCCTAGCAGGCCAGAAGATTCTTGGTGCAGCCACTTCTGTGTAGGACTTGAGCACTTAGAACCCATCAGGAACAGACAGGCCGCTGCCCTTTTTACGTAGGAGGAGTTCTCTCCGAGTGGCTGCCCCCTAGTCCTGGTGCACAGGTAGAATGAGCCTGGCGCTGTCCAGCATCAGAGCTCCACCTCCACATCAACCTCAGTTTCCTCATCCAGCCCCTCCCTCGTGAACACACTGCCTTCGCACACCTTGCTTGCTGTGGGCCCCACACATCTTGCTTCTCTGGCAGCCCCTGACCCACGTTAGCCCTCTCCTCAAATACAGTAGTGATCTCCCCTGTGAGTGACCTGGGGCTGGCTGTTCTTCACTGGTATGTGTTATGTGCTTGTGCCCATTTTACTTCTACTTCCTGATGGAGCCTGAGCCCTGTGCCTATGGCCCAGGCCACACCCAGCCACCACGTCCGGTCTCCCTGCCTAGTACTCTGCCTGATGTGATGATTTAATGGGAAGGTTCCTGGGAACCTTCCTGGATCCACATGGGCCAGGGAAGCCTATGTCTCCTGAGTCTGCTTCTGTGGCACAGCTGAGGAGAGGCCTTCTAGATCAAAGGCCATGACTGCTCTGGAGTAGTGGAGAGGGCGCCCTTGGGTCAGTGAGCATGGGTTTTTCCAGGCTACTACTAGGTCAAGGACCTGTGCATCACTCTTCTGTATGGGCTGGAGGCAGAGGCCATTTCCCACGGCCTGTGTGCTGTGCTGCAGCAGCAGGTCTGACTCACTCCCTCTCTGTGGTAAGAGTGCTAGAACAGCCAGTCATACAGTTTTTTGTTGTTGTTTTGTTTTGTTTGAGACAAAGTTTCTACATAGCCCTGGCTATCCTAGAACTCAATATATGGTCCAGGCTGTCCTCAGAATTAGAGATCTGTCTGCCCCTGCCTCCCAAGTGCTGGAATTAAAAGTATGCACCAACATGATTGGCCATTCATGAGTTTTTTTGACTAGCCTGGGAGCTGTGGTCCATCTTAGGCAGGACCACATGGCTAGGGAAAGATAGTACTATGATAGTACTATGAGTAACCTCTAAGGGGCCAGAATTGGAACTTGGAAATCACAAGAGCCCTACTTTTGAGCTCAGGCCAGCACAGGCCTGAGGGTATATGGGAGTGAAGCTTGTATGAAGCAGGGTGCTCTCCTTGTTTGGTCTCTAACCACATGGAGAGGGAGAAGCTAAGAGCTGTAGGTTGGGCTCAGGGTGACCGTGGAACTATCAGGAGAAAGAGGAGGCTTACAGAACAGTGTAATCTTCTGTGTGGGGTGAAGACAGCGAGTCCTACAAAGAGCCCCTGAGTATGAGTATCAGATGGGGGGGCATTGCTCAAGCCTTCTGTCCAGGGACGAGGAGGCCAGGCCCAGACCCAAGTCCTGGTTCCACATGCACCCTCAGCTCTGAGGACACGGGCTGTCTCAAGTATGTGCTGGCATCTTCCTTTCTCTGAGCTGTGAGGTCTCCTTTGAAGTATCTTAGGCCTGCTGATGGGAATACATCTCATGGGCCTTGTTAAGCAATAGACCTTGATGGTGTTTGGGTAGGATAGGGAGAAAAGCTGACCTCTTTCTTGTAATAGGGCCTAGAATAGAGCCAAATTCAGGAGAATGGGGACAGCATCTGTCTGACTGCCCCATCCCATTCTGCCTGGAAGCTAGGGTGGACTGGTACAGTTCAGGATAGGGGGACCATAGGGGAAATAGGGCTGACAGAGGTAAGGTCCAAATATGGGGACAACAGTGTCACCGCCTTTTCTTTCAAGTTGCCCCGAACTTGACCAACAATATAGTCTGTTTCTGTGGCAAGCTAGAATTCAAGGACTGGGCCAGGCACCCAGGTTAGAAGTGGGTCGTGTGAGTGTGAGTACTTTCCTGTTGCTGTAAGCAGGAGATGGGCATGTGTGTAGTGTGATGGTGAGCTGGCTGTCAGGAAACAGTGTGCTTTCAGAATCCCAAGGGCACAGGGTTAGTGCTGGGAATGGGTACTGGGGCCCTATTGGCCCTGGGGCAGGGTGGCTTAGTAGATGTTGCTGGTGGCTGCAGCCTTGACAAGCACCGCCAGACAGTTTCACTAGAGTAGTGATGCAGTTCTGAGAATTGCTGCCCTCACCCCAGCACCATTGTGTTCATGCTGCAATGTCACAAGATTGACAGCTCTTGCTGTGGCTGATGAGGGGCTTCAGGATTCTGAGCTGGGCCGTCAGGACCAACTCTACTCTCTGCAGAAAAGCAGAGAGGGACTTTGTGCCCTGATACTGCCCGTCACACCTGTCATTCTAACAGTGTGAGTTTTAGATCATCTTCTCAAGGTATTAGTGATGATTTTGTAGGTGGGGAAACTGAAGTATGGAGAAGTTTTTTTAAAAAAAAAGTACCTTAGGCTACTTGATCATCATGGCAGAGCATTTGAAACAGCGACGTAGGTGGTAGTTACCTCAAACTCATCTCCCGTCCTGTGATAGTAAGCTAGGTTGTAGAGGGATTCGTCCACACCCTGGAAATAAAGTATATGGAGTCCTTACCCCATGGCGTTACTGTGCCTCAGTGCTCCTTCCTTGCGTCTGTAGTCCTGCTGGGTGTCTGTGAGTAGACGGCTTCTCTCTTCCCTCAACAAACACCGCTCTTGTTTGCCGGATGGCTGGTGGTAGTGTTCATATGTTATAATCCATTACAAGCCTGTCAGTATAATTACATCTCTCATCACACAGTGTTCGTGTACTGGATAAGCAGCTAACGTGCTCCCTCCTGCAGAGAGCTCCTGCAAGTTGTTAAGAAACAGGTTTGAAAAACCCAAGAGAAGAATCAGGCAAAGAATAGGATGAGAGACATGAAAAAGAAACTTATGTAGTCAGTCATCATGAAAAGATGTTTTCCTAGCAACCAGAGAAACACACATCCAGGAAGATAGGGCTACTGTATGCCCTGTCCACAGAGCAGAACTGGAAAGTTCCTTGGTGTGTGCATGTGTGTGCATATGTGCATGCACGTGCACATGCCTGCATGTCTGGGTGCATGCTACCTTTCTGGTGGATGACTGAGTGTATATCTCATAATACCTGTGTAGCTGGGAATGACAGTGAACTGTTCCTCCTGCCTCTCAAGTGTTAGGATTTTAGGTATCTGCTATCATTGAGGGTTTATAGGGTGCTGAGGGTTGAACCCAGGTCTTTGTGCATCTAGACAAATGTCTGCCGACTGAACTCCAGCTTTACCTGCAAACCTTCTACTTTTCGAGATAAGGTTTTTAATCATATACCATGGTTGGCTTGGAACTTGTTACCATGTCTCAAAAATGACGAATGAAATGAAGAGATCATAAACGGAAGGGTTTAGGAACGCGTTGAGAGACTGACAGTTCAGTGGCAGAGTCCTTGCCCAGGATGCATGAGGCCCTAGGTCAGTGTCTCAACCTTCCTGATGCTGCAGCCTCAGTGCTATGGTGACTCCCAACCATAAAAATTATCTTCATTGCTACTTCATAACTGTAATTTTGCTACTTTTATGAATCATAATGTAAATATGTTTTCTGATGCCCTTATAGGGCACCCATGTGAAAGGTTCATTTGACTCCCAAAAGAGTTGTGACCACTGTTTGAGAACCATTGCTCTAGGTTCAGTACCCATTACCAGACAGGGAAAAAAGAGAAACAGAAACACATTCAGCTAAGTGAAGCAGAATTTTTTTTTTAAAAAAGAGATCTATTTATTTATTTTATATGTGAGTACACTGCAGCTGTTTTCAGACACACCAGAAGAAGGCATCAGATCCCATTACAGATGGTTGTGAGCCACCATGTGGTTGATGGGAATTGAACTCAGGACCTCTGGAAGAGCAGCCAGTGCTCTTAACCCCTGAGCCATCTCTCCAGCCCCCATGAAGCAGAATTTTAATCATGGAACTTCTGTTCTTTTTAATGACAGTCCTGCCTCAGCCTAGGGCCCTCAGGGTGAGGATTATAAGCATAAGCCCACTTCTGGCTGCTGTGTGTTCGATCCTGAAGGAAGAGACCATTTTTAGAAAACACGTGAGAGAAAGCAATAGGTGAGGCATGCTGCTGCAAAACCACTCTCTTCAGGATCAGAAAGATCCAGGATAAAGAGGAAGCAGCAGCTTGGTGCTCTACTTGAGCATGCATGTCTGTGGGAGTGTGTATGTGTGTGTGTGTGTGTACGTATGTACCCGGAAGCCTGAGGCTTGGCCATGGAATCTGAAGTTCTGGGCCTATTCTGGACTCTAGCACCCACAGGCTGTGCATCCTTAGACAGTTCACTTCCCTCTCAGAACATCATAGTTATCACCTCCAAAAGACTAGGCTGGAGCTCCTGAGTTGAAATCCTGCCAGGCTGCAGGGCCTAGGAACCTCCTAAAAACCATGCCAGCTCAGAGGTTTTTCTTTGCTTCCTTCCTTTCTTTCTTTTTTTTTTTAGAGATTTATTTATTTCATGTATGTGAATACACTGTTGCTGTCTTCAAACATAACAGAAGAGGTCATCTGGTCCCCATTACATGTGGTTGCTGGGATTTGAACTCAGGACCTCTGGAAGAGCAGTCAGTGCGCTTATCCACTGAGCCATTTCTCCAGCCCTCAGAGGTTTTTCTATAGGGTCCTTTTGCACTTTCCTTGGGCAACAAATCATAACAAATTATAATGATCCAGATATCAATTTATCGTCTTATTTCAGGAATGTAAAAGTCTGATGAAATCAAGGTGCCAGCAGGGCCACACTGCTTCTGAAGGTACTAGATACATCTGCCACAGGCTTCTCCTTGACTTATAGATGGTCATCTTCTCCTTGTGCCTCTGTGTTTTAAAGAGGCCAAGCTGGCCTCAGCTTACTATGTAGCTGAGAATGGTCTTGGTCTGCCTTCTGAGTACCGGAATGACAGGTGCACCTTAAGTGGCTGGTTTATGCTGTGCTGGGATCAATCTCAGTGCCTTGTGCATGCTAAACAAATAGTGACCTACACCTCCACTGTGAAGATGTGTATTAGCATTCCTCTGCATGGTTAGGCCAAATGCCCCCTTTTGATAAGGGCACTGTCAGATCAGGTGCCCACCCCACTGCAGTCTGAAGTACAAACACAACACTGCCTGTGCTCTTCTGCTTTGGTGTGCTCTTTGTCTTACAGTCTCAGCCGACTGTCCCCACCAGGAGACCCAGGAGACGTCTCCTTAAGGAAGAGCCCCGGTACATAACTTATGCCTTGCCAGGGCTCTAGTGAGGTTCCTCTGGGAAGCAGGATGCATATGAGGAAGGCATCTCAGTGGAGAGAGTCAGGTGACACTGACAGGGTCACTGAAGGGAGGGACGGTTCTGCTGAGTTCCAAGTGACCAAAAGGACAAGAGATGGGCAGATATTGTGTAGTTAAGTGGAGGTGGGCGGAGTAGTTGAGATCAGGTGGTGTCAGGGGCACGGGGACATGGATGGATACATTGCCATGGACTGCAGTGACAAGGTCATGGTTTAACCAGGTTACAGACATCTTCGTGGGCATGAATACAGGGGTCATTGTAGCAGCAGATGGGGTAAGAAGACCATTAGGAAGTTGATGTGGTGGCATAGGTGGTTATTGGACAGAGGAATCCAATTGGAGAGATGATAGAATGGTCCGGATCGGTATGGAGGTGATGGAAGAGGAGACACTGTGTGTGACCAGCCCAAGGGTCTTGGTGCGGAAAGATGCTCTTTTTTGGCTTGAGCACCTAAGGACCAATGTTCCACCATTTTCCTGGGCAGAAAAAATTTAAAGATAGAACTTCAAGGTGAGTTTTTGCTACCATTTGTTATAAGTCAGTGTCTCCAACCCTAGGACTTTTCTTCTTGATTCCCCAACACTTGACCTGGATACCTGTGTTGAGGAAGGAGTGCCCCTAAACACATCAGTCCTATCCCTCCCCCAGGGGGGTGCATTCTGTTCTACAACTTACAACTGACCAGCCCAAGGGTCCTGGTGCTAGCATGCCTGGTGCAGGAAGATGCTCTGCTGCCACCTTGTGGCCAAAGAGAGCTCTGGGACATACAGGTCACACCCGGAGCCAGCTAGCTGCATGTAGACTTTGGTCTCCAGGCAAACGCTGGTCCTTTGTAGAATGACAGCCAACATTTCTTGCAGATTATGTGGGTTGTAACTGTCATTGGGATTATCAGTGCATCAGTAGCAAACACTAGGTTACTGGAGACCAGGTGGAAGCCTGTGGGAGTTACTCAGAGCTGCCCTTCCCCCCTGCTAAGGAATCAGTGCTCTCTGCCAGGTGTGTCTCATTTCTGCTCACAGGGTCCTTCTTTTTCTGCCTAAAGACTTCTCTGTCCATGTGCCTCTGCAGGGAGCTGAGGCCTAGGCTGGCCAAGGAATCAGTTGTTCATCTTGACCTAGAATGCACACTCAGGACCTAGAGACTTATCACTAACCCTTCAGAAACTTCCAAAGAGCCACACATGCAACCCCTGTGGGACAGATGCAGCCTGACACTTGAGAAACAGCTGCCCTGAGAGAGGCTGGGTTTGTGGGGTTCTGTACAGAGCTTTCAAGGACAGCGTTCTTGCTCTTTGTTGGTGATGGCTATGTGGAACAGAGCATGGCCGTCCAGAGCATTCAGGGCAGGTGTATGACTGCATACACAGCTGGCACCCATCCCACCCAGCTGTTCTCCTGGTGCTAACCTGGCTTCTTAGCTACTGTCTTGTGCTTGCGTTTTCATTGGGAGTACATGGGGCTATAATGGGCAGTCCTATTCTTTTGTGGAAAAATAAGTAGTTCCTATTTGTGGGATAGGCAGGACAGAGATAAAGGTAGGGAGCTGTTTTAGTTAGAGTTTCTGTTGCTGTAATAAACATAGCCATAACCAACCTGGAAAGGAGAAGTCTTGTTCTACTTACACTTCACAATCTACCACTGAAGGAAGTCAGGGCAGAAACAAAAGCAGGGCATATGCTACTTACTGCTCTGCTCCCTGTGGCTGCTCAGCCCACCTCAAGTTTTCCCACGCTCCACTCCTTCCACTTTCTTCCCTCATATCTTCTCTCATCCAGATCCACTCAAAAACCAGAGCAGACCTCCCAGGGATGTCAACCAAACAAAGGCATAACAAGTTACAAGACTAGGCACAGACCTTCACGGCAAGGCTGAATGCGGCAACCCAGGAGGAGGAAGAGCGTCTCGAGCAGAGACACCCCACACACTCCCACAAGAACACCAGCTGCACAATCGTAACATGGAGAAGACCTAGCTCAGGCACATACAGGCTGTTTGTGTCTTCAGTCTCTGTGAGTCCCTGAGCTCTGCTCAGTTGATTCTGTGGGCATGTTCTTGTTACAGTCTGTACCCCTCTGTCAGCCCAGCCTCCAGGAGCACTCAGGATGATCTGCCCAGGGATTGCCCAGGGGTGAATCAAGAAAATGCTCCCCCAACCCCCAGACCTGGCAGTTTTTGTTTGTTTGTTTTTAATGTACATTGTGTTTTGCCTGTTTGTGTGAGGGTGTCAGATCTTGGAGTTAGAGGCCATTCATTGTAAGTTACCATGTGGGTAGTGGGAATTGAACCGTGGTTCTTTGGAAGAACATTTAGTGCTCTTTAATGCTGAGCCATCTCCCTAGAGCCAACCTGACAGTGTTTAGGTGTAGCTCAAGAATGTTGGCTAACTTGCATTAGAAACTGTGATTTAAGAGTGCTGGACTTTTGTCTGTCCTTGGGGCTTCCTGGGATCCTGGGAAAGGCTCCTCTATGGAACTGCCTATTACCTCTGTTATAAGGAACAGGGAAGCAACCATACTCTCCACTCTGAATGCCGGAGAGATCCAGCCCAGGACTTGAAAATTCCCAGCTCTCCTTTCTCAGAGCACCTTGATTGGAGAGGCCCTGCCACCAGGCATTCCCCTAACCCCAGCCCCTCAGGAATGTGAGGCTTTTTTTTTTTTTTTTTCCAGTCTGCTAGTTCTCACCAAGACCACGGGATTCTGAAGCTGAAAGGAGCATGGAGTTGGGCTGGACTGGGCGGAGGCAGCCTGGGAGGATGGTCACTTTTCAGGGACACTCAAGCACTAACCTAAACAGGTTTCTTGAAATCTGTTCCTGGTGCCAGTGGTTGTCTTCTGTGGCTGATGGAACCAGCTGTCTGGGCCAGGAGTGATGGGGGCAGTGCAGGGCCAGTCATAGGTGGAGCGTTTGCCACATCCTGGGCTGAACCTGATGTCAAAAAGGCACTGGCTAAAATTAGGGGTACTTCAATTTGCAGTGTCAGCTCAGGCAGGTGAGTACCACACATTCTCTCACTGCTCAGGAGTTTCTCCTGGACACTGAAATTTACCTTTTGCATTTTCTGCTGCCCTTTGGCCTAGTCCAAACAAAACAGTGTCTTCTGAGTTTTATTATCTCCAAAGAAAAAGGTGTCTTTAGTCATCAACAGCAGCTGCTGTAGCATCAAGAACCTTTCAGCCTTAAGAACATCCTCTGAAATACGGCCACTTCGTTAAGTTCTCCAGTTACAGAAGTCTGAAGCTAAGAGAAGACTGGGCTTCTAATGAATCTGTCTGGCCCTGGAATCCTTAGTCTTGGTCCTCCCTCTTTGGAGAAAGATAAAACGATTCACTTTTCTGCAAAAACAGTGTCTCTTGTGGGGTGTGCTTAAGGACTGTTATTTATTTGGCCTGCTCTTAATGACAACTCCTCACCTACCTGCCCAGTCTTAGGAGGAGCCCTGGCTGGAATTTCCTGTTTTCTGAGGGCTCCCAGGGGCTGCCCTGCACCGCCGTTCCTGGGTGTTCCAGGCCAGACTTGCCGCCTCTCCTGGTTAGGCTGGCTTCAGGCTCTTCCAGGTCTGGGCTTGCAGGCTCAAGTGGAGAGGAGTCAAGGGACTCTATCGGCCCGCACCAGGTGCCCAGAGGCCGGAGGTCCGTGCGCCCTGGCCGCGGCCCCGGCCCGGGCCCAGCCCCGCATCCCTCGCCATGGGCCTGGCCTTCGCCTGTGGGCCCTGAGCATGGAGCGGGGCTGGCCGCCGGGGGAAAGCTGCAGCGGGGAGCGGCCCGCCATCTGCCGCCGCGCCCTCAGCGTCTGCGACTCACTGGACTTGCACAGCACCTCGGCTGACCGGTCCGCCGCCGCCCTGCAGGCCGCCTTGTGCGCCGTGCGCGAACAGCCTGCGCGGCCACGGAGCGTGTGCTCCGGGACTCCGAGGTCCGCGCCCTCTGGCGCGCGCGGCCTGCTGCTTGGCCTCTTGCGCCCGCGCCACGGCCGTCGGGGCCCTGCGCCCTCAGAACGGCCCGGCTCGCCGCCGCCCAGCCCTGAGATTAGCCCAGCGCCTACCCGGCGCAGCCGCGCCCCTGGAGAGAGGGTATCAAGGCCGCGGCCCACCAGCATGACGTTCCTGGAGGTGAACCGTCTAGAGCTGGCGGCGGCGGCGGCGACGACGGAGGCGCCGGGCGCAGGGCTTGGCCGCACGGGGAGCTCGGGCTTCCTGAGGGGAGCATCGCTGTGGAGTAGCCAGCGATGGCAGGTGTTCCGTGGTGGTGGCGGCGGCCGCGGCGCAGAAAGTCCCCGGCGCGGGCTGTCCGCGCTCAGGAAGAGCTTTAGCTTCCGTCTGCGCCGCGGCCAGGAGATCCGGCGCTCCGAGTCCGGGCTGCTTGCTCGGCCACCCCGCGTGCGCACCCGCAGCGACGGCGACGCCAGCTCCCTGGGTACCTTCCCCAGTCGCCGAGACTTGTTAGGCGCCGATACCCCATGCGCACAACCGGAGCCTGGCCGCCCCCGCGCCGCCGCCAGTCTCTGGAAGTTGCTCACCAGCCGCTTCCGCCGGAGGGAGCCTGCGTCCGTAGCACCCCTGTGGAGCCGCCGGGCTGCCCCAGCCCCAGGACTCTTGGGCGCGCCCAGCGGTAAGGGGGAACACTGTGCATCGTCGTAGTGGTCTCTGGTTGAAGTCTGCCAGAAAACACTTTGTGTCCGAAACCTACCTGATAAAGACCAGCGGGAGGGCATTGCCTGGAACTCCACACTAGGTCTGGCCCAAGTGCCCTTACTGGCCAGTTGCTATGCCTAGGGTCGTTGGAAGTGTCCATAGGAGATGGCAGTGGCAGAGGATTCCAGGCAGTGTCACTGCCCATAGCATCCTGGCATGGCATCCTAAGAGACTTGAAGGACCTGTGTTCCAGTGCCATCCTTTTTCTATACGGTGGCTCTTTCTATACATCTTTCAATACAGTATGGTTGCTCAGGAAAGGAGTGCTAAACTGGAGAGTTTCTTAGCTGGGTGCTGACCTCTCTCCCTACCTACCTCTGCAGCAGAGGTCAGGGACTGATTGTGGCCTTGAATGAGATAATGCTGGGAACCATCTGTGGGCCGGGCCAGTGAGTGGGAGCTGGGCAGGACAGTAAGTCCAGCCCAGGCCAGGCCGTCTAGAACTTGCTGGGGAATAAGAGATGAGTGTTGGCTGTCAGGTCAGGGACACTGAGTAGCAAGAGGCCTCCTTCCCAAGGACCTTGTCTGAGTCTAGAGGGCCAGTGGTGCTGAGTGTGGTCTAATGAAAGGGAGCCTGGAAGCTGGTCTCCTGCAGAGGTGCTGGGGAGAAGGCCTGGCAGGGCCTTATAGATGTGCCTCATTGGACCTGCCTCTACAGAACAGGGCCAGGTGAGGCTCCTCCCTCTTCGCCCTGGCTCAGGAATGTGGTAGGTGGCCCCACCCTGCCAAGGGTGAGCTGTTCCTACTCGCAGGAAGGAGACTGGTCCCCCTTGCCAGGGCCCTGCCCATTTTGGGTCTGAGACCTGCTGGAGTAGCCTCTCATCTGGGTGAGAAGCATTTAGGCACCAAGCCAGGTGAGCTCATGTGGACCATAAAGAGGAGGATGAGGAGGGGCAACAGACCCGTACGGGCAGGATGAGCTTCAGCTCAAAGCCCTTCCCTGAAGGCTATCTTTGCTTTGTTCCCTAGGGAGCTAGGGGTGAGGATCCAGGTTCCACGGAGGACAGCAATCTCCTCTGGCCTTGACAGAGGAGTATTGTAGTAGGAGTAGTTGCAAAGGTTAGGGCAAGTGTGTGTACACCACTGTGGCCCTGATGGAATGGTTCTTTCTTCACAGACTCATTTGTGAACAGCCAGGAGTGGACCCTGAGCCGCTCTGTGCCGGAGCTTAAAGTGGTGAGTGGGTCCATGGGAGGCCCAGAAGCCCTGTGGGTGGGTGGGCCCTGGCTTTAGGTTGTGTATCTGGCTGAACATTGGTCCTCCTGACTTTCATTTTCTCTGTGGCCTTGCTCCCTCTCCCTGACTTTTTCTGGGCCCCTCTATACCTTTTCAACTTGTATGTTCCTTTCTTTCTGTTAAGCCCCAGTCTCACGTTTTCCTCATGCCTTCTGACCACTACTTTACCCATTCCTCTTCTGCAGGGCATAGTGGGGAACCTGTCTAGTGGGAAATCAGCCTTGGTTCACCGATATCTGACAGGCACCTACGTCCAGGAAGAGTCCCCTGAAGGTGAGCATCACAGGCTAGACTGGCCATAGGTTGCCTCTTCTTCCACCATTGTGCCTGTGTGGCCCATTCTCTTTCCTTCTCCCCTGGGAACTCGGGGCTACTCACACATACCTCCACCATGTTCCCCTGGGTACCTGGGGCTTCTGCACACACACACACACACACACATACACACACTTTCCCCTTCTCTGTATTTGTCTTGACCTCTACTCTGTCCTAGGGGGTCGGTTTAAAAAGGAGATTGTGGTGGATGGCCAGAGTTACCTGCTGCTGATCCGAGATGAAGGAGGGCCCCCTGAACTCCAGGTGATGCGCCCGCTGACTTGCCTGCCTAGTGTCTGAGTTCATCAGGGCCAATGGGTGCTGACATATTTATCTCCCCAGTTTGCTGCCTGGGTGGATGCGGTGGTGTTTGTGTTCAGCCTGGAGGATGAAATCAGCTTCCAGACAGTGTACAACTACTTCCTGCGCCTCTGCAGCTTCCGAAATGCCAGCGAGGTGCCCATGGTGCTGGTGGGCACACAGGGTGAGGCAGGGCATGTTGTATGGCAGGGTATGGTGGTGGACTAGTGAAGTCTCCATAAGCAGGCCACGAGACCCCAGCTCCACTTGCCCAATCGGCGACAGGCTCTTAACTACCATGGGCCTTAAACACGGGGTCTTCAGTTTGCATTTCTCAGGGTGATTCCCAAATTCTGCATGATTATTGTGTCCACGGTTTTTATCAACATCATCGTTGTTGTTACTATTGAAACATGGTCTTGCTCTGTGAACTAGAATGACCTTGTCTTAGCCTCCTAAATCTGGGATTATAAGACATGTGCCCCAAGACTGGGTTGTGTCCACACTTGTTTTCAGGGTACGAGCAAGGACTCATTAAAGTCATTGGTTTGTCAGTTTTCATTTAAAGAGACAGTAATAGAATGAATTACAATCCAGACACCTGAGGTCTCCATGCTGTGCATTCCACTAGGGCCTCTGCCGGCCCACCAGTGCATAACCCTATATTGCTTCTCAGACAGCTGAATGATTCTCCCATCTTCCAACAGATGCCATCAGTGCCGCCAATCCCCGGGTCATTGACGACAGCAGGGCCCGCAAGCTGTCCACAGACCTGAAGCGCTGTACCTACTATGAAACATGCGCAACCTATGGGCTCAATGTGGAGCGCGTCTTCCAGGATGGTAACTCAGGACCCTAGAGCTGGGTATAGGGTGGCTCTTTGGCAAGCAGTTAGTGCTAAGTGTATTTGGGGAGCTGCCGATCTGGATATTGAAACCCTCTCTCCAGCAAGTAGAATTGACGTTGCTGTTTCCTGCAGTGGCCCAGAAAGTGGTAGCCTTGCGGAAGAAGCAGCAGCTGGCCATTGGGCCCTGCAAGTCCCTGCCCAACTCACCCAGCCACTCGGCCGTGTCTGCTGCCTCCATCCCAGCTGTGCACATCAACCAGGTGCGCTTGCCTCCCTGTGCTCCCTGGTCCTAGCCCCTCAGCATCATGCTCACCTTTGCTCATCTCTCTTAACTCCCAGCCTGCTTGTTGCTCCCGTTCTGTTGCCTGTCTGGTTGGCTTTAGTCTGGCTGGTGACTGCTCCTTATCCTGGTTTCTGTCCCCTTCACGCCACTGTCTTCCTTCTTCATTACTCTAGCTAAGATATCGCAAACACATGCTCTTGTGAACTCCATCACGTAGTCTTCTGAGCTATTGCTATGGAAGTCTTACTTAGAAGGCATGGAGGGAAAAGAAAGTTCTTTCTGGTGTGTTCACCACTGTCCTTGGTAAGCAGGCCTCACCCCTTCTTCTCTAATGGGCAAACACTTCCACCTGGTTGCAGGTACAAGGCCTTCTTCCCAGAGAGGAGGAGGAAGTAGTTGGCAGCCCCAAGACCACTAAGCACCTAACCTGGTGCTCTGCCCTATGGGAGTCTTTTTGTATTAGAAGAGCAACATACCCTTATAAGGGTGTTTGACCTTCAGCTCCACTTGGGCTGTACAGATTCTGAGCCAGCTCTTGCCATTGAATTTGGACCCACCATACCATTTAGACATTTGTCTATATCTGGGCCTATTACTGGGTTAGTTTTTTGGCCCTGACATGTAGACCAGCGTTTGGTTCCAGAGCTGGACACCCTTCTCGCTCTACTTCACTGCCGTTTGCTGCAAGCACAAGTCATCCACAGTGGTCCGTGGTCAGCCACTATGCTTCCCAATGACAGTTTGGCTTCAGTGTCAGGACCCTCATTAGGGCTTCTGAGAAGGCAAAAGGACTCTTACATCATCCCTTAATGAAGGGAGAGGGGGTAAGGAGCGGGCAGAGAAGAAGGTCTTTATGTCTTTAAGTGGTACATCTACTCCACCAACAGAGCCAAGGCCTTGGCCATTTGCAGCGGGCCCACCCATGAGAGGCTGCTGAGGACAGAGTGCATTGGCCAGTTTGTGTGGAGATGGGGCCTGGCGCTTTAGTGAAGCCTGATTTCCACAAAGCGTCTCTTTGGTCTTGGGAAGACATTTGTATATATGCTGTCTCCATCTTCTAAGTGCTTTTTGGTTTTCTTTCTCCTCATTTATTTTTTCATTCCCCATCGGCACTTATTGTACCCAGAAGCCTTTGCTCTGTTGCTCTGTTCTGCACTATACCTCAGGCTGTTCCTGATGCCTCCTATGCCATCATGCACCTTGTCAAAGCAAACCTCATATTGCCCAACACCCTGAGCCTAGCCTCAGCTCATGGGACCTCCCCCCACCCTTCTGCCCCTGATTTTGGGAACTCAGAAGAGGCGATCTGCTTCCTTGTCTCAGGCCACCTGCAGACCATGGTGCCTCATTTGTCCACTCTCAGACTGTGTCCCTGATGTTGTAAATGTCAGCTTGTGTTCCTGACTTAGCTCTCAGGTGGGCACAGACACATTCCCATCCAACCCCTTCCAGAGCCCTGGAACAATGATAGTTCCTCACGGTGACTATTGGATTCCTTGGTCTTCAGGGCGTGCCAGCTCCCCACGATACCACCTTTATGGCTTTTCGGCTGCCTCTTGTGCTGTGTGCCCCACTCCCCTCACCCATGGTTACTCTCAGCAGCCTTCTCTATTTAGTTATTTATTTATTCATTTTACATATGTGAGTACACTGTCACTGTCTTCAGACACACCAGAAGAGGGCACTGGATCCCATAACAGATGGTTGTGAGCCACCATGTGGGTGCTGGGAATTGAACTCAAGACCTCTGGAAGAACAGTGTTCTTAACCACTGAGCCATCTCTCCAGCACAGTCCTCTCTGTTCTTAGGCCACGAACGGCGGCAGCAGCGCCTTCAGCGACTACTCATCCTCAGTCCCCTCCACCCCTAGCATCAGCCAGCGGGAGCTGCGCATCGAGACCATCGCTGCCTCCTCCACCCCCACGCCCATCCGCAAGCAGTCCAAGCGGCGTTCTAACATCTTCACGGTACGTGCCCCGTCCTCCTCCCTGCCCAGATGCCTTCACTGCACAGGCAGGGCTGCGCCAAGCTCCTGAGCAGAAGGGCAGGCAGCCCCAGGTCAAGAGGATGCAATCTCTCTCACACTTAGACACACAGGGTCCTAGAGGTTCCTCACTGGACCCACAGCATCTTCCAGGCCATACCTCTGAGCCCAGGAGGGGCTTCTCTCAGACCTTCCCCTGTGCACATGCTCACCCCCTGTAGCCTCCCTCCCTCCCAAGACCTAGAATTTCTGTATCAGCTTGAAGGGATCTTTGGACTCGGTAGCCTAACTTCCCTGACCCCCTTTGATTCAACAGCTAATGAACCGGAGGCCGGAAGGCTGTTTGCCCAAGGCGACACAGAGGGTTAGCTGGCCGAGCTAGAGTCCCAGCCAGGCCTCCCAGTCCGCCTTCCGGCTCTTTTTCCGTTACCCCACTGCCGAGGGGAACATTCATGCTTCCCACCCACCGCTGTGATTGGTTTAACAAAGGCTTAGCCATCTTTTCCTGGGCTTCACCACGCTGCCTCGTGCCTCCCGCTCAGGTTTGTCCTGTCTCCTTGTGAGCTCCTTGCCCTTCCCTACCAACCTCATGCCCCTACCCGGGGTCCACTGAACCTCCCTGCTCAGGGCCAACCCCCTCAGCTATTTGGCCCCTGAGCTTGCTGCCCCCCCATCCCAGTTTTTACACATCATGTCCCTCCCTATTCCTGCTGTGGCCCTTCTGTGGGGCTCTGGCTGGACTGTTCCAGGAGCTGTGGGAGAAAAAAAAGGTGGGTGAGCAGCCTGTTCCTCTGCATCACGCCACACCTCTTTCTGAGAGTCAGGGCTTGGCTCTCTTAGCCTGAGCCTGTATCCCTCTGGCCAGGCTAAACTCTCTGGACCTTGCCCAGACAGAGCCAGTGCCCCTGGGCCTCTATCCTCCATCCTCACATCTGTCCTGCTCGATATACCTCTGCCCTGCATCCCTTTGTCTGCTGGCTCCTGATGTGCGCGCTCACTGGCCTCTTTCTGCTGCTGCACTGTGCTCACACAGCTCCAGGCCTCCTAGACCCACAGCTTCTCCTTTCTGTTCTGTTTCATCCATTGAGATATGCAGAGCCTTGGTGGCTGCCTGCTCATGTCCACACCTGCTGCTGTTACTGTTGCTGTAAAGCCCTTGGGTGCCTCTGTCACAGTGACCACACTGGTACCCTCCACGGCCTATTCCCCAACATTAAACTCATGTCTCACTCACCACGGCCTTGATTCCATTCTTAACGTCCTCCCATCTTCCCGCACTGGCTGGCTCAACGTCAGGGCATCCCTGCCTCCCTGCTTGGCCTGCTGTGCCCGACTCCATGGCCTCCTTGCCACAGTACCTTTGGGCTCCCTCCATGTGTACTCTGCTGCCTGCCTGCTTCAACTGTGCTGCCTTGACCCACCACACCCCTTGCTGCTTAGAGCACGGCCTTCCCTCCAGGCCCTTCCATTTTCTCCATCTTCACAGTGGTGACCTTAGTTTTTCTTTTCATCGTTTCCATGGTGACCTCACTTGCACCTTTGTCCCTGAGACAGCCTCAAGTCATAGTCAACTCTGTGGGTATATCTTGGGGATTCACCCCATCGTTGCTGTTGGGGTCGCCCTTCCTTCATCCCTCCTAGAGGAGTCACACCTGCTCCAGGGGGATCCTGTTGTGTGCTGCCTGTTCTGTGACTGGTGATTCCTTGCTGGGCATGGTTGTGATGTCCCCAGTTTCCCCTTCATGACTCCATGTGTTCATTTGTTGCCACTCTTGCCCTGGTTCCAGTTCCCATCCTTCATGGAGAGGTGCCACTCTGGGCTTATGGGTTTTCTGGTAGTTGGCAGCCCCTTGGCTTACCAGCCTGGCTGGGGTAGGCCTCATCACATTCATCCTGACCAGCAATTCAGTCTGGAGACCCAGTGACAGCGATCCCATTCTCCTGTCTCCTGGGGCCAAAGGGGCAGAGGGCTTTAGCCTTGGGCTTTAGCCCTGAAAGGGTATGGAGGCAGGTGCTGTCTGTGGAGCTGCTGGGCATCAATGTAGTCTTGAGCAGTTTGGCCCAGTTCTTTCTGCTCCCCCTGCTGGGCTTTATCCCACATTGCAGTTGCAGTCCTTTGACCCTGTGCCCTCGGCTCCTGCCGGCCTGGGAGCACAGGCGGGGATGGGGCCCGGGCAGCAGAGTGGTGAGCGTTCCCTGCTGACATGGACTGCTGGGCCACGAATGCCCAGCAGTTGGTGGCCTCCTCCTCCTCCTCTCCTTCTCCTCTCCTCCTCCTCATCCTCCTCCTCTTCATCCCGCTGCCGCCTCTCCCCAGGCGCCTGGGTCTCTGCCCTCACCAGTGCTGACCGACTTTTGCGGGGCTTAAGTATAACTTGCCAAAATCTTTATTCTTTCGATATTTGCAGATATGTGCCACTGTTTCCAACTTTTCATCAACAAAAAGGCCTTTCCAACTCCTTCCAAATTAGAAGACCAGGTGGTGATACACAGCACCTCTGGACATTCCCCCTGTGCGGGGCCGGAGGCGGGCCGGGCCCTGGGACTGCTCTCAGATGAGAAGCGGCCGCCGAGCTCCCCGCTCCAGAGACCCACAGGAACCTTTGTAACTAACCCTACCCCCAGGGAAGGCTAGGAACGCCGGAGCCCGCGCTGGGGGCTGCCGGGGGACCAGGCCCGGCTGGATGCTGCGCCAGGCTCGCTGAATGGAGAAGAAGGGAGCTCGGCCCACACCGGCCGGCCAAAGCGACGAGGCCCAGAGGGGCGGGGGCACTCAAGCCCGCTGGCCCAGCTGCTCCTGGGGGGAGCTTTCCTGCCCCTCCCCTCCTCTGCTCCTTCCTGCATGGACTTCTGCCGTTCCTGCTCCTGCTCCGGAAGCCGCCGCCACCGCGCTTGCCTTGCCCCCTCTTTCTGGCCCCTCCCCCTGTTTCCTAGGATCCGCATTTGGGTGGACTCTGCCCCAGGAGCTTGGCAGGGTGCAGGCCCTCTTCTGGCCTCTCTCCTCTCTCTCTCCATCCACTGTGCCCCTCGGGCCACACTGACGCGCTCGGTGCCGTGTGGTGTCTGTGCCGCAAACGAGCACCTGCCCGCTCACTTCCGGACTTTGCTATCCCTGGTTGTCGTGCCCTGAGCTCCTGGCCAGCCCACAGCCCCACAGGGCCACTTCTCGCCCCTCCCTTCACTTAACAAACTCCAGACCCTGGGCTGCGTACTCATTGCGCCCTCCGTATTTCATGTCCTTGCTCTTTGTGAGGGGCGGGCCTGGCTCAGTGACCTGTGCTGCTCTGTATGGTGCCGTGTGTAAGAATAAACCCATTGGAATACTCGTGTCTCGGTTCCTTCCCGACCCGCCGCTCAGGCCGGACCCAGTGTTAGGGCTGCCCAGGAGAGGGAGGAAAGCGGGAGGGTGGAGAACTACAGGCGGGAAGTACTCGCCAAAAGGGCACCAGACCTCTAACATGCCTGTTCTTTTCTCTTTCAGTCTCGAAAAGGTGCTGACCTGGATAGGGAGAAGAAAGCTTCGGAGTGTAAAGTGGACAGCATTGGGAGCGGCCGGGCTATCCCCATCAAGCAGGTTAGCACTCTGTCCCCCTTAGTCCAGGACATGAGTCTTCTTCCCAGGGCCTTCTAGACCTACCCTTTTTACCAAGGTGATTTTAGTCTGAAGCTTGATGCCCAACAACCTGATCCCTAGACAGCTGCCTTCCCTCTTCCTTACCACTGGAGAGCAGCAGAGAGCCACCTGCTGCCTTCAGCTGGCTTCCAGACCTGATGGTTCTTTGGCGCAACCTGGAGAGGGGGCCTCCTGGACTCTGAGCTAAGGAAAAGACTTGGGGGGCAGTAACATAGGGGCTGGACATGGCAGAACATATCTGTAAGCCCAGGACTTCAAAGGCAGAGGCAGGAGTATCTATAATTTGAGTCAACTTGGGTTTCAGGCTGCACAGCATAGCAAGACTGTGTTTCAAAAACACAAACCAAGCAAAGGACCTGAGTATAAGGTAACACTGAGGGGTGACCCCATCTGGGATTTGCTGATGCATACTTACCATTGTGAGCATCTCTGTTTCTTTTTGTTTTCCTTATCTACTGATTGCCAATCACTGTTGCAAGCATCAATTTATCTCTCTATAGATATAGATATTCTTCTTTGGTAAGTGGATCTCGCCCCTGATCAAAGCACCCCATGGCAGAGGGGATATATATGTTCTCTGAAGCTACAGCAGTTGGAGCTTAGGTTTAGGTAGCCTACCCAGGTTATTCCCTGAACAGAACTGATTCTCTTTCTCAGCAACATCCCTGTTGTTTCCAAAAGGCACTTGGTCATCTGGCCCCTCCGTCTTTCTTCCCCTCTGTTGTGTTCCCTACACCTTAAGTGTAGGGGTTGTTACTGATGTTCCAGTTCAGGCTGGGCAGTCAATCTATGCTCATTTAAAGATTTATTTATTTACTGTTATGTGCATCGGAGCTTTGTGTGTGTGTGTGTCTGTGTAACAGTGTTGGATCCTCTGGAGCTGCCATGGGGTGCTGGGTCCTCTGGGAGCATAGCCCGTGCCCTCAGTGCTGGGCCACCTCTCTGCCTTCCTGCCACACTCATTTCTCCTGTTTGACCAGGTGTGGCTCACTGTGCTTCTGCACTGTGGTCCACTCTGTCTGCTGCAGATGGAAGCTGCTTTGGTCAGGGGAGAGATCCACTTACCAAGGAAGCATGTGACTTTCTGCACCTTCTTCTAAAGGAATGATTTAGCAGTGGTGTCACCTTGTGATCTCTGCCAGTGCTTTTCCGAGTTGCTCCAGGGAATACTCGGTCACCCAAGTCTCCTAATGGATGCCTGTGCTGGAAAGGGTATAGGGCTGATGAAGGGGTCACAGGTCAGTCCAGTGTAGAGTGTGTGGGGAGAAGGCGTCTGCCAGGAGTTAAGTGTGCCAAATAGACCCTTTTTGAACTGGTGTGGTACAGGTCTTCCCAGTATCTGGTGCCTGCAGAGGAACATATCACCAGGTTTTGGCCAGGGTGTGTGAGCAGGTTTAACCCTTCCAGGGACTGGTGGTGTGAGCTATTGGGAGCAGGCCAATCCTTACGTGTCTCATGTGTCAGGGCTAGGGAGTTTTGATGCTCTGTGAAGGTGTATTTATAAGAAAGCATCCCAGGAAGATAATGAGGGCTGAGTGTAGGCCAGGGAGCCATATGCATGCCCCCTTCTTTCTCCTGCCTTCTTGTCTTCATCTGTCTGTTGATTGAATTTTTGTCTGCCAGGGACCATTTCAACTGGGATAGTCTTCGGGAGGGAAGTCACCTGAAAAGGCTGAGAGCACAGAATGGCAGCAGTGAAAGACCTCTGCCTCCTGTCCCTCTGTCCTGGTGTGATCCCAGGAGGCCAGAGCCTTCAGAGTGTTGGTACTGTAGCCCACCCAAACACATTTGTTGAGTGACCACTTGCCTGCCTCCCCTCCTACTGGCTTTCCTGTCTGGGGCTTGCAATAGTTGGGGGCTCAATTATTTGTTCTCTGAGTCCCCCACAGGCAAGAGTAAAGGGGAAAGGGTGTCCTGTCAACCTGCAGCCTGGAACTCAGGTGGTCACTTGGATGTTAGAGTACCTGAGCTTCTCCGGAAGGCCCCTCCTATGTTAAGGCTTTGGTAGCTGTCAGACCTGTATCGGTCATTTGTGCTGTAGATTTGATTCGTCCACCTGCGGAGGGGGGCTGCCCACTAGGGAGGCTCCGCCCACGAAGGTAGAGGAGCTGCACTCTTATCCTGACCTCACCCGCCCATTAGGTGTCAATGTGCCACATCCGTGGCTCCTCCCCTTTCCCCGCCCTCTTGTCCTGTGCTCCCCATTTCGGCACCTTCCCCTCCCCCTAGCTCCTGCTGGGAGTGGAGATTGCTTTTCAGTTGCCATTTGCATTCCCAATCAATCCGGACTCCGCAATTAAGTCGGCTGGCGGAGCTGGGAGGGAGGCGGCGGCGGGAACGGGTCCTCTGGGGGCTGTCGCCTCCGCACCGCTCCCATTCCGCCCCAGATTGCTTCCTGCTCCGCGGTGCGCAGCCGGCCGGCCAGGGAGGGAGCAGGAACCCCGCAGCTTCTCTCCCTGGAACCCGGATTGGAGGGTGGGGGCAGCGAGGCTGGGCAGAGGGTTGGGGCCAGGGTCGCTCCTGCCGCCCTCTAGCCTACTGTCTAGCTCTGGGCGCCCCGCCTACGCCCTTTGCTAACGAAGCTCATTAAGCAAAGGGGAGCCGGATGTTTTGTCGGGCAGAAAGGGCTTCGATCCTGAGCTGCCTCCGCAGCAGTCTGACTTCTGACCCCCTAACAGGGTGGAGGAGGACCTGGGGAGATCCAGTGGTCTTCAGGCAGCTCTGGTCCAGACAGGCTGAGAACTGTTGTGGTTTTTCGACATACATAGCCAGCTGGTGGCATGAAGGGGAGCTGGGCCTGGAGCTGAGAGGCAATGCCTACCATCGGTGACAAGGTTCAGGTGTGAGAGGCCTGGAGTGGAGAGGAGGGCCTTGTGATGACCAACAGCAAGAAAGTTGTTTCCAAGGAGATTCTACAGCCACTGTCCCACCTGGCTTTCTTCCCTCCTCTTCCTGATGGTTGTCTGTTCGAAGAGGCCACTTGCCATTGGGTGCATTGTTAAGGGTCACGGAGTGGAAGTAGCTTTGCTCTCTTCTGCTTCTACAGCTCACCTGTGGCAGGAACACTACAACCACAGACTGCATCAGGCAATCTTCTCAGGGCCCTTCATATATTACATGGTAGTTTTTTTTTTTTTTTTTATAAGAACCTCTTTCTGAAGGCAAGGTCTCACCATCAGAACCAGGGGATGCTACAAGTTTTATTACGTCCACTTCAGTGACATTTGTTTCTTGGGGATGGGGGGGGGGAGGAGAAAGGAGGGGAGTTTTCAAGAATATGGGACATGTCAAAAAGTAGGAGCTGGAAACTAAAGCTGTTCAGGCTTCCCTTCCTTAGCTCCAGTTTGCCCCCTAGTGGCCAGGGGTGAGATCACTTGTAAATCCTTAATTGCCTTTTATGTAATCTAGGCTGGCTGGCTGGCCTTTAACTTGCCTTCTGTCTCATTCCCTCAAGCCCTGGGGCTTACAGGCCTGTGCCACCATTCCCATCCATTAATCACATGTTTTCATGTAATCCACTAGGTCAAGAAGGACTCAAAGGGAAGTGTATGGCTAGATCTGATACTTGGCCAGCTCTTTGGCATCCATCCATGACCATTTTACTGGCTGGCAGAGGGCAGGGCCTTCTTTTGCCTCCACATTGGGCATTATCACCCTTTATCCCCATGGACAGCCCAGAATATACCTTTCTCCCATCTCAGCAATGTCTGTCAGAACTCCTCCCGCCAAGTCCCAGTTTGTGACTAACCACATTCCTCTTCCTACCTACACTGAGTTGGAGACTTTGAGGGACCAACCACCAGGGTTCCATCTGTAGTGCCCAGGTTCCTGCCTGTTCTCCTGTGCTGTGATCTTGGAGTGATTCAGAAGACATCTTTAAGGACTGTGGAGGAGTTGGTTTTTGAAGGCTGTGGTGGGTACTGCGAATCAGGGTCTGTGTCCTGCCTTCATCTCTCGATAGCACACAGCACAGTCTTGGGCACACTTTGTCCAGTTCTTCAACAGACACTTCTGAGCACCTGTTCTGGCCCAGGTGTGCTGGGTGCTGAGAATTATTAACAAACAGCCTACATAAATGTCCTTGTGCTCATAGGCCCTGCTCTTGTCCTTGACTGTTATTTGAAGAGGCCTCTGCATTTGAAGAGCATACCGTGCTAGGCCTTGTGGTGTAGGCTTGTAATCTCAGCTGTTCGGGAGGCTGATGCAGAAGGACCGTCAGTTCTAGGCTCACCTGGACTATAGAGTGAGTCTAGGCAGACTGCAGAGCCTGTTGTAAAAAGGAAACTGGGATATAGCTTGGTGGTAGAGAGCATTGTTAGGACAGTAGGGAGTTCTCTGCCCGGAGCGCCTTCGGGTGGTAGAAGACCAGAATTTTCTACCAGATGTCCTTCTCTCTTGTAGAGCCTTCTAGCTTAACAGTGGCTCAACCTGCTTCCTCCTGGATGGCCAGTGGGAATAAAGCCCGTGGGAAGGTGTGTCCTCCTGCTCTCTCTAGTATGGCTGCAGGTCCTTAAGCCCTCTGCTCAGATGCAGTGCTTTCAGCAGAAAGCAGGGTGAGGAGTTACCCGATCACACGACTTTATTGTGCTGGGCTGCCTCCTGGGCTCTGCTCAAGTCCTAGGCATCAGAGACCTATGGGCTGGACTCTTGTTGGAATCCTGCCCCTGGGGCACAGCAACCTCAGCAACCTGCAGTCTGACTCCTGATCTGTAATTGTACCTCTGTTCTTAGGGGATCCTGCTGAAAAGGAGCGGCAAATCCTTGAACAAGGAGTGGAAGAAGAAGTATGTGACGCTGTGTGACAACGGGTTGCTTACTTACCACCCCAGCCTGCACGTGAGTCCAGAGCGTAGGGATGAGGGACTGTGACAGAAGACTCCTGGTGATCTCGTGGAGTGTCCTTAGAAAATGCACCATGCTTTAGTCGTTTGGAAAGGGTACAGGAACTGGGATTTGCCTTTCCTGCAGAGCAGGCTCCTCACCAGCTCTGCTTAGCCGGTGCTGCTGGGCTGTCATGGCTGCCCTTCCCTTGTCAGCCAGGCTGTTTCCCATGTAACTACTGAACTTCTGTGGCAAAGAGCATGGATGTTGCTGAATGAGGTCTGTGGCTGGCCATGGCGGTGAGGAGCACTGGTCTCCCGGGCCGGCGAGGAGAGCCAGGGTGTTGAGTTTGGCCTAGGGAGGAGTAGACGGCTCTGCTCTGAGGAACACATGGCTTGTGCCCAGCAGTGGTGACATGGGTGTCCCAGGGATCGTAATGTGGCCCCTGTGGCAGCTCTCCCTACCCTCCTTTCTTCTTCTTCCCTCACTGCGTGGCTCCAGCACACAGCTGTCACCAGAATCCATCTCTGTCACCACCCCACTGTGGGGCTAATGAGTTCTCCTGTGAAGCCCCTCGAGCACAGCACGTGGGCCAGCCCCACCTCCCCCCAACCCCCACCCAGAGCCTCTGGGCTAGCCTCAGAGGGTCTCTAGCCCATCTTTAAATCTGTACACAGTGTCAGGGAGGCCCTGCCTGACAGGTGCCAGGGGTTTCATTTCCTGGTTATTACCTGGTCCTAAGAGGCCTATCCAGGCAGCCCTCCAGAAGGCCTGGTCAGAGCAGGCCTCCGGAGGTCTCCATTTAGGCCAGATTACAGCCTGGGCTTCCTGTTGATCTTCTTTCCCCTTACCTTGGGTAATGCTGGAAGTTAATCCTCTTAGTTCCTGTGCCAGAATGCCAGGTAGGAGTGAGCCCTGAGAAACGGAAGGACCCATGTCTATTAACTCCAACAGGTTCTCTTCTGCACTTGACCCACCTTCCTCACACAGCCTCAGCCTTCTTCCATGGCCTCAAAAGACAGTAAAGGCACTAGGCTTACGCAGGTGGCACTGCCTACAGAGATAGAAGGTGCCTTAGACCGACAGAGTGCCCTCTACAGATACAAGGCCTCACCACAGAGCCCTGTACCTTGGGAGGGCTGGAGGAGTATGTGCTACTAGTAGATTCAGGGTTGCCTTCTACAAAGGGAATCTGAGGTGTCTTCCCTAGTTGCAGGAGAAACTGGGCAGTGGGCCAAGGCCCAGAAACTCGCAGCACCTACCAACTCCCGTGAGTCAGGTCTCCCTCTGACCACCAGGCAGGCTACATGTTCTCTGCATGTTTACATCTGGACCAAGGAACTTGAAAACTTCTGCCTCCCTCCTGTGTGGGTGGTCTCAGCCTTCTGCCTACATCCTCAACAATGGCTTTCTATTTGTGCAACTGTGGCCAAGTGTGGGGGTCTATCCCTTTTGCTATTCCTACTGAGAGTGAAGGAAAGAGGGATGGAAACTTGGAGGGATGGGGTCAGTTGTATCAGACTGGGTTCTGGTTTTGGAACCAAAAGAAAAGGGGGAAGGTAGAAGGAATGTTAGTTTCTATAACCACAGCTTGAAAGCAGTGGCTGGGTGGTTTTGTAGCATGTTAAAGTTACCCAGCTAGTAAGTGAGCCAAAATGTGGGTCCACCTACTTCTGAGACTGACTGGAAAAGTCACAGCAGAGAGTAAGTTAGGCAAGCCACCAGAGGCCTGGCTGAGCATCTGAGTTTCCCGGGAGTTCCTCTTTTCATACTTGTGCTGTGTGTTTCAGGGGCCTGTGGTAGGGCCTGAGAGCCAGGAACTTCCAGACCTGTCCTGATGGGCTTGCAGGGTGAACTCTTAATTGGTGACAGCCAGCCTAATCACCTGGCCTTTTGGTTTCTGGCCCTTTAGATCTCCTTGGGCTCTGTGGCCATTGTACCCAATAGCTGGAGTCTGGTCATCATCAGATGCTCCTCAGGCAGTCAGAAAAGCAGGTCCTTCCCATTGGATGTCAGGACACACCAGCAGAACATTCAGCCCGACCTTTCCTTCTCATCACTTAGCTCCCCTGAAAGCTTCCTGTTGGATACAATGTGAAGTGGAGAGCTGTGCTCTCAGGCCCAGTTCATTTCTGCACCCTTCCTTCCTTTCCCCTTCTCCTGGCCTGCAGCTTTAGCTCGCCTGTCCTCTCCCACTGCTGATACTCGCCTCTGTTTCCTGTTTGCCACCGTCCTCTAACCTCAGAAGAGCTAGCAGTCTAACCTGTAAGAATCGAGGGTCCTTGAGTTGCTTGAACCTTAATCTTAACTGTAAGAGAGAAAGGCCTCTCAGCCTTTTAGGCATGATCAAAGGGGAAAAAGGGTCTCCCTCAAGACTTGGGCCTATCTGACTCTCCTGAAGGACACAGGTCTCACCTAAGAGGCAAGACCACAGTGTCTGGGCCTCTCCCACTGCTATGAAGCACAAGTTGGTGGGCAGCCACAAGCTTCAAGCCCGGAGCCCAAGCCTGGCCCAAGAGAGCCTGCCACAGCTTCCCCCATTTTGCAGCCAGCGGAGCCATTCACACAATCACCTTCTGTTAATTCTATCTGCAACATCAATTAAATTGTTTGTAGAAACTAATTGAATGTGGCTTAATCACACATCTTAATAGCTTTCCACGCTCTGAACTCGTTGTTAATTCCAGTAATAAAACGAGATGAGAACGCTGGCTGGGTAATTAGCGAGGAGGCTGGGGAAGAAATTGCTGTTTGATGGTGGGTAATAAAGGCAGCCGTGGTGACCGCTCTCCTGAGCAGCCGCTGCCACCACCATGCTCCCCTGTTCTGCTGACGGAGGGAAACACTATTGCTCTCTGCCTGAGGTCCCTGTTCGGCTGCTACTCCTCCAGGCTCCTCATCCTGTCCCCTGGGCCCAACACCGGGCCCAAACTTCTGAGGGTGTGATGCTGCTGGACCCACAGGACATGGTGTAATCAGATGCAGAAGTTTGACAGTCTTTCTCTGCTAGGCAGCTTCTAGCTCCTTGGCCCTGAACAAAGCCCCTCTGTGCAGCTCTTGTTCTTAGCCTAGGGTCATCTTCTCATACTACATACCAGCTTTGGGCATCTCAGAGCTTGAGTGGGCCTAAAGACTTCTAACTGCTGTGACCTCCTTGTGAACTGGAGCAACCCAAGCCCTCCCTGGGGAGAGGGATCACAGCTGGGCCTTTGGCCCAGCCAGCTGTTGACACTTGTCTAGAGCAGCCAGTGCAAGATGTGGGGATAAGGACTGATGATGAAGGGCAGGAACCAGATATGAGCACGAGACATGAATGAGGACGGAAGGACTAGCAACAACCTGGTGTGGCAGAGCGGTCAGATGAGGTAACCCTTGGCATGGCAGCTGGGGGCCTGTGGGCTCCACTGCACAGCCAGGCTCTAGATCCCATGCAGTTTATGGTGCTGGTGAGGCCCAGAGCTGCAGCCAGTGCCCAATGTGTGTACAGCCTTGAGGCCTGAATTGTCAAGGTCATCCTGGGTTGGAAAGCTATGTATGTCCTCTGACTTCTCAGTAGATCGTTCTATGGATCCCAAAAGGTGCACAAAGTCAGAGCCAGTGTGCCTGAGCCAGGCCCTGTCACAGGGATAGACAGAACAGGGAGGTACTATCACAAGTGCAGATGCTGGGAGCACTGGTGGAAACTCCTCCCTGGACACATCTTGTGAAGGCACAGATGTACAGTGAGCCTGAGCCTTCTGAAAGGTCGTCTGTCTGGAAAAGTGTCATGCCCACCTTAAAAACCAAGATGGCTACAAGCTCAAGCTTCGTGGGTCCATATAGGCAAAGGACTTTTGCCAGATTCTCAAGAGCTTTCATGAAAGATCTGACTTTATGTCTGATCAGTACAATCTTATGTTCTCCTCTCGGAGAGTTACATAACACCAAAGGAGGAGTTTTGTCAAATAGTATGGAGACTGAGGACATGGAAGTCAGGTCCAGCTTTAACAAGGAGCTGCCAGGACAGAAGGTTCTGAAACTTGGGGCAAGTCAAGGGTTCTGGCTGAGGATATTACCTGTGAAGACAGTCTTGGGAGTCTGCAAACCTGGGCATGGTCCAGCTCTGCTGTGACCTTGGGTAGATTAACATTCCTAAGTCTCAGTTTCTTCATCTCTAACATAGGGCAAAGAACACTCTGGAGACTGAGACAGGAGGATTGCCGTGAGTTTGAGATGAGCATGGAAACTTCTCACTCAGCTGGTTGGGATTGAAATAAACTGACATGAATGTAGATATATTGTTCTTAACACACAACCCAGGGATGTGCAAATGACAGTGTACCGATGACGGGTCCCACTGACAGAAATCCATGCCGTGTGCGGTACACTCCCAAGTCCACCACAGAGAACCAAGGGCTGGTCTATAAACTATTTGACAAACTGTTATCTGGGGCTGTCCCAAGGGCTGATTGCTCCTTAGTACCCAGGTATAGATGGCAGCTTGTGATAGGAGCTTCTTGGGAGCTTGGTACTCCTCAGCCGCATGGGTACTATCCTCAGTCCCTCTCTCTACCACCTAAAGCATCTCCTCTAAGGGCCTTGAGCCTAAGTGTTTGGTTCTAGAACCTTTGTTTGCTCTTCATCTTGTCTTCCTAAGCTGAACTCCACCCCTTTGGGCACCATGGAGACTTGAGCATAATCCAAACTTGGTTGGCCTCAGAGACCTGCTTTTTGAGACTAAGTGCCTCCCCCGACACCCCTGTCCCCCATTGAAGGGCAGTCAGTGCTGGAGACAGGTTGCTAAGGAGAGTCTAGCTCACAGCATCTTCTGTCATCTATACACCTCTAGGATTACATGCAAAACATCCATGGCAAAGAGATCGACCTCCTGCGGACCACCGTGAAAGTACCAGGGAAGCGCCTGCCCCGAGCCACACCCTCGACGGCCCCAGGCACCAGTCCCCGTGCCAATGGGTTGGCCATGGAGCGGAGTAACACACAGCTGGGTGGGGCCACAGGTGAGGTGGCTGCTGTGGTGGAGTGTGGGGAGTTTTGGAAAGTTGGAGAGTGGCTGCACATGGGCCTAGCAGGACAGGCTGCTCCTCAGCCTGGGCTCAGGGCTTCGTCCATGCTTGCCAGCCAAGGTCACACTTGATGATGCTCTTCACTGGGAGTCATGGCCAAGATGCAGACCTAGTGGAGTATGTTAAGGTAGCCTTGGCTATCCCTGTAGTTTAAGCTAAGGTAGGCCAACAATTCAGCTCACCATAGGAGTAGGGCAGAGTCACCTGGTGTCATCAGTAAGCCATCTCAGGTCTGTGGTCAAGGTCTCTGCACAGAAAGCACTGGATTCAAACCCAGTAGTTCAGAAGGGCAGATCGTTCCTCGAGAATGGAGAGTCTGAGACCACAGGCTGACAATTGTGTCTGGGCAGCTTTTCTATGGATATATTCTTTTATTATGTGTGTGTCTGTGTGTGGGGTGTGTGTGTTCTGTATCTGTGTCTTTATGTATGAGAGTGTTTGTGTGTGGGGGTGTGTGTGTGTGTTCTGTATCTGTGTCTTTATGTATGAGAGTGTGTGTGGGGGGGTGTGTGTGTGTGTTCTGTATCTGTGTCTCTATGTATGAGAGTGTGGGTGTGTGTGTGTGTTCTGTATCTGTGTCTTTATGTATGAGAGTGTGTGTGTGTGGGTGTGTGTGTGTTCTGTATGTGTGTCTCTATGAGAGTGTGTGTGAGTGTATGAATGTGAGTGTTTGTAGGGGCTGGAAGCATCAGATCCCCCTAGGGCTGGAGTTATAGGCAGTTGTGAATTACCTGATGTGGGTGCTGGGAATCTGAGTCTAATCACTGAGTCATCTTCAGGTCCCCTGCTGTACTCGTACCTTTTTCTGTGGTGTGTTCTCAGGGAAGGCCGTCTGCCCCAGGTTCTGGTGCTGCTCATCCTTAGGGCCTTCTTTCCCTTCCTTTCTTTGCTTCTCGGCCTGCCCTGAGTCCTGGGCCCTTCTTGGGGAAGGTGTCATAAACACTGAGTGAACACGGATGTGCCTAAAGATACTGAATCCCATGGACTGGACAGGACAAATCCCCAAATAAAAACTTGTTTATTGTAGGTACTGGTGGGATTTAAGCCCAGAGCCTTGTGCACACCAATACTCCATTGCTGAGCTATGTCCCCACCCTCGGAGAGTGACCCTTGTTTGAGGCAAAGTACCTTATGTGGTTGGTCATTCTGAGTGGCTGGAGGTGTGGGGAGAGGTCTGACTGCATCAGTTGATCTGCCAACATAGTGGATGTCTCAGGACCACAGGGCCAAGCAGCACTGCAGGAAATAGCAGCTCTGGAGAGTGCATTAATGTTCTATAAAATCCTGCTGTGCTCGCGTGAGGGGTCTGGGGAAGACTCTGTTGCTTCCTTTAAACCACCTGAGCTCTTGAGGAGCTCTTGAGGTATACCCCAGGAAAGCTCTAGTGGGCAATGGGAAGGAAGCAAGGCCAAGGGAGAGGCACCCACCTGTGAGGTAATATGTGAGCCTGCCCTGCCTGGCAGGAGTGGCTCATATGCTGTCCTCGGTGCTGAACCACAGAAGCTCTTCCAGAGTTCTGTGCAGGGAGAAGTATGGGGCCAACCTCAGCATGGATTTCTTGTACTGGTACCACAGGAGGGAGGGAGGTGGCCAAAAAAAGTAGACCTTTCCTCCGAAAATGGGAAGTGAGAGGAAAACTGGGATATCTCCCAAAAATGGGGGAAGCAAGTTGCCTCTGGCTGTCCCATCCCATCCTGGGCCCACCTAGCTTCACCTAGGATGCCACCGTGGCATGCGGGAGGGAGCCCCGGCAACTTGCTCCTCTAATTACGGCACCCACACATAGAAACACATGGATGGTGCTTCCCAAGCATGAGTTCCCGCTGCCGTCGCTGACACCGACCCTCATGCACACTCACACGTCTCTCGCTCACCGGGCGATGTTAACATCTCATTATCTTTGTTACTGTAATTACATTATCCGCTGCTTTATGCAGAATTATCCTCGGAGGACTAATTGATGGCTCCATGTTTAATTCATTAATCATTAGCATCAAATTCGACAATTACAGTGCACACTGATTGTGGGATTGCAGGCGTAATGAGGGGAGAATTAACAAAGAAAAGGGAAAGCACTTTCCCTCCCTCAGGGTTTTGGGTTGGGGGCTTGGGGAGGAAGTTGGGCCTATGATGCCTTTGGTTGGGGCAAGGGACAGGATGGGGAGTATATGGAATCTAGGAGGCATAGGGACTAGGAGGAAGTAAAGGGAGAAACAAGAAGCCTCAAAGATTTAGGGAGGGCTGAACAAGCTAGGAGAGGACATGAGACCTAAGGATGGAACCAGTTACCTGTTGAGGTCACCAGCACTTCCCGTGTCCAGTCATCATGGGTGTTAGAGCAAATACACAGGTGGCACCAAACTCGTCTCTGCCGTGAAGGCTACTCTTCAGGGCGTTTGCAGCATGTGGCCTCCCCTCCCCTCTTGCAGCTGCTTCAGCTCCTGCTTCCTTATTCATCCAGAAATCCAGATCCACACGCTTGCCTGCTGAGCTGCAGGCTCCTGTTTAGCATTTTCCCTTTCCTGCCCCTGCCACCCTCCTCCAGCTTTGGCTCATCAGTCTCCACACTGGAGCTTCTCAGGAGGCCTAAAAGTGTGGCTTTGGCCTACCTGTCCTGGTTCTCTGTGGCTTTCTTCCTGGCCTCATCACCACCCTGTCTTGGGGATACTGAAGAAGGTGAAAGAAGTTAAGGTTCCTAGTCCTTGGAAGTGACTCGGGCTCTGAGGCCCATGGCTGTTCCAGACTTTATGCAGAAGGCCTCTGGCTGGGCCCTAAGTGGGGTTGGAGAAAGCTGAGTGTCCCTCTTGCCCATGGCGGGCTGCGCCTGCCCAGCCTTGGACTCCTCAAGTCTTCGGTTTCCCTTGGCTCTGCCATTCTTCCCTGATGGGAAACGAAAGATTAATTTTCTCCAGCCCAACAGGATAATTACTAATACTAATTAGACATAATTACTTGAATTTGATACACTTATTTCTCGTCAGAATGGCAGCAAAGCTGAGGCAAAGCAAATGACATGTGTGGACTGAAATGTTAGATGCAGGGACCTAGGTATGTGTGGTAGGATTGTGGGGAGTGGCACTCAGCCAGGAAACCTCTCCCGACACCCCAAGGCCTTGCGTTTTCCAGCTCATAGTCATAGTGATGAGTGTGGGCTTCATGTTCATGGAATAAGGAGGGTATGAAGGCCAGAGTCTCCTTCCCATGTGAAGTCTGCAGGAGACCTTGGTACACTGAAGACCAGGCCCTCCTTTCTGGTCACTGTCCTGCTGGGTTAACTCAGGCTCTGCCCTACAACCTGCTTAGTACTTCTATGTAGCCCCCCACCTGCCCCTCCTCCCAGCCTGATCCTTCCACTCCCCCAGGTGCCCCCCAGAGTGCATCCCTGCATTCTGAGCGTCCTCATAGCTCAGCCTGGGCTGGTCCTCGCCCTGAGGGGCACCAGCGCTCCTGTTCGGTTTCCAGTACTGACCAGTGGAGTGAGGCAGCTGTCCTGCCTGCCAGCACGCAGCACCCTGGTGAGTGGCGGCTCATCCGCTTCCCACCTCTTCTGGCATCTGCTTAAGCAACAGAGAGAGGGAGCCCAGATGCCCAGGAGCCTGGGAGACTGATGGGGAGGGCCCAGCAGACTCCTTCAGGGCTTGTTCAAGGTACTGTGATGCAGGACTAGATACCTCAGTCCCTTCTTCAGCATCCAGTTTACAAGCTTCTCTGGCCCCAGGCCTAGGTCTGGACCCTCAGCCAAGATTACAGGCTTGCTCTTTGTAACTCCTCCTTCCTGGTTCCCAAGGTTTGCTGGTGGCTCTGCCGTATCCCCATCAGCCCCCTGTGCAGCTCATCAGCCTCTTGGCAGGAAGACAGTGAGAGCAGAATAGGCTAGAGGCTCCTCAGTGAGAGCCATGTCTAAGACATCACTGAGCTCCCATAGTGGAGAGGGTCCTAATCCCTTCAGGGTTGTCCTGAAAGGTTCTCTTCCCATGTCCTGCTCCCCTTGATCATGTGTGTCCTGTTCAAAGAGCCAGAACCTACCTCTCATGTACCATTTCCTATGCTCTTACCAAATCTTATCACCCCCACCCCGTAACTTTTGGGCCATAGACTCATACCCCTGAGCCCCTTCCTCCCACTCAGAGGCACTTTTGTCTCCCAGGGGCCTCTCATAGACACATACACATACCCACTACATATCCCCATCCAAGACCAAGGCCACCTTGGGGGCCAGGGGTTATTCCCTTAGGTCATAGACCCATGGCCTGTCTGGCATTGGTGAAGCCCCTCTGTTGAGTCTGGAAGGAGTTAGTCAGGGAGGGAGGGAGTGTGTCTGCCTCTAATGAAGTTTGACATTTAGTGGTGAGCGCCGGGCGGGGTGTGGGAGCGGAGCTTGATTAGCGTGCTCTAATTGACAGTAATTAGGCAGCTCCCTGATTGTTTCTAATTCTGCTATTAATTGTGAGGAGCGGGGAGTGTGATTGAGGATAAATTTGGTACGGAGCTGCTGGGGCTTCAGCTCCTGTTAGTTCCCTGGGCCGCCTTCCACCCTTCAGGTTGCAGAAACTCTCGCCTCCCTCCGCTTTTTAGCCTGCTCTGCCTAAGTTTCCAACTCTTCCAGGGCAGAAAGCTTTGGGGCTGGGAGGCCTGCAGCCCCTGGCCTTCCTCATCCTCTGTGCCTGGCTCTCCTCCCTCCTCCCACACTTGTCCACCTCTCCCCTCACCAGCCAGTGGCCCAGCTGAGTCACTCAGTTCCAGCCCCAAGCTGGATCCTCCCCCATCTCCCCACTCCAACCGGAAGAAGCACCGCCGGAAAAAGAGCACCGGGACCCCCCGACCAGACGGCCCCAGCAGTGCTGCTGAAGGTTAGGGGGACCCAGAGGTGGGCAGTGGGGCCTGGATGTAGCACCCTATAAAGCACAGCTGTTTCCATGGCAGATGGAGGAAATACTTTATATGAATGATTTCTGAAATAAGTCACTCACAGCCTTCTGAGATCCTGGACTCTTTTCTTACTCAATCCCTGTTGAGTTGAGCTCACTTCTGTCTTTCTGAAGAAAGGGGCAGTAGGACCCTACCTTACCTCTTCTAAGACCTACTGAGCAGGGGACGGCGATTGGTACCTCACGACACATGTAGGGTTGGCTGGTGCTCTCTGTAACCTTCTGGGAGCAAAGGTGTTCAGCTCAAGATGTTCTTCTGGCCTTTCTCTTGGTATCTGTTACCATAACACTGCTCTTCCAGTGTCTCCCCCTCCCCAGGGGGTTTCTTGGTCCCCAAATACTTTGTAAGTTCTCATCTCTGTTCTTACTACTGTGGGGATGGGTGTGAGTCAAGTGAACCTCTGACAGTGTTGCAGAGTCTTGTGGTCCAGAGCCCCACCCAGAATCCTAAGGGGTGGAGGAGCTCATGCAAGGGGAGACAGAGAGAGGAGCTACCAGTTTACACGTGGGCAAAGGCATTTTCTTAAGGGTCCTCAGAGGAGGAACCCAGCAAGTGAAGATTTCTGGAGGTGTGGTATCACTGAGATGAGAGGCTGCAGGAAGGGACAAACAGCAAGAACTTAGTCCCTGACTGAACGCATGGTTCACCCTAAGGCCATATAAGCACTGTCTCTCTAGCCCCCATGACAAGTCATACTGCCCATAGGCAGTTGTTCAGGGGCAGTGGCCTCTGGGAATAGATGTGTTTGAATGTCTTTCAGAGGTCCAGTGGGCAAGTACAATTTCTGGGGTCACAGTGCAGACTCCCGTGCTTGTCACAACATATGTCCTTGGGTCCCTGTCGGTTCCCATCCTCCAGTTCCTGGAGAAAACATCTCTCCCCACCCACTTGCCCTTCCTGCCTGTCTACACCAGGGCAGTGGGGGAGGGGCCGAGCTCCCAGGAGTCCTGTGCTGATGCCGTCCAGAATATTGGGTTTAATGAGCTGCAAAATGAGGAGGCTGCAGCTGACGCGTACGGATGGTGCGCGCACCCGCCTCCTTGCCCAGCATGCGCCTTCTAGCACCCGCTGCATCCTTCTCCAGACATTTAGCTCATGTTCCTCTAGGATGCTTCCTCATGGTGTCCATTTTTGGTACTGTTTAGGAAGCCAAGCTTGGCACCCACCATTTCCTAACTCCACAGGTGGTTAGAAATGGAGGACAGGGACTCATTGGTCCTGTGCATTTTTGAGGAGGAAGAGGACGAATGTTGTCAAAGCAGGGTCTGGATGGAGTTTTGGCAATGGTGTGCTACTGGGCGTGTGCTGGCACAGAGTCCTGACAGTGTAAATCCCCTCCACAGAGGCAGAGGAGTCCTTTGAGTTTGTGGTGGTATCCCTCACTGGTCAGACCTGGCACTTTGAGGCCTCAACAGCAGAAGAACGGGAGTTATGGGTGCAGAGCGTGCAGGCCCAAATCCTCGCCAGCCTACAAGGATGTCGCAGCGCCAAGGACAAGGTTGGTACAGGTGGTAGAGCCTGCTTGGAGAGCCTGTCTCGGGGAGAGCCAGTGGAGGGGGCTTGAGACTGACCAGCTACCGTTCTCTCTCCCGCCTCATGGCAGACTCGGCTGGGGAACCAGAACACAGCCCTGGCAGTGCAGGCTGTCCGCACAGTCCGTGGCAATAGCTTCTGTATTGACTGCGAAGCTCCCAGTGAGTACCAGGCCAGTGGAGCTGGGAGCTGGGTGTCTAGGGTTCAAGTGGCAACTAGAGATGTACAGTGTGCAGAGGGGGTAGCCTTCTAAAATGAGCCCCTCTCTGGGTGCCACCTGCTATATCTTTCTCCCTCTGCCCACCTAGATCCAGACTGGGCCAGCCTGAATCTGGGTGCCCTGATGTGTATCGAGTGTTCAGGGATTCACCGGCACCTGGGAGCTCACCTGTCCCGAGTCCGCTCCTTGGACCTTGACGACTGGCCACCGGAACTGCTAGCTGTCATGACTGCAATGGGCAATGCCTTGGCTAACAGTGTCTGGGAGGGGGCTCTGGATGGCTACTCGAAGCCAGGCCCCGAAGCCTGCAGGTAAGCCAGTGCTGCCCGGGAAAGAGACCACCAGCCCCCACTGTGAGTGTGGATAGAACCTGTGGCAGTCGCAGCATTAGAAGGGTTAAAAGGCTGTTGCTCTGCTTGGCTGTCGGACCCTGGGGAGCCCTCCTCTTCTGGTGCCTGTCACTCAGGCACCTCACAACAACAGGGCCTTTTCTGAGCTGTTATCGCAGGTCAGAGGCCAGCAGGAGACGCATGCGCAGAACCCATATCACTGCTGCTCCTGTGTCCAAGCCTGCAAGCTGAGATGAGGAGAATGGGTGGTAGATAGGGTGGCATAGCCCCTCCAGGCTGGCCCTGCTTTGTTCCAGTGCCATCAACTGCCAAGAGTTCAGTCGGCCTGATAAGCCGCCTCTCGGGCCTGCTTAGAATCCTCTCTATGCCCTCACGCCCCAGAGGTCTCCCTTCAATGTTTCAGTGTCCCTCTCATCTTACTCCGTGCCACCCAGTTTCTGTCCCTCTGAAGCCCTGGGGCTTCTTTCTGTCTTCACTCTCATTATTGCGGGGTGGGGGTTGTCCTCCTTGTTCCCCGCCTCCTTCCTGCCTCTACACACACACACACACACACACACACACACACACACACACACCATTTGGACTCTGTTTCCTTCCTTGTCTCATGCCTCGGTGGACCTCTCTTACAGAGAGGAAAAGGAGCGCTGGATCCGGGCCAAGTACGAACAGAAGCTCTTCTTGGCCCCGCTGCCAAGCTCAGATGTACCACTGGGGCAGCAGCTACTTCGGGCTGTGGTGGAGGATGACCTGCGGCTGCTGGTAATGCTGTTGGCCCATGGGTCCAAGGAGGAAGTCAACGAGACATACGGGGATGGTGATGGGAGGACAGCCCTGCACCTGTCCAGTGCCATGGCCAATGTGGTTTTTACACAGCTGCTCATCTGGGTGAGTTTGGTGCTTCTGGCCTGGCCTGCTCTCCCCCTTCTCAACCTTCAAAAGCTGCCTCTCCTCTCCTCTGATAGCTGAGACTTTTCCTCCCACATCATGCCAACTGTGGATGTGTTTTCTCCTGCAGTACGGGGTGGATGTGAGGAGCCGTGATGCCCGAGGCCTGACCCCATTGGCCTATGCCCGCCGTGCCGGCAGCCAGGAGTGTGCAGACATCTTGATCCAGCATGGGTGCCCTGGGGAGGGCTGTGGGTTAGCACCCACTCCCAACAGAGAGCCTGCCAATGGCACCAACCCCTCCTCAGAACTGCACCGCAGCCCTAGTATCCTATGAAGCTCAGGAAGAGGGCAGAGGGACCAGAAGCACTCCATGGACTGGAGGAAACAGACGGAGAAGAAGAGGGGGTGGTGAGGGTACAGGGGTGGTGAAGAGGTTTGGGATTGAGCTGCAGCAGAGCAGGGTGTGTTGTTCAGCCCTCAGCCCTATGGTGCCATTAAAGGACAGAACCCTTTGGAGGTACCTGTGAGGAGAGGGGGGCAGGACCTCTCCCTCCTCCAGAACCCTGCCTCCTCATGACAGCTCCCACAAGCCTTCCCCGCAGTGGGTGGGGAAGGACAGGACACAGGATGGGGGTGCCAGATGAAAGACAAGGGGCCAATCTGTGGGTCCCATGTAAAATTTGTACATTGGAATATTTATGTTCGTGTATATATGTGGTGTGTGTGTATGATGAGCCAATAAACCAGGCTGTATGTGTGCCTCATTTCTCCTTTTGTGCCTCAGTACCACTGAGTGTCTCAGAGCCCCTCTCCTCCAAGCTCTGCTTCTGTACTGTTTTAAGGTTTGTTGGCCAGTGGTGTCCAGTTTTCCTGGGCAGGGATGATACATGACAGGACAAGCATGCCTGACAGGAGACAGGCTCTGCTTCCTGCTGTGTGCTGCCTTCCCCTGCCACTGCCCACGGGAAAACACCCCATGCACGCTGTCAGCAGTGCCCCGTGTGGCAGCCATATCCCGCACTGGACAGTGTTGAGAGAGGCACTTTGTGCCTGGAGGCTTCCCTAGAGTGCTGGAGACAATGCTAATGTGGCTGGAAGGGGCTGGATGCTGGTGGTTCCCAGAGCCACCTTGACCTCCTGCAGCCTTCTAAGCTTAACCTGCCAAGCTCAGCTGGGAGAAGAGCCCAGGTGCCCACTATTTATGCCAAACCTCTCTATTGATGAAAGAAAACCCAGGGAAACACCTCTCTTAGTCTGTGAAGGATGAGAATATTAAGTTTTGGTGCTGAATCTGTTTCCTGTTCCTGAAACAACCTTTTCTGAGACACCTTGAACACGTCCATGTGGTAGGCCAGAGCTGTGCCTGGAACTCACCCGCATGTCAGTTAATAATCAACACTTATTGAGAGGAAACCAGGTTTTATTTGATTTCTTTTTTAGTCCACATTTCCCTTTTCAAGTCTAGTAAGATCCTTACACAGGGCAGAACCTGGGCGGTGCCATGTAGGTACAGGACAGACTAGCCCCAGACTCCCTAAGAACAAGTTGCTTGGGCTGGCTCCCTCTGCTTGGTACTGCTGAGGTTGTATGGGAACCCAAAACCTGGACACTGGCCACTCACCGGCTTTTCTGCCTCGCTGCCTGCTTCCCCCTTCACAGAACCTTAACAAACAGCTCTGCTGAGGATGCTTAGCTTCTACCTTGGCTTCTCCTGTGTAGATCAGAGTTGACTTTGAAGTAGCCCTGGCTGGGAATAAGCTAGGCCTGCACTGCATTTCAAGGTTAAATTGCCAAACCTGACCAGAGAGAGACTTCCTATTCTAGGTCTGTAGCCTCACTAGAGAGTTGCTTGGGAGAAACAAACTGCCAAGAACAGACTATCTTGGTCTCATATGAAGCATTCAACAGATAATTGAATGTGACGTTGACTGGTTTGCCACTCAGTGGTAAGGGTGGCCTGTAAGGAGGGTCAGGGACGTGAGTGGGTTGTGATTGCTTCTCGTCTCTCGGTGGTAACTGTGTTATCCATAGTTTCTTTATCTTTATTCTTTTCTCCCTAATCCATTCAGGTCCCCCAAAAGCTAGTTACCACGACAGTAGCTGCCAGATACCTAGAGAGAGGTTTGTGGGGTTTACCTTATCTGCCCATAATTTCTGCCTCCACCCTTCCAGAAGCATCCTGAACTCACCCTTGTCCTATCTATCTGACAGTGACTTCTTTCAATCCATCTTTTTCTGTAATACTAGAGGCTGGTGGGAGCCCAACTTCACAATGTAATGGACAGGAGAAAACAGCTAAAGTTATAAGAACGGACGGCAATGGGCCTCTGCCTCAGGCCCTGGCATATAAAACAGAGGAAGGCAGGGATGAGGCTGTGTGCCCCTGTAAAGCATCTTTGTCTAGCTCAGGTGGGGGAGTAAGCTTCCTGTCCTGCCCTAATCATGGACAGGACAGCATCTTCTTCAAGCTAAATTGGGGTCTCCCTGCAGTGCAAACTGAAGTTCGTCTCTTCCTGAAGTGGGCCACTTCTCCCAAAGACAAGATGCCAGGAGCAGACAAGTTTGCCTGTTCACAGAAGTGAGGGCACAGTAGCCCAGTGGGAACAGGTGTGGGAGTACATCGTGAAGGGGTGCTTAGGAGGAACGAGGGAGCTGCTGACGACCCCCCATGTTGGCCATGACAGTTCCATTTCATGTCCTTATGCTAAAGAGCAGCAAAGCAGTAGAATGAGACAAAGTGGGTGTGCGGTTCAAGGAATCAAGTCCCCCTTTGGGATACATACAGACAAAGACAAAATAGTTCCATATATACAAACTTTACACAAAATAAATAAGGAACTATGGCCCCAGACTAGAACCACCAGGACCTCCCCGCTCGGTTGCCCCCTCAGGAACCCTGAGCCCTGGGCGTCTCATACCCCCACTTCCGCTCCAGGAGCTCTCTGGGATCAGAATGAAAGCTGCATCCCTGAGACCCCTAGTCCTGAGGTCTCTAGAGGAGTCTCAGGCCGAACACTCATGTCTGCAGTCCTGGGAACAGGCTGGCCTCTCCCAGAGCAGGGTCCACCAGGGCCCTCTAAGCTGCAGCACCCAGTGAGTCTTGGGCAGGCACGGGTGCAGATCCTTTGACTTCCGGTCCCCGAGGGTTTGTCATGGCCGGGCTCCCTGCTCCATCTGTTGGTGCTGACTGCGCACAGCAAACCTGTTGACGTGCACAGGTATGGGCACTACAATCTTGGGGTTTCTCACGGGCTCCCCAGAACGGCTGCTCACATTGCCAGCCTTGATGCGCTTCCACTTGGCCCGGCGGTTCTGAAACCAGATTTTCACCTGCACCTCGCTGAGCTTGAGGGCGTGGGCGATCTGGGAGCGCTCGGTCAGACTCAGGTATTTCTTGCAGTGAAACTCCTTCTCCAGCTCCAAAAGCTGCTCGCTAGTGAAGGCTGTGCGCCGCCTTCGGCTTTTACCCCCAGGCGTGGTGACCCCTGTGGCCACTGGTGTCCTCTCCTCAGCACCAGTCCCCAGGCTTCCCTTTAGCTTCGGTTTAGGTCCCAGAAGAGCCCCTGGGCCCCCCGCAGAACTGTCCAGGAAGCTGTCTTCGCTGTCTCCGCCTGAGCCCTCTTCCTCCTGTTCGCTGCCTGCTTGGTCTCCTGCTGGGGGCTCCAGCTTCTCCTCATCTGAGCTGTACACCTTCCCCTCTGCTGTGGGGTAGAGGGGGAGTGGGTAGAGAAAGATGGAGAAGGAAGGGCAAGGAGAAGGTGGTTTGAAAAAAGCACGTGGAAGCATGGTCGGGAATGATCAATTGACAACAGAAAACAACACAGAGGAAGAGATGGGTCAGAAGGAGACAAGATGGACGTCCAGTGGACAGTGGGGAATGGTGTAGGAGAGACAAAGAATGGAAAAAGGGTTTTAACCAGCAGACTTCACTATGGAAAAGTTAGGAGGCAATGTTATGACTGTGATCCCTCAACATTCCCACCACCCCATTTTGTGCTCCCCACCGCCTCACAGGTACCCAGTGTGGTACCTATCCAAGCTTCCAAACCTAGCCTTGTAGTCCCAGGATGAAGGGATGTGGGCGCTGGCTGGGAGGAGCAGCACTTTGTGATCTCCCAGGAGTCCTCTGCCGCCCCAGGAGCAAGAGGTACCCGACTCTCAGACACACTAGAACTAGGTCCCTAGTCTTGTCTACCTGGTTTCTGCTCTTAACTAAATCGCCCTGGTGGGAAAGCACTGCCACCTCCTTTTCTGTGGCCACACCTTATGTCACTCGACTCCCCCCCACCCCATCCCCCACCCCCGTCCCCTGGCTGTTTCCTATTATTTCTTTCCTGCTCAGGCCCTCCTGGCCAAGGCTGCTTAGACAGAACCAGTGGAAGCTTCTTGAGGCTCCATAAGAGCATGGTGTACACAGGGAAGGCAGGAGGGGATGTAGGAAGACATTTGACTCCTAGTGAGTGACTGTTATCCCAGGGCATAAACATTTTAATCTATCGCTGGCTTTATCGTATCCACTGATGTCATGATTGCTCATGTGGCACTTCAAGTGCTTTCAGGGTTGGGGAGATGGCTCAGCAGGTAAACGCTTGTGTAAGCCCGAGGGGCTCAGTATAGATCTGCAGCAGCCACATAAAGAGCCACAGTTGGTCAGGTGTGACGACACATGCTGTAACCCTAGATGTATTTATTAAGACAGAAACGGGCAGATCCTGGGGCCCACCAATTAACCAGTCTGGCTGAAACGATAAACTCTAGTTTCAGTGAAAGAGCCTGACTCCAATAGATAGATACATCGGTAGGTCAATAGATCAATAGTCAATAGATTATTGATATATTGATAGATGATAGATGATAGATCAATCAATTTATCGATAGATAGATAGCCAGAGAGGGGGTACTGTGGGTGCTGCCAACCAAGTCTGATGACTTATGTTCACTCCTCAGATCCACATAATGAGAGAACATCAATTTTCAAAAGTCATCCTCACTGCCACACAAACACTTTCACACGTGCACACACACACTCACACACGCAAATACACAAATTGAAAATGTAATTAAGACAGCAATAAGGTGGAGAACTGCTTTAGGGAAGAAATCCTGGCAGCAACCTATAGCCGCCACAAGAACTCATGCAGTCTAACACCTGCACACACTACACCCATGTACACACCAAACTTGCACCCGCCCATACACACAGTAATTTCTTTTAAATGTTTATGTCAGTGCTTGAGTTTTATGAACTCCTTTGTTTTCTGCCTGCGGAAACAACAGAATTCCAAAAGACAGTCCACCAGCCAGGAGGAAGAACACACGGGCACTGTAACTTGAGAGTTCAGTGAAGATATGAATCTAGTAATGCAACCCTACCTCCACATCACACACTGACACCACCAAGGCACGTTCAGAGCTGAGACCACGGCTCAAAGCAGACTGGGCCCCGGGTGCAGTGACTAGTGTAAGTGAAGGTGGGCCTGGCTTATTGCGGCCTCTCCCACTGGGCCTGTAGTCAGCAACCTGTTTTCTCCCAGTGGGTCTACACCTATTCCACCATGCCTGCCCCTTTCCTCAGGATCCACCGAGGCCTTTGCCTGAGGCCGTATTCCCCCACCACCACTGTATCTTCATGTTGCCCCTGCCTCTGCTTGCAGCAGCCCAGCCAGGCTCCAAACTGCCTCTTATCTTCCCATAAGCAGTTTGCTATTCAGATGCTTCACGCTGTCTAGAAAAAGTGCCAACCCCAGGAATGTTCCAGACTCGGATGATAACCTTACCACATTCACTCGTCAGCCACGCTTCCTTACCTCAGCCCTGGCCACAGACATGGCAAGATTTAGGGCCTGGGGGCTGGAGAGATGGCTCAGTGGTTAAGAGCACTAGCTGCTCTTGCAGGGGATCAGGGTTCTAGTTCCAGTACCCATCCGCAAGGTGGCTCACAACCATCTGTAACTATAGTTCCATGGGATCTAGTGCCCTCTTCTGGTCTTCATGGGTACTGCATGCACATGGAGCATAGACATACATGTTTGCACTCATACATAACTAATAAAATAAAAAACAAGCAACCTTTTGTTGGCGATTCAGAACACGGGTGCACTCCTTCCTCTTGCTAAGGGGACTTGTTCACATTCTTCTCATTTCCAGACTCAGATTCCTCAAGTCCCAGGTGGAAATCTCAACCTTTCTCACTTTTTCTTTCACCTAGGTGATGCTTCCCCATCTTCAAACGCCACCGTGAAGCCACTGTTATGCTTCCTCTCATGGCCCCACCCAACCCCCACAAATCTGCCTTCTAGCTCTGCCCAGAGCTGGGTCTGTTCTTGTCACTCCTCACCAACCTGGTTCCTTCTAAAAGTTTTCCTGTCTTCTGTCCCCACTCTCCCCACCCCCCTCCCTTCCCTTCCCCCTCCCTCCCCTCCCCTTTCTCCCTTCCCCTCCCTCTCTCTCTTTCTCTTGGACAACCTACTCTTTCCACATCAGCACCAGAACGGACCCCCTCCTCTTCTTACATCATCCTACCCTCTGTCCAGTGTGCCTCAGACCTTCCCACACACAGAAGAACACTAGGGGATCTTCTGCTGCTAAGAGACTTGAAGAAAATTTCCAGCGCCATTACTAAGTCCTGTGGTTTTGATTTTTAAAACATACTTTGTAACAATTCATAGTATGTTAACAAAAAAAAAAAATGTTGCCCAGTGTTTTAAACAGTGTTAAAAAGGCAGAAACTGGATTTCCAGGCTTGGAGGATAGAATCATTTAGTACAGTGCCAAGCCCTCGGGGGGGGGCATCCAATAAATCTAAATTGATGATGATTGAGAGGAGGCTCCCGCTCCTCGCTCTGGCAGAGCCCTCCTGAGATAATCTCATCCATCCCTCTGTCTTCAGACAGACCCAGAAACTCCAGCCCACACAAGCAGGCCACCCTCAGCGCCGCTTTTAAAGCCACACATGGAGTGAGGGTTCATGGCCTCTCTCTGTTTCTTGATCCCGGTGGGACACTGAGTGGCAGGAGCAAGAGTTTCTGTCTGTGCCTTTATGATCGTGACACTGAAGACTCTGATAAGCTACCTCTAGATCAGGGTGGGGGTGGGGCAACTGAGAGGAGCACACAGCCACTGGCCTCAGAGGACAGCTTTTGGAACAATGGAGAAATCCATAAGAGGGGAGAGGGAAAGGGAAACACGGGCAGCAGAAAGGAGGCCAAAGCGAAAAGAAGCGGCAGAGAAGTGAAATGGTGAACCAGACAGAGTGAAAAAGGCTGGGTTTCATAGATACAGATAAGCCGGCAATGGGGTGTTAAACAGAACCGCCCCGCCCCCCAGGACTGGTGTGTGTTTCTGTCTCTTGCTCTTTGCTCTACCAGAAGAGGGAGCACTGAGAACCGGGACAGAATCAGCAACCAGGAATGAATGAGCTGCTTAAATACCCTGGAAGGGAGGCAGGCAGCCCACATAGTTCACCATTTCCACATAGCTTAGTCAAGAATGAAATGCAGGGGTTGGGGACTTAGTTCAGTGGTAGAGCGCTTGCCTAGCAAGCACAAGGCCCTGGCTTCAGTCCTCAGCTCCAAGTGGGGAAAAAAGAGTCAAAATAACAAAAAGAATGAAATGCATGCACTGGAGAGTCGGTTCATCACACCTACACCCATAACCAGTTCTAGGGGATCGGATGCCCTCTTTCAGCTTCTTGGGCATAAGGAGGCACATGGTATCTGCACACACATGCAGGCAAAACACTCACAAAATAAAACAGATAAATCTTTAAAAAAAGAAAGAGCACCCTTATGGAGGTAATGGGAAGGGGAGGGGAGATGGGATTTGGGGAAGGGAATAACATCTGAAATGTAAATACAGATAATATACAATTAAAAAAAGAAAGAAGGAAAGAAGGAAGGAAAGGGAGGGAGGGAAAGAAGGGGGAGGGAAGAAGAAAATACAGCTGGGTGTGGTGTTATGGTGATACATGCCTTTAATCCCAACACTTGGGAAGCAGAGGCAGGCAGATCTTTATAAACTCAGGGTTAGTCTGATACACACAGTGAGACTCTCAGCCTGGACTGTAAAATAAGACCCTGCTTTTAAAAGGAAGCAAAATGCAAGCTAGTTCCATTTGTCTGCTTTTATTAATGGCGAAAGAGTCAAAACAACACATTTTTTGTTGGTGACTGAAAACTAGCCAAGTACTAAGCCTGTGGCTTGGTGGATGAAGTCTCTCTCAGAGCAGCTCTGTGCTTGGAGCTCACTGTGGAGACCTGGCTGGCCTTGAACTTGCAGTTCCTGTTTCTACCTCCTGAGGGATCGCATGTGTGGGCTGGGTTCCCCGTGCCTAGCTGTCAAACCTTCTGATAAACATTTTATTTGCAAAGTTTGATGTAAAGAAATTGGACTAGGCAGATGTCAGATCCATACAAGTAGATTTCTAGCTGAAAATGGACTAAGTTGACAAGACACTGAATGTCTTTTTCATTATTTATTTTGATTGTTTTGTTGCTTTGCTTGTTTGCTTTTGGAGGTCTTGTCTCTTTAAGTAGCCCTGGCTGTCCTGGTTCTTACTCAAGCTTACAGAGGTCGCCTGCTTCTGCCTCCCCGATGCTGGGATTAAAGACGTGAGCTGGCTTAGACAGATCCCATTAGCATCTCTCTTTTTAAAGATTAGCTTATTTTATGTTTGCGAGTGCACTGTCTCTGTCTTCAGACACACCAGAAGACGGCACCAGATCCCATTACAGATGGTTGTGAGCCACCATGTGGTTGCTGGGAATTGAACTCAGGACCTCTGGAAGAGCAGTTAGTACTCTTAACCACTGAGCCATGTCTCCAGCCCCCCCCCCATTAACATTTTATAATGGAAAATAATTCTGTGGAGGAAATCTTCAACCAAAAAAAAAAAAAAAAAAAAAAAGTTTTCCAGTGCTTGTAACTTAACTGCAATAGGGAGGTGACCAAGCAGGCAGACAGGTCCTGACCTTGTGTGTGACCTTGTGTGTGAGGGTTAGGACTGGTGCCCAAGTGTGCTGGACTCCCTGTGAGTCCAGAGCCTCTGGCTGGTTAGTTCATGGGACGGCCCTCATGGAGTTATCGTCCTGGGAAGCAGAAATCACACAGGTTGAACTACAATTACACCGAGAGCTGATGCAAGAGAGCCGCTCCCCTCCCCCCACACACTGAATCCTGACAGTGTACCCGGGACGCACGGTGTATTCAAGTGGACAGCGGCTGCTTCCCACAGGAAGGGCAGCAGCTCCAGAGACAGAGGAGCCCCATGGAGGGTAAAGGCCAAGCAAAGGACAACAGGCAACTAAGGACACTGACAGTGGGAGAAATAATCTCCAGAGAAGAGCACATCAGTTGGTTATCCAGTAACAAGTAACGATCCCTGAAAACATATATCCATGTGATGGTACACAGACCAAGCAGGGGTCGTTAGTAATATGCATGGCTGTGCATGTGTGCATTCATAACAGTAATGAAAAAAGAGGTCAAGAATGTGAGAGAGAGCAAGGAGAGGGTTGGGAGGGAAAAAAGGAAAGGGAGGTATGGTGTAATTATAGTATAATCTCAAAAAAAAAAATGGGAAAAAAGGCTCACTCAGGCTAGAGAGGAACTCAACAGCCACACAGAACCTATGAAGGTGTGGGAGCCCTAGCCAGCCAGATGCCATGACTGAGCCCCTCCCTTTGCAAGCCAGGAAGCCAGGGCTGTCTCCCATTTGTGATTCACCAGGCTCCTTTCAGCTCTTTCTTTGCTCTTCCCTTGGACTTGCAGATGGTCAGCAAGTCACTGTCTCTTTGGAATTTGATACGTCACAAGGAACATTCATGTCTCAGCACCATCTTCCCACCCCTCCACATTCCTTGCTCCACATAAACATGGGATCTTCACTAGATCACCGCCACCCTGCCTCTCCCAGGTTTGTGACAAGCTCAGGGTAGTTCTGAGTGCCAGTGTGTCCCAGTGTGTCCCAGTTAGTTTTTCTATCTTGACACAAGCTAGAATTGTCTGAGAAGAGAGAATCTAATGGAGGGACTTCCTCCATTAGATTAGCCTGTGGGTATGTCTTTGAGGATGTTTTCTTGGTTAGTGATTGAGAGGACCCAGATCGCTTCAGGCAGTGGTACCCGATCTTGGACAGCAGGCTGAGCAAGCCATGAGGAGTAAAGCCAGTAAAGCAGCATTCCTCCGTGGCCTTTGCTTCAGTTCTAGACTGAGTTCTTGTCCTGGTTCCCCTGGTGGTAGACTGTGATTGGGACATATGAGCCATATAAACCCTCTCCCCCCCAAACTGCTTTTGCTCAGAATGTTTTATTGTAACATCAGAAAGCAAACTAGGACACCATGCTTTTCCAGCACCAGCAACCTTTCAGGACCACTGCCCAGAATGCCCTTGTGTAACCTTGGGCTTTCCCATGTGTGTTTTCTTTACCTTGAGCCACTTGCTGAGGTACAGCCGCTCCCCTCTATTGGCACAGAGGTAAAGAAAATGGAATTGCAGAGAGATTAAATGATTTTCCTAAAGTCCCAGAACCAAGGATGTTGCACCATGTCCTGCATCTCAGTCTCCAAAATCCCCGATCTCATCCCAGCAAATTTCCAGCAAATTTCACCCCACCCCACCTGAAGTCACAGCTCTTTCCCAGTTGCTCGGGCCCCAGTAGAAAATCATTGTAAAGTGTTTTGTTTATTTTTATGTGTGTGACTGTTTTATCTGCAACTGTGTCTTTGTACTAAGTGTGAGATGCTCAAGGTGAAAGACCATAGGGGCTTTCACCAGACTTACCCCCACTGCCTCAGGTCAAGGTTGGGCCAAGTTCCATTCTCCACCCATAGTTCTTGGGAGGAGCAGGAACATTCTTGAAAAAAAAAAAAACAGAAAATGTGCTGACTGATAGTCACCTGACCCTCTGATCCCAGGGCCTGTCACATGCTTGCTAGCCAATAGATTCAAAGGCTAATACTCTTAGCCAATGAATTTAAATTATAACCTTACTGATGTAACCTGTACCCTAAAGAGTATAAAAATTACTTGTAACAGCCTTTTGGGGTCGCCTCTCCTCTGGCTGTAGGCCACCCCAGTGCAATGGACATATAAACCTCCTGCTTTTGCATCGATCCCTGATCTCTCGTCTCATTCATGGGAGCCTCAAATAGATAAGACTCAATTTGGGTCTTACAAAGGAGGCCAGGAAAGAACACCAGATCCCCCTGGGGTTGGAGTTAGAGACAGTTGAGTCTCCATGTGGGTGCTACAAACTGAAGCCAGGTCCTCTAGAAAAGCTGCCAGTGCTCTTGACTGCTGAGCCACCTCTCCAGCCCTAAATAACTCTCTTATCAAATTCAAATGTAAGCCTAATTTCCTTCACATACACACAGGCTCTAGTTTAATTACCAAATCATACCTAATGCACACACAGACGAGTCTTGGAATTGCCACAGAAGTGGGCCTGTCACCCAGCATCACATTGTTTTTAGCAACTAAGCCCTCCTAAGATTCCCAAGGCAAAATTTCCACCAAGTCATTCTTGTGCTTGGGGTGTGTGATGGAATCTTTTTCTTCTTAAAGATGTATTAATTTAATGTGTGTGAGAACACTGTTGCTGTCTTCAGACACACCAGAGGAGGGCGTCAGATCCTATTGCAGATGGTTGTGAGCCACCATGTGGTTGCTGGGATTTGAACTTAGGACCTTTGGAAGAGCAGTCAGTGCTCTTAACCACTGAGCCATCTCTCCAGCTCCGTGTGATGGAATCTTACCAGTTAACTCTCCTTTTCTTTGAAAATGGATTTCCTAGGAAAGTTGTTTGGTGGCTAAGGGTACCTCTTGCAGAACTTAAGTTCTGAGTACCCACTTCAGGTGGCTCACAATGGCTAGGTCCAGGGAGGTCCCCCATGGGCATCTGCATTCACATGCACATACCCACAGGCACATACCCACGTACACTCATGTAGTGGTTGGAATAGGTTTGGCCCCCATAGACTGACGTGTTTGAATATGCTTAGCCCCAAGGAGTGGCACTATTAGGAGGTGTGGCCTTGTTGGAGTAGGTGTGGCCTTGTTGGAAGAAGTGTGTCACTGTGGTGGGGGTGGGCTTTGAGACCCTCCTCCTAGCTGCCTGGAAGACAGTCTTCTCCTGGTAAACAACCTCTTCTAGAAGATGTGGAACTCAGCTCCTCAAGCACCATGTCTGCCTGAACACTGCTGTCTCCCAACTTGACGACAACGGACTGAACCTCTGAACCTGTAAGCCAGCCCCAGTTAAGAGTTACCTTGGTCATGGTGTCTCTTCACAACCATGGAAACCCTAACTAAGACAACTCACACACACATACACATACATACACACAATTAAAAGTAAATTTTAATTAAAGCAGAGATTGTGACAGTTGAGAGTTGATGACCCTGTGCCCTCTTTACCTCTCTCTCTAGATGAAGATAGTGCCTTGAGGAAAGAAAGAAGTGAGGACCCACAAAGAAGCCCGGATGGAATGGAAGGCAGAAGACCTAACGTCGTCTGCATTTTTGGATGTCCCCAGGTGCTGTGCATTGACAAATGGCTGTTTGTTAAGACAGTGACTCAGTGATCATTGCTGATCTTCTGGAGGTCCTAGCTGTGGGTCCGAGAACCCCTGCACAGGGTCATGCCACATGCATGTCACAAGTCTTGTTCCAGGGGATCCGATGGCACATGGAACACATACACACACTCAAGTGCATGCATGCATATAATAAAATGATAAATGAATAATTTTTTTAAAATTGAGGTTGAGCTATTATTACAAGCAGCTTTTGGGGCGTGGTTAAATAAATGCTGTCGCAGCATTCAAGAATCCCAGCATTTGGGAGGCAGAGGTAGGCAGATCTCTTATGAATTGGAGGCCAGCCTGGTCTACAAAGCAAGTTCCAGGACAGTCAGAACTACACAGAGACACTTGTCTAGGGGAAGGGGTGGGGAGTGGGGTAGGGTGGGTGGGGGATGAGGTTTGAGGAGGGATGCTTTCTGAAGAAACAGCAACAAATAACCAGACTTCAGACTAAAGAGCCCTCCGCCCCACACCCACAACACCCCATCTGAAACAGCCCTGTCCTGTGCCCTGGAGCTGTTCCTCAGCACTCCGTCTAGTCTGGAATTCATTTGGACTTTAAACCTCAGTAACCCACCAGGCTAGGAGTTACTGTCATCCAACCAATAACATCAAACTGAAACACACACCTAAGAGCATAGGAATTCTGATGAAGGGGAAAGGCTGGAAAGGAGGAGAGATCAGGTCCAAGTGGAGCACAGGAAAGAGTTTGAGGCTAAAATGGGAGACCAACTAGGAAGCCTACAGAAGAGAAAAAGCCACACACACACACACACACACACACACACACACACACACACACACGTGGTCGTGGTGCCTTACATCTGTAATCCCAGTATTTGGGAAGCTAAGGCAGGAAGACCATGGCTCAAGGCCAGCCTGGCCTATAAAGTCTGTCTCTGTCCCCTCTACACAAAGCGAGGGAAATGAACCCATATTAGAGTCGGCCTGATCCATTCTGTTTCCTACAAAGTCCTCAGATTACTGTGCCTGCCGCTACCCCAGAAATAGCAATGGCACCTCATTCTGTGCCACTCCCAGTAAAGAAATTTCTCACAACAGAGTGCTGTAGAAAGCTACCATCTAAGAGCTAAGACAACGATAATTCTTTACTTTTAGTTAATTAATTTTTATTTCTCTGTGTTTCACCTCCATGAATATCTGTTTACTACATGCATGTGTGGTACTCATGGAGACCAGAAGAGTATTGAATCCCCTGGTACTGCAGTTACTAAAGGTTGTAACTATCATGTGGGTGATGGGAACTGAACCCACTCCTGAGCCACCTCTCCAGCAGCCCCCACCACCCACTACAGGTTCTCATACAGTTCTAGGCTGGCCTCAAACCCTCGAGCTTACCACTAAGTACCACCTTGAACTTCTAATCCTCCTTAGTGCTTAGATTCAAGGCATGCACCACCACACCTGGTCCTGGGATCTGCTTCAGGGCTTTATACATTCCAGACAAGCAATCTGCTGGCTGAGCTACATCTGTAGCCCTCTAATGATACTTCCTTTACATCCAGGACTCAGTGCAAGGGTCCTCCTGTTTGTAACTGTGATATAACGCCATGCCCTCATTTCCCTGGTAAAGGCGGCTGGGGCTTCACAGGTTAACCTTGGCTGTCTTCCTCATAGTAGCAACACTGTCTCTGAGCCCATCATTCCCAGGCTCCTGTCTTGGTGCCTTTGCTCCTTCTAACACTCTGTGTAAAGACAAGGTCCCAGTGTTATTGGACATAGAGAATAAACTGGACAGGCACCGGCTCCACAGCCCAGGCAGCATCTCCTGGTCTTGCTGCTCTCCTCCATCCACAGCAGGTACACAGGAAATCCACACCCAGGTTTCAACTGCACAGCCATAGTCTGGCTCTACCTCCTCCGTTTCTGACGGTAACTAACTCAGTCTTAAACCCATCCTGATGTCACCATACTATGTACACAGCCCCTGTCCCTGCCTTCTTTCATGGCCCCTCCACAGTGGGAAGCACAGAATTCTCAGACTCCTTGTTCAGGGTGCCTTTGACATATATTAAATATTACACACAGGCACACGCGCACACGCACACACACACATGCACACATGCACGAACGTATGCCCACCATGGGTATCAGAAGAGGCATTAGGTCATCTGGAAGAGTTGCAGGCAGTCAAGAACCACCACATGGATGCTGGAAACTGAATCCAGGTCTTCTGCAAGAGCTGCAAGTGTTCGTAGTGGCTGAGCCATCTCTCCAGCCACCCTCCCTGCCCCCTTTAATAAAAGAATATCTCATCAGTAAAGGTATCCTTAAGGATCAAGCAGAATTGTAAACCAGACTTGGTGGCTCGCACTTCTAAGCCCAGCTAATTGAGAATTAGGAGCTGTGGGCCGGCCTAGAACTGTGAGACACGCATCATCTTTGAAATAAACAGACAAATAAACAAGCAAGCAAGCAAGCAAGCAAAGCTCAAGCACATTAAAAACCAAACACTTGTACAGCTGGGAACAACCTTAACAATAGCTTAATTCAAAGCCCTAGTTTTACTGATAAATAAGAAGAGAGGTGATGTGGCCAACATCTCAATGTTCCGTGTCCGTGTTCATAAGGCACAGGATCCCAGCACTCAGGGCTTTGCACAGTCTCTCCCGACAGCTCCGCTCCTCGTGGACGTCCCAGCTTTGCCACAGCCCTATCCTGACCTCTCTTTCCTGCATTTCGAGATTCACAAATCTGCTGCTGCTGCCCAGGTGACAGGCGCTTCTGTCGTCTCGTCCTTTGCATGGTACTGTCTGCTCTTGGCCACAGTCCCCACGGCCCTAGTCTAACTCACATACAGACGTGTGTTCCCTGTTACAGGGAGCCTTCTCTTCTCCTTTCCCAGTGGTTAGTGAAGATGCTAGCTATCTTGTGGCATTGGCCAGCATGGGGCGGTCTCTCCTGAGGACACCCAAATTCAACCTCCTAGCCCCTCTCAGACCTTAACCTGCCTTTTCTCAAACAGTCCCCATAGTGAAGAGTGCCTCTAAATTCCTCCAAGCTGGTAACTCTTCCCACACGTTCATAGTCTGACAAGGGCTGCCAGCCCCTCCTGTGCAGGAGCCCAGGCTTCCCCCTCGTCTGTACACACAGACCGAGGCACACCTCTAACACCAGCTCACACACAGTCACTTCTCCCCACCTAGCCCAGGCTTTGCCCCACACACTCTTAAGTCAATGGTTTGCAACCTTCCTAATGCTGGGAGCCTTTAATACAGTTCCTCATGCTGTGGTGACCTCCCACCATAAAGCTACTTCTGTTGTTACTTCGTTACTATAATTTTGTTACTGTTGTGAATAGTAATGTAAAATATCTGTGTTTTCTGGTGGTCTTAGGTAACCTGTGAGAAAGGGTTGTTCAACCCCACAAAGGACGAAGACCTATAAGTTGAAGACTGCTGCTCTAAGTAATGTTTAGCTTCTACCTCAATTCTTTTCTCAGCATGCCCACATATGTCTCTTTGTTTTTACACCTGATTTCTATCCCCTAATGTAAAGTCAGGTCATGGAAAAGATCCAACTCTTCTACTACCTTTGAGGCAGAGCCCTTGCCTGCAGCTTAGAGCAGTCTTTAGCTCAACACAAGGCACTTGCTCAGAATATTATATCCCTCTTCTTCCATCTGAAATATTTTCATCATCATCATCCTCACCATCAGTACCAGCATCAGCAGCATCTGTAGCATTGAGACAGAGGCCATTGTATAGTCCTGGATGACCTGGGACTTTCTACATAAACAGCCTAACCTCAAACTCACAGGGATCCACTTGCCTCTGCCTTTGGAGAGCTGGCATTAAAAGCACACACCACCTGCCCAGGCACTATTATTATAATAATTATTATTTCTTCTCCACCTCCCCTTTTCTTTTCCTCCCTCCTTTCTTCCTACATCTCTTTTGACACAGGGTCTCACGCATCCCAGGCTGACATCAAACTGAAACCCCTCCCTCCGAGTCTGGCTGGCTCCTACCCTTGTTCAGTACAGCCTTCCTGCCCATTACTCGGAGGAGTAACTTTCTTCCTAAACTGGGAGTGGTGTCACACACCTTTAATCCCAGGCAGAGGCAGGAGACCTGAGTTCGAGCCCAGCCTGCTCTACAACGTTAGTTCCTGGATGGCCAGGGCTACACAGAGAAACCCTGTCCTCGATCTAAAAACCAAAAGGAAGAACAACAAACAAAAGGAAAGGAATTCTCTCGCTAACCTTCTGTAATATCTACCTCCACGTCTGCGTGTGCCAACACAGAAGCTGCTTGTCCCCACACAAGTTCACGCACGGAGGCACGCCAGCGCCATTCCACTCCCCCAGCCAAAGTATCCAGGGCTGCCAGAATTAAAATAAAATTGTTTTACTTTATTTTATTATGTTGTAAATTTGTTTTTTTTTTGTTGTTGTTGTTTGAGGCAGAGTCTCTCCAAAGCATGTAAACTTTCATGAAATATGTTTCTGTGACATAAACGTCCTGTGTTGCCAAGACAATCATGATGTTTTGTTCGACAATCACAAATAGCAATGGTGTTTAACTCCCCTGTCTCAGATTCCTGACAGGAGGACTTTGGAGTTCAGATCCCTACTTTAAACGCTTGCTCTAGGAATTAGAAATACCAAAGGTTCCTTCATTGGCTGGGTGTGGCACACACCCTTGCTCCACAGCAGGCAGAAGAGAGTGAGTTCAAGGTCAGTTTGGACACATAGCAAGTTCCAGGCCAGCAGGAGTTTCTGTCTCAAAAACAGACAAATGAAAAAACCCCAGCCAAAGACAAAAAAAAAAAAAAAAAAACAAAAACAAAACAAAACAAAAACCACCCATGCATGTACACACGCCCATACACTACATACACACACTTGTACTATACACACTCATGCAAACCACACACAAGCATCTCAATGAAAACTTTTGATCTAGATGAGGGAAGTAAAGCCTAAAGAAGTTCTGTGACAGTGGCTCTCCCAAAGTGTCTTAAACATACATGGCCCTGGAACCTGCATCAGAGCTGCCAGGTCAATGTTTCTTAGTCACACTGAGCTAACGCACCAGTGGTCTTTCTTGATTTTTATAATTACAATATTTCTTTAGTATGTCTCTGTGTGCATGAGCACGGATGACATGTGTGCTCATGAGCACGGATGACATGTGTGTACAGGAGCACATGAGCACGGATGACATGTGTGTACAGGAGCATGGATAACATGCACATGAGAATAAATGATATGTGTATGCATGTGCACATGTGAATGGATGACGTGTACATGAGGATGGATGACATGTGTGTGCATGTGCACATGAGGATGGATGACGTGTACATGAGGATGGATGACGTGTGTACAGAAGCATAGATGACGTGTGTGCACATGAGCATGAATGATGTGTGTACATGAGCACGGATGACATGTGTGTACATGAGTAAGGATGACAAAGGACAGCTTTTGAGAGCTGGTTCTCTCCTTTCACCATGTAGGTCCCAGGGATTAAAACTCAGGGCTTCAGTCTGGGCAGCAAGAGCTGATGCCGTCTCTCATTTGTCTTCTTTTAAAAGTCAGTGGAGTTCTGACCACGGGGACACACGGGGACACACGGGGATCTCTGTGAGTTGAGGCCTGCCTGGTTCCAGGTCATCCTATCTTGGGAAGAGAAGAAAAGAGAGGAGAGGAGAGGAGAGAGGGGAGGGAGGGAAAGGAAGGAGAGGGGAGGGAGGGAAAGGAAGGAGAGGGGAGTGGAGGAGAGAGGGGAAGGAGGGGAGGAGAGGGGAGGGGAGGGGAGGGGAGGGGAGGAGAGGGGAGGAGAAAGAGGAGAGGAAAGGAGAGGAGGAGAAACAGGGCTGTGGTGGTGTGTGCTCCTTTAATCCCAGCACTAGGCAGGCAGAAGCAGGCAGATCTCTGTGAATTTGAGACCAGCCTGGTCTACAGAAGGAGCTCCAGGACAGCCAGGGCTACAAAGAGAAACTGTCTCAAGGTGGGGGGAGGGGGAGTGGTGGCAGGAGAATGAAGTAAAAAAGAAATTCAAGATCGTTTTGCACATGGTGAGTTTGAAGCCAGCCTAGGATACATAAGACCTTGTCTCAAAATGAAAAACAAAAGCAGCCGAAGAGATGGCCCAGTGGTTAGGAACACATACTGCTCTCCTTGGCACCCTTGTCAAGTGTCTCACAGCTACCTGTCACTGCAGCCTCAGGGGACCCAACACTCCTCTGACTTCTGTACTCACACACATAACTTACAAATAAAGTTTAAATATTTTAGATATTTAGATAAAATAAAAATATGAAAAGTCGATGGAGCAAGCCAAGCACGGTGGATCACGGCCCGAGTCCTAACCCACGGAGAGAGGCTCAGGCAGATGGAGTGCTGTTAGTTTGAAACCAGACTGGGCTGCACAGTGAGTCTGAGGTCAGCCTGGGAAACAGAAAGATAAACCATTTTCAAAAACAAAACAAAGCAAAAAGCCAGCGGAACAATCACTCTCTCTGCGCAGCTTCTCAAAAGTTCTAGGAAAACATACTCCGGGTCTTTGTCGCCTCAAACAAAACCTCCCCTCTTGTTTAGAACCACAGAAGTCCCTGGCTCTGCAGCACACCATTTCCCTCTCACAGGTAGATATTCTATTGTGACAGTCACAGTGGGCACCTATACAGAAACTAATTAATGGTCATCTAAAGATGGTCCCTAGTTACAATCACGTGCTCAGCTTAGAGCAATCAGCCCTTGACTAGCACATCCTCTGAAGTTCCCTGGTCTCCTTTGTGATTACCATTACTACTTCAATCCTTCCCTGTTGAGTTTTGAAAAGATGGTGCTTATGACACTGGCCTCTCTCAGGCTGGTCCCTCACATGCTGACACCCTTTATACCTTCCTAGCCTCAAAAAAAAAAAAAAAATCTAATTTGTTCAGCATCCAATGTGGTGTCCTGTCTCACGTCAGTCTCTCCTTATGTTTTTATCACCCATCTAATGGTTATCCATGGCGTACCCACCCCCACTAACTGTCTACGCCTTCAAGTAGTCCAATCTTCCAAAGGAACACTCCAGATATTCTCATTTGAAGCCTTGGTCTGTGTTTTCCCCAAAGGGCGGCTGATCTCCCCCACCAACATCCCTCAGCAAACGGTATCATTTCCAGTCATCAGCCGGGGGCTGCACAGACCTCCCGTTTCTGCCACACAGGTTAGCTCCCACATTTCTTCAGACTCTCAAGACAAGCTCTGGTCTTCCTAGTCAGAGGGAGGGACCCTCTTGTTTTTGGGAGCTCCCTGCAACCTTCTGCATGTTTCCTGGGGTGCTGAGGATCTGCCACCCCAATCTTTCCTCCATCACTTTCATTGGCTCATTCTTTCAGACCCTCAGGATGTGTGATATGGATTAATGCTGAAGTGGTATTCTGGACATATTTGATTAAATAAGATTGTTATCGCCTATTGCGTCCTTTTCTTTTATCTGTTTAATGTGACTAGTGAAAACCTTTAAGGTACACATATTAATATATGGCTTCCTTGATATCTCCAGTAGTCAGCTGTCTCTACTTTCGGTTCTTTTGTTGGCATGTGAATGTGGGGTAATGTGTATGCATGTGTGTGTATGCACGTGTGTTCAAATATGCATGCGTGTGTACATTTGTGTGAGTGTGCATGTGTGTGTACATTTGTGAGTGTGCATGTGTGTGAGTGTGCATGTGTGTGTGCATGTGTGTTTGTATGTACAGAACTCAATAGCCTGCCCTGTGCTAGGTAAGCAATTCTACCACTCCTGACTATTGAGCCAGATTTAGCCCCCACTACCCATTCAAAACCCCCTTGTTTATTTCACTCTCATTAAAAGGCTGCCCCTGTCAGCCTCACTGCCCCCCACACCCCAAGACTAGAACTCTCTCGAATCTACCACACTCGATGCTTTTTCTACCCATCATTTCTTCACGTAGTCTTTTCATTGCTAACATAGCTTTCACCCCTACACTCAAGTTATAATGCATTTCTGGGCCTTTTCCTCCCCGGTCCTCAGAGAGTGACATCTTTAATAATTCTTAACCAATTGAAAAAATTTTTCTGTGATTCCCAGAGAATAGAACTTTTTCATTCTCCGAACTGGCCTATCTTCACTGTAAGTTTTTCTTCTCTTCTTTTCTTTTGAAAGATGGGGTTTTAAGTAACCCAAGCTGGTTCGTCTGCCAGCACACCGAGCTATCCCATTCAACAAGTGTGGATGACCAGTAACTTCAGCCACCCACCTTAAGGGCTGCAGTCCTCCCAGACTCCTTTCGGTGGAGGTCCCTGATCCACCACACACAGCAGAGAACTGTCTTGCCCGACGCCACGGACTCCAAGACAGCCCACCCATAGAGGCTCCGTGTCTCACCACCCTCAGTGGACGGATTTGATGCCTAACATTTCAGTGGCTCACACCTAGGAAGGCAGGTGAGTGGTTGTCAAAGGGCAGCCATAGTGAGGGAGAAGTCACAGGCCAGGACCGTGCTCCTGTGACCCCCAGTGGTTTCCTCTGAAACCTGCCTTCCTTATTCTTGTAGCACTCACCGCCAGAGATCTTCCCAGGGTGGGGCGTGACCTTCAGCATGGAGCCTGTCAAAACTCCACTGCAGGTCTCTTTCCCATTATAATGCCAACAAAGCCCTTTCTCTATGCTCAACAGTACACACACACACACACACACACACACACACACACACACATTCTCTCTCTCTCTCCCTACCCCGGATTATTATATTTCTCTTAGATAAGGAAATGTGTTCTTCCTCACTTTCTCTGTGTCTCCAGCCACCAACTGCCCTCAATCCTGAAATCCCATCTAGAGAATAATACTCCCCCCCCCCCAATTAAGCTCAGCTCTGCTTCTTTCTCCCAGTTCTCAATGGCAGAATTCTCTTCCTCAGACACTCTCTTCACTGACTTGCTCACCTTTCTTTCAGCCCACCCCGCCCTCCTCTTCCCACAAACAGCCCCATTGGCAATCTCCAGACCCCACCCCCACCTCAGCTCTCTCCAGACCCAGTTCTTTCTCAGTATTTCTCTTCTATCCTTTCCCTCTCTGTCCATATAATTGGTTTAATCGCCAATGCTGTGTTTATTTCAGAAAAGAACATCCGTTATAGAGAGAAAGGGCAGAGGGACACTGGCAGTGGGGGGGGGGGTTGTTATCCCGTGGTAAGGGCACAGCCTCTCCGTTCTGTTCCACCTGTGGGTTCCTCCCACGTCCCCTCCAGCTCTGGGCTTTCTCAGGTGTGCCCAGTGCTGCTTCCTGCCTTGTAGCATCTCTTCAGTATCCAGCCCTGCTCTCTGCCCTGCCCTCTGGTCGGGAAGATCCTGTCTCCTATCTCCAGGAGCTCTCCCCTGCTTAAGGTCCTCCTACGGAGATGCTGCCCTGACTTCTGATCCTCTTGAACCAACCAGTTTGGAAAAGGAATTAACATAGGAATCCCCACAGCCAAAATGTCCAGAACCAAATTTTAAAAATAGACCTTTTGACAGCCACTGGCATCTGGAAGAGTGAACAGCGCTGAGGACAGTTTCGCGGTAGGGACTTGGTCATCAGAGCTTGCCTGTCCTAGCCAATGGTTCTTGGACCCTCTTCTTGCCTCTGCTATGCTCAGCCTCCAGATCTGGTCCTTCCCATCCCCAACCTAAGTGTCATGAATTGTGGAGCAGAAGTGGGCTCATCCTAGTGTGACGAAAGTTTAAGCTCTCCGCCCTTGCACGGGCTATATCTTTCTTAATTAGAACTCACCAGATTGCAGAAGCCTTGGTCTCAGCACACCTGGCTCTGCCTGGCCAGGAGAAAGCTTCCTGGCTTTTAGGGTAGACACCGAGGTCAGGACAAGAGAGCTTCAAGGGAAGGGATTCTGATCAGGGTTCATTCACAGCACGACACCTGCCTCTGTGGAGAAGGCATCCTCCGGGGATAGCCCAGCTAAATCTTAGCAGGATTCTCAACTCCAAGTCTTTATGCCACACCCAACTCTGCCAGCCCTTGTCCAGCACCCTACTGGTTCTCCAATGTTTAGATCTAGTTTAAAAGAGAATTCGAGAGCGACCTCTACTAAGGGGAAGCCGCAGGCTCTCCAGGCCTTCCTTGTGCCCTGCATCTGTAAAGCCCATCCATGCCCACCGTTTGGGTGTTGAGAGATCGATTCAGAACGTGCCCCCACATACTAAACTGGCAGTTGCCCCCCAACAAGCTGTCACCCTAGGGTTCCGCTGGGGCCCTCGGAAATACAACCCTTTGAGAGGAGAAAACGAAGGGATTCTGAAAAAGAGACAGGGCGAGGCCTGTGGGCTATAATGCTGAAAGAAACGTGCTGCCAGGGAGGCTTCAGGCGCTCCGGACCTGCACATGCTCGGGACTGAACACCGCGGTCTGGAGTCCGGCACTCCAGGGCTCCAAGCAGATGGCGGGAGTTTTGGACCGGCCCGGTGTCTGGGACTTCCTGACCGTCGAACCCGTGTCGGTCCCAGCACTTACCCGGCAGACTCGGGAAAGTCTCTGAGAAGTGCGGAGGCGGCGGCGGCGGCGGCGGGGGCTCAGTCACTTTCTCGCGCGCGGGCAGCAGCTCGTCGGCGTCCTGCGCTCCGTCCGTGCGCCGGGCCGCGGGCTCCGGGTTGCTCCGCGAGGCGGTGGAGGCGGCGGCGGCAGCGGCGAGCTCCGGGGGCCCGTAGTAGGCGTCGGGGGGCTCTGCGAAGCTGGGGAGCGCAGTGGTCAACGCCACCATCGAGGGCACCGCCTGGCCCAGCCCCGCGCAGAAGGTGTTGCTCAGGCGGCCGGCGAACGAGGCGAGCGGGGCCAGCGGCGGCAGGCCGGCGGGCAGCGGCGCGGGGGCCAGCGCCTGCGGCAGCACGAGCGGCCGGTAGGGCATGAACATGGGGTAGCCGGTGTAGAGCAGGTGGCCCGAGCGCGGCGGCGGCGGCCCGATGAGCGAGTCGATGGAGAAGGCGGCGCCGGGGCCGCCGCTGCTCCCGCCGCTGCTCCCGGGGGCGCCGCCGCCCGCCGCTCTCTGCATGGCGCTGCCCGGGCCCCGCCGTGCGCCCCGCGCGGACACGCAGGGCTCGCTGCGGGCGCGCGGGCCGAGGTGGCGGCGGGGCGCGGGCTCGGCGCAGTGTGGCTCCGGCGCCGCGCTCCCTCGCTCATAAGGAGGGAGGGGGCGAGCGGGCGGGCTGGGGGTGTCGCCCTCCGGACTCATCCATCTTCCTCAAATTACGCTTCACTTGCTCCCTCCGCCCGCCGCCGCGCCCGGCTCCCGCGCCCCGCGCCTTCCCAGTGGCCCAGCCGGCCCGGGACCCCGCCCGCCCCCCGCGGCCCAACCAACTATTATTAATGCAGATTGATGAGGCCGGACCCGCCGCTTTGTGAAAGTTTGCGGCGGGCGAGGAGGCGGCGGCCGCAGCTGGCCAGGTCCCCTCCCCGAGCCCGGACCTGATCCCGGCTCAGCCCACGCGGCCCGGGCTCGGCGCGGCTCGAAGGGCGAGAGGGGCGCGGCGGGGCGGGGCGGGGTGCGCGGGACGCCAGGAGCGACTCGGGGCGCACGGAGTGGCGATCCCTAGGAGTTGGGACGCGGCGCGGGGCGCCAGGGGGCGAGCTCTCCGCCCAGGGCCCCGTGCGCGCTCGGGGCCGCTCGTGGGCGACCGCTTTCCTACTATCTTCCCAGTTCCCTCGCACTCTCTGCCCGGGACTGATTCTCTAAGCACTGGCTTTCGCTCCTTCTCCCTCATCTCTCCACCATCGCCAACTTCTTCTGGCTTCTGCGGGAATTCCTGGGTGCCTACACAGTGCCAAGTACTTACCCTTCCCCCTCCCTCACCTTTCCCCCTCCACCTCTCTCCCAACCTTTCCATTCTTTTTCTTCCTCTCACTCTTTCCTCCCGATTAGCCTTCTTTTAAATTCCTATTCCTCTCTTTTGAGTCTCTATCCCAGTCTATTTTCTTATTCCCTGCCATTCTCTCTCTCTCTCTCTCTCTCTCTCTCTCTCTCTCTCTCTCTCTCTCTCTCTCTCTCTCTCTCTCTCTCGCCATTAATTTCCCTGATTGGCTCCCTGGCTCCAGCGCGTCTGATGAGCCCTATTCATTCTCGGGCCTGACACTCTCGACCTGCCCTGGCTGATTGCTGGGGGCTGGCCCCAGGAGCACTGATGAACCCCAAGGGTCAGCAGCGCTAATTATCTGCTAATTGCAGATGACTCTGCTCACCTCCCCCATTCCCCCTTGACTGTCCCCCTCCTCTGATTCCCAGCAGCAGACTTGTCGTTCTAGAGGCAAAAGTCATTGGCTTTTGGCTGCATAAGCACCTCAGGTCAGAGACAAACAAGAAGAGGGGCTCAAATTTGCAAATGGAGAGCAAGCCTTTGGGTTAGGGAACTATTCAGGTGGGGTCAGGAGGAGCCTAACAGATAAAAGGAGCAATAGCCAAGCCAGACAAGTTCAACAGGATGCAGTTTAGGAGTGCGAGTGATCCTACTTAGATAAAGAAGAAAGCCTACAGAGCTCCCACAGAGGGCAGAGCTGGGCCGAAGGGACTGTTGGGGTCTCTGACATTTTTCCCAAGCCGAGGTATTGTATTAGCCTGTGAACAGAGCTACTGTCACGCTGATGTCAGTAGGGTTGCCCCGAGGTGGGATTGGATTAGGTTGTAGCTGGTTTTGTGGTAGCTCCTGTTGATGATATTCAGAAGCAGGAAGATCAGAAATTCAAGGTCATCTTCAGCTACCTAGGGAGCTCTAGGCCAGTCAGCCAGCATACGGAGTGGGAGGGGAAGAGGAGGAAGGTCCTGCCTTCAGAATTCATCGGAGAACTGGAAAGAAGATGGTGTCATGTCTGTGCAATCCTGATGCACGTTGGGCTCTACATCTTCCCGAGAACGCAGGAGACAAGACTGGGGAGGGGCTGCCTTAGAGAAAACACAAGTGCTTTAGCTAAGGTCTGGGAACTCCAGCCCACAACAGGAGTTCGTCTTTGGCTAAAGATAGTCTCCTGAGTAACCTTTGTTAAGTTAACCAAGCCTTCCACGGTACTGATAATGAAGACCAGATTTCAAAAGTGTATTGTACTTAAGAAGGGAGAGGTCAAGTACTGGGTTTGATGGCTTTACAGTGTTGGATACATAATAGAGGCTTATTGACTTGATGAATTATGGAGGGAACTTTGAGCTACAATTACTGCAATTAAGGCTGTATGAACAGCTTCCGCACCAATCAAATGACACACGGAGAAGAGCCATTTTTAAAAGTAATTGCATTCATTTTTTGCATAGGTAATAGCATCGCACGGAACAAAATTTCAAAAGCTCAAAGGGATCTACATTGAAATGTCTCTGTCCCAAGGTTTCTGGTAGTACATGCACACTTAAACAAACCAACCATTCATTCTCTGTGGCACAGAATGGACCAAGTGCAGTCTCAGGGTCTCAATGGTAAAGACCTTCTGATCTCAAAAAATGCACGTCATCTACCTCAAGCCAAGAGTGCACTGTCTAGCACTAATGCTCAGAGCTATAGACTCCCTGCTCAAGCGGTCAAAGAGGTGGAGGTTTGTATTTTGGTACCAATAAATCCCAGCATGCAACTCGCTCGCAAGTGAACTAAGCAAGACCTCTGGGGCTTTGTGCTGAGCTCTGTAACCCACTCATCTTCAATCAGCCCCTTGCCCTGCTGGGACCATAGAGTGCCTGGTTCTCTTTGATGCTCAGAAGCTAGCATCCCATGTTCAAGGGTGACTGCTGCAGCCCACTTTTCATCCCTGCCCTTTCATTTGGGGTGAAACCCAGACCACACTGTAAATGGGGGAGCATTGTCGGGACTAAAAAAAAAGAGTTGGAAGAAGTCCTGGTCCTCCCTGAGCCACATGCCGTGGCCTCTGTTTAACTTCCCTGTATTTAAGAGAGGGAACATATCTGACTAGTTAGAAAGCAAGGATGCCATGAGTACGAGACTATCTCCTTCTGAGTTCTCCTGCGGGGGAACAAAGGAAGGGACCCACCTCCTTCAGTCAGCAGCGCCTTAGGACCAAGGACAGAGGCTCTTGCCGAGAACCCCATCAATCCGAACCTGCAGAAAATGGTTACTTTGTTACTGAGTCCTTGAACATCTTTCCTAGCTAGAGTGATGGTTTGACCCTTAAAGAGCGTGGCTGCTCTTCCAGAGGACATGGGTTCTGTTCCCTGCATACACTTGGCAGCAGCCTTCTATAGCATCTGTTCCAGGGAATCTGAACTCCTGGCGCACCAGGCATGCACATGGTACATGTATCTATATGTAGGCAAAACACTCACACACATAAAAGCAAACCTAAAAAGACTAAAAGTAAATAATAAAATAAAATGGTACTGTATGTGCACTCTGAGTTGGCACACTCTGGTGGTACATACATAACCTCGGGAAATACTCTGCACAGGAACTTTTGTTTTCCCTTCTTTGTTGGAGAGTCTTAAATGTATTATTTACTTATCTGGTTTGAAAACACACACACAGTGCCTCACTATGTGGCCTGGCTGGCCTAGTTCTTGTATATAGACCAGTAAACCAGACTCAATCGAGAATCTCCCCATAAGCACACACGTCTACAACTGGAGAAGTCATTTGATCTACCCTTTTTGTTTGGTCCTATGTCCTCATCTTCGGTCCTGTCCTTCATGTGCTCGCAGTTACATCTAGACACAAAGAATAAAAGTGTTCTGAAGCCAACAGGTCCATGTATGTCTGACTCACTCAGGTTGGAGTATCCTCCCACTGTGGGCCTCGCCGGCTTCTGTCCGCGGGTACCCTCTGGTGGCACTAGAACGCAACTACAGTTACGCGAGGGAGTCTTGGAGTGCCGCAGCGCCCCCTGGCGTTAGTCTGGAGAAGTGCCCAGGGCAAAGGAACTGAATTCAGGCAAGAGGTCCAAGCTTAAGAGTGCTTCCTACTCCACGGGAAGTGAGGGGTTCAATTGGGGATTGTTCACGAATGTCTTGAAGTCTAGTGTGCATGCATGTAGGCACGAGCAACTTTATTGTAGCAGGATCCTCAAACTCAGTGTATCTGTTGTGTTGAATGAGTGTGGGATGTGTGAGCCCACCCGTTCACAGGCGCTTATGTTAGTAGTAGGGAGGTCCGCGCCTCCAGTGCAGGGCGGAGTCCTCACAGAGGCGTGAAATTGGTTTGGAGCAAACACATTATGGAAAGCAATTACCAGGGAGAGGTTCTGGGCCCGCGGGACCATCAGCCAGGAGGCTGGGGAGGAAGCTCCCTGGCTTGCAAATGTCTGGATGTCTAACCCCAGGAAGGGTCTTCCTAACGCTGCTTTCTTAAGGAGCTAGGCATGAAGGTAGGCACCCCCTCCATACCACCTTCCTTGTCTTCCCTTCTTGGCTCCTTGAAAAGGAGTCCCACACTCAGTACTCCCCAGATATGGCGCCTCTGAGGTGTCAACTCCTTTGTGGAGCCTTCTCAGCCAATCTCAACCTCCATACTTTGCTCTTTGTATTCTAAGTAGTTCGCATGGGTTCTGCAAATGGCCGCGTGGCTGTATTGATAATTCTCTGAGGGCAGGACCATGTCTCACAGCATTATATTTGTTCCCTTAATCCCGGCAGTCAGGGAGTACAAGATGAACGGTGTGGGAGGGGCACAACCGAAGCACACGCAGAACCTGTAAACAGGATGCATAGAGAGTTGTGCCCCGGGCAATAAGGTCCTCTTGAAAAGGGTTTCAGATTCATGCACTTTTTATTGGTCCATCTGGCCTTTGAACACACCTTCTTTGAGATGTCTGACAGGTTAATCTGGCTAACACAGACCTTTCCAGCTTCCTTATCATAGTAATTAGTACTTTTACCCACCTAGTTGTTCAAGCCAGCAAAACCAAACGTGCGTGAGGCACCTTGGGTGAGTCCAGCATGTAGTAGTCTACCAGAAAGCACTCTCCATCCACCCTAAAACTTCCAAAGCTCGTCTCCCCACCCCCATATTCTCCTCACATCTCAGGGTGGCTGCTATAGCTTCCAACTGGCCTTCTGGATTCTCTATGCTTCTCCTCCTCTAACCAGCCACCTGCAGCCAGGCAGCCTGAGGGACATTGGCCCAGTGACTCTTGTCTCCTCACATTCTTCCATGCTGGCCCCGCCTTGTCATCCAGATCTCAGGTTAAATGCCAACCTCTGTCACTGAATCCAAAATAACTCCGCTGCTGTTGAATAACTGTTTGCGCCTGTCTCTGCACTTTCTACTATGTGTGACCTTTTCTTGTGTGCCTAGTATCTTCAGCACAGGAGTGGGGGACAGAAGGGTGTCCCCTGCAGCCATGTGCTTGCCCAGCCTGGAGCACAAGAGACAGGTATGGGCAAATAAATGAACGTGAGACATCCTCCAAAACTTCTAACCTCAGGGCTGAGACAGCATCTCCAGAGAGACCAGCCCAGGATGGCGAAGCATCTTCTGCAATGCGTTCCCTTTACCTTAGGATCTTCTGACCTCAGCCTTTCTCTTTGCAAGGTGTGGGCACCAGACATCCGGGCTTTTCCACGGTTAAGGGTGCAGAAAATCTCTGGGCCCTCTGGCCTCTCGCCAGTCTCTTGCACTTGAAGCCCAAGCTGGCTGGTCTGTCCAAAGTTATGGTAAAGTTCGGAGGTCAGTCCACCCACCTCCACTCCACTTGCCTCTACGGCCTTCTTGCCCCACCTCCAAGTCCCGCCCCTCAGAGTCTGGCTATCTGTAGCTGGCTGAGAAGCGCTCTGAATCCTGGGAACTTGAGTCCAGGGACCCTTGACATCGAAGACCATTGGTGCTCTGCAGGTGGGTTGCCCCGCCCACTGCCGGCTGCTGCCTCCAGCTTGTGGCATCTTGGTACAGCAGTGTGAGCCGCTCCAACTCTACCGTCTTCCAGACAAGGAAACTTGAGTCTAGGCTAGAGACTTTTGTTCCACATGAAGCTAATGGCAGAGGGTAAGACCCAGATCTGGTGACAGGTCCGCACTCTTGACACCACAAAGCTACATTTAAAGAAGTGGATTAAAATTGCTGGAAATGATGGTTCAGAAGTTAAGAGGACCTAGGTTCAGTTCCCAGCACCCATATGGCAGCTCACAACCATCTGTAACTCCAGTTCCAGGGGGTTCTACTCTCTCTTCTGGCCTCCAGGGGCATGAGACATGACAGTATGCACACACGTATATTCAGGTAAAACACCCTTATATTGAAAAAAATAAATAAAGCAGATTAAAACGAACAAGAGCCAGATGTGCATTGAGCGATGTTCCCTGACCTACAGGTAACATGGGCAGTGGGAAGACATGGTTGTTTTCCTAAACCTGGGCCCCTGGTACTCACCCAAGTCATGGTTACTTTCTCTCCCACGTCCATGAGCCCTTTCTCAGGGGCTCTCCCATCTCCAGTGCCTGGCCACCAGCTTCCCTTTACCCACAACTCTGCCTTGCCCACCCTGCAGGCTATTCTGACAAACTCTTACTCTAGAGGCTATTGACCTTTGCAGTGAGGAGAGGGGCAGGTTGGCCTGGAACCCGCTGCTGCTGAAGCAAGAGGTGAAGCATCTTGCACAAGGGATAGCCTATCCTGATTCTGTGTGAGGGAGTCACATCAGGGCAGATGGAGGCTTGTTGGAGGCAGTACCAAATCACACAACCTGCATACTTTTTTTTTTTTTTCCGTCTCACCATGTAGAACAATCTGGCCACTCTCCATCCTCCTGCCTCTGTCTCCCAGGGCTAAGATAACACCTGCTCCATTGTTCTGTGCTTCAACCTAGAGGTTCCCAGTGCACACACAGGTTTGCACAGGTGCCCTCTCTGCATCACTATCAGTTGGCTGCTGATCGGGCTGACTGTTGATCTGGCCTCTTCCCTCAATTGTGCATCAAAGCATCCACGCCTGACTCAAAGGTAGACCTTGTGCTGGGATTGACCCGTCTTGAGTCATTCATTGCCGAGAGGTGCTTCTTGGGGAGTCTGTGTCGTTCACAAGGCAGTGCACATCTGGAAGGAGAGACAGGCATCAAAGAACTTGTGTGGCCACGGAAGCAGCTGGTTCAGGCCAGAACCATCCAACAACCCTCCTGCCTCCTGCTAACCCTCTGCCCACGAGCATGGCGGCTGCCTCCGGAAACCGGAGCTCACCTAGTAGAGCAGATCCTCAAAGTCCAGTTGCAGGTAGCTGAGCAGGCGCGGTGGTAAGGGAAGACGGGGTAGTGCGTGGGGCAGGCAGCCCTCCAGGTGACTGCGGAGCGCACAGCGGCAGAGGTGCTGCAGGGACCTGGGCTGCCTCACCAAAGCAAAGAGAGAAGAGTAGAATCCACAGTGCTTCTGGAGACAGGAGGAGAGGACTCAGTGAGGAGAGCCTGGGGAAGCCGCCACACGCTTCTAACAGGACCAGGAAGGTGAGCATTGGGAGCATCTCCAAGAACCTCATACAAACCCTCGGAACTCACTCCAAAGGTATTTTTCTAGATAAGAGTGGGCTGTTGGGTAATTTCTATAGAGGACAGACAACACTTCCTGCACAAGGAATATTGTCTTTCAGGGTCTAGCTGAGTGATGGGCTCAGGGTCCTGGATGCTGACCTGTAGAATCTCAGATGGCACCAAGCTCTTGGCCTCCTCAGGAAGTTGAACGACATGGTATGTGTTCATCAGGACCTCGATGGTCCGTGGGGACATGCACCAGCGATCCAGCACCTGCAAGAGGAAGAGACTTGTTAGAGCATCCTGACAGGCCATGTGGGGTAACTGGATAACTGGAGCTATAGGGACAAATTTTCTCCCACAAATATGCTGCAGATCTAATAGCTGAGATGTATAAAACCTCAATTGAGAATTAGGTTTTATTTACTTGATTCTGTTCTTTTATTTCATTTGCTTACTTATTTTTAAAGATTGCTTTTTTTTAGTTTAAGTTTATTTATGTGTATGTGAGTTTTGCTTGTCTGTGCACTTTATGTGTGCAGTGCCCATGAAGGCCAGAAGAGGGCGTTAGATTCCCTGGAGCTGGAGTTCAAGATGGTTATGAGATGGTTTTGAGTCCCAGCATCCACATTGCTATGGTCCTCTGGAACCCAGGACTGGAAGAGCAGCAAGTGCTTTAAACTCCCAAGCCTTCTCTCCAACCCTCAATAAATAAGGAAAGAAGATCTAAACTCACATTGATCTACCTGCCTTTACCTCCCAAGCACTATATTTAAAGATGTCTCTATGTGTCTGTATGTGTATACTAGTTTGTGGGTGCCTGCAGAAGTGAGGGGAGAAAGTCAGATCCCAGGAGCCAGATTTACAGGCTACTGTGAATTTAATCCTTATAGGCTGGGATCACAGACCTGCATCCTTATGCTTGGTCTGGAAGCAGGATGTTTGCAGATTCAACCAAGTCGACGGTCATTAGGATGGTCTCTATCCAATATGACAGTTATTCATATATGAAGAACAGGACCTATATATACCTTAGTAATTTGTCTAAGACCCTGGTTCAATCTCCAGTACCATATAAATTGGATGTAATGCCCATAATCCCAGGAATCAAAAGCAGAAAAGGGGGAAAGTCAAAAGCTCAAGGCCATCCTCAGATATATCTCAAGTTCCAGTCCTGTCAAAGCTAGGGTGTCACCATAAGGTGTCAAAGCGATTCCTTGGACACAAGCCAAGGAGCCCCAGGGAATCACCGAAGCTGGGAAGAGGTGTATAGCATACCTCCCAGAAGAAAACAGCCTTGCCAGCGCCTCTATTTCTAGCTCCAGACCTCAAAACGGGGAGGGAAAGGCTTGTGTGGCTATAAGCTCTTAGCCTGTGGTACTTGGGTGGAGGGGCACCAGAAAATTAACAACTGTATTTTTAGTTCACATAGCTTGTGCCAGATCCTTTTCCAAGCACTTCACAGGCACAGATCCTTAGTCCTCATCTCTAATAGACATGGACTGCTCTTTTCTTCAACTCAGGGAAGCTGAGGCACTGAACGTTTAGAAACTGACAGTTCCAGCAGCTCCTTGCTCCCACTCGCCAGGGCTCTCTGTCCTGGGTTTTCCTGCTGACTAAAGAGTGACCTGGCTGTGGGCTCTTGAGCAGATTAAAAAGATCAGAACTGGGGCTGAGGATACAGCTCATGTGATAGAGTTTGCCTGGCATTCCTGAAGCCTTTGGTTGAACTCTAAGTGCTATAGAAACTCGGTATGGGTCTCAGGTCAGTCACCATAGCTTGTCTGGGCTACCTGAGACCTTTAGAGACCCTTCTCATAAAAACAAAAGCCCTCCCTGGAACGATGCCTCAGTGGTCAAGAGCACTTGCTGCTCTTAAAGAGGACCTATCATCTACATGGCCGCTCACTGCCATTTTAACTACAGTCCCAAGGAATCCAATGCCCTCTTCTGGCTTCTGTAGATACTAGACATGTATGTGTTTCACAGGTGTACCTGAAGGCAAAATATTGATCCACGTAAGAATGTTTTACGTTAAAAAAAATCATGCATGCCTTTAACCCCGGCACCCAGAGGCAATGAAACTGCGGTGTGCTGTGTCTCCGGGGAGCATCTCCATACACAACCTGCACCCACCCCATCATAGGCACCACTGCACACACCAGGAATCTGGAAAACCCTGCTTCCCAGGTGAATGCCCGTGGGTAGTGGAGCGGGTGGAAGGATCTCACCCTGACACAGAGGCTCCTGAAGCCAGCCAGAACTTATGTGCCCAGGGCTGCATTTCTCACCCTGTCTCTGAACACTGTTTGTCAGAGCTGTGTCAGCCCAGTCTGTCTGGGCCACTCCATGACATCTCTGCTGGGAATGCCTGCTCTGTTCCTTCCCTCTCCCCAGGGAGTCCCTTGCTAAGCCTGACCTCCAGGAAGTTCAGGCAGTCCTCACTGGGGCTGTGCCAGCTAGCCTTGTCTTCACCCCTTATATTAGTGAGGTTCCTGACAACTTAGCATGAGCTTTCTTATCCATCAGCTTCATTCTAGAACACTAGCCAACACACCCTGAGCACTGTGCATAGGCCCCGGCCTGTTCTAAGTCACACGTGTGAACTGTATTTCAAATACTAACCCTCGGATACAGGAGACCCTGTTTTACAAATGAGGATGCAGGCACAGGAAGATTAAACAACTTACACACACACACACACACACACACACACACACACACACACACACACAGGGCATCAGAGCCTAATCTTTACGTTCTTTCTTTTCTTTTCTTTTCTTTTTTCTTTTTTAAAATTTTCTAAGAAGACAGGGTTTCTCTGTGTAGCCCTGGAGTTTGCTTTGTAGACCAGGCTGGCCTCAAACTCAGAGATCCACCTGCCTCTACCTCCCCAGTGCTGGGATTAAAGGCTGCACCATCACTGCCCGACAGAGCCTACTCTTTTCGTGGTCATTGGGCTTGCAGGCTATGGTCAGGCTGGGCAACCTGGTGGTGTTCACTGTCTGGTAGGCACTGGCCCTCTCTGTAATGCTACCTTCCCATCTCCCTCAGCAGAGGCCACACGTCATGCTAGGAACTTGGGAGCCAAAGACTTTCAGAGACTGCCTGACAGCCAGCCACAGGAACAGTGTCAGAGCCTGACCCCCATCTGGTCTTTTTAGCATCAAGCCCAATGCATCAGGTTTCTGGAGAACTGCTGAGCCTGGTTTGCCACATGGGTGAGTCTCAGAGTTGTCCTTGCTGGGAGGTTGGGACTCTAGCCAAGGCTAGAGGGGCTGCAGATTGTGAGAAAGGGTCAAATGGTGTCCTTTACTCTGTCCCTTTCCCCCAAGACAGCTAAAGGCCACAGCAGGCTGGCCCAGGGGCAGAGGTGGTAGGGGTCCTGGGATGTCTATCTGCTCTACCAGGTTCTCTTCCTGCCCTGCCTGGCGGGGAAATCATTAGCTGTCAGTACCGCAGTCAGATTACAGGGAATTGCTCGTCTCCTAATTATCTGGTGTTAATAGGAGATTAATTAGTGTTAATTGTTGATTTTCTTGTATTTTCCCAAAGGGGAGACCAATCTGCCGAACTCTCGGGCTGTTTAATTATTTGGTCTTGCTTAGGAATCCAGACAGATGCTGCTAAGTTTCTGAGCAAAAGGGAGAGTCAGGGACAAGAGAGATGGCTGGGAGAAGGGGCCTGGGCTAGCAGGGACCTGCCCAGAGCCATTACCCTTTCAGAAGACCAATTTAGCTTTGACATATCCCCTTGGAGAACAACTGTCGTCACTCCAGGCCTAGAAGCCTCTATGTTATGATGAAATTCAACTCAGCATGGGACAAGGACGCCCTAGCAGAATATCTCAAGTAGAACTCACGTTGGCGAAGTTCATTAAGATTGAAACAGGGAGATGACCGTCAAAAGTATGTTCAGAGAGTAGTGACAGCTAGTGGGGGTGGGGAGCTAGGGCCCCAAACTTTCAGGAAGCAAGGTTGTGTTCCTTCCTAGATGCCCAGAGACCTTGAGCCTTGGAGAGTAGATTCAAGCTCTGCCCTCAGCGAGGCTCGCCCATGTGCAGGGCAGATCTCTTCAAACTCTACCTTCCTTAGCTCAGGGCCTGAAGAAGGCCCCTAAGCCCTCACTGCTTCCCTCATTGGTCCTGGAGCTGTCTTTCTGATCCTCTGTAACTGACCCACTACCCTCAGTGTGCACTTTCCTCAAGTGCATTCACACACTTGTGTATACACACACACACACACACCTGTTTACACTCACTGCTGTATCCCTTCCCTTACTTTTGATTACTTGTAGTGTGGAAGAAGAAACCCATCTGTCTGTTCAAGTACTCCAAGCTGCTTTGAGATACAAAGCCTTCACCCTGCCCCATGGCCCCTGTACCTTGGGGAGTGCCCCTGGCCAGACTCGGACGGCACCGTGATTGAGTAGATCTCGAACCATGTGCTCGGGGCTGTGGGCTAGCGCTGTAGTTGGACCAAGCAGAGCACAGTGCAGAGGCGTGTGTCCCCCATAGTCCATAGCATTAGCACTGACACCACAGGACAGGAGCAGCTGTACAACGGCTGAGTGTCCGTGGCGACAGGCCAGGTGCAGGGGCCGCTGCTTATCCTGGTTGGCAGCATCCGCATCTGCCCCCACCGACAGCAGCAAACTGCACAGTTGAAAACAGCGGCTGGTGGTGGCCTCAGCATCCACTGGGGATTGACAGCGGGTGTCACAGGCAGTCAGCAGTGGCGTCCAACCTTCGGAATTTCGGACATCAGGACATGCACCCCATCTCAGAAGCAGATCTGCTAGTTCCACGTGACCCAGCCGGGCAGCTATGTGCAAAGGGGTCTCCTCCTCATCTTCAGACCGACCATCCACTTGTGCCCCAAACTTCAGGAGCAACTCTACACACCTAATCAGGGAGAGACAGTGGGTGAGAACAGTGTGACACTACTGCTGGTCTGAGCACAGCTAACACTCTGAACTCTGCGGACCTCATGACCCTGCAGCCTCCTGTTATGCAGGCTCTCCCATAAACACGAGGTAAATCCACTGGGGAGCCTCTGTGCTCACTCTCAAACTACTACTGAACTCAGATGATCCTCTGGCCTCTCACCCAAAGTTCTGGGATGACAGGCACCAACCATTACAGCCCATAGCAACAGCTTTCCGGGCTTTGTTTTAAAAGATTTTTATTCTTTTTAAAAATCTTTCTCCCGGTCTCTCTGTCTCTCTATCTCTGTCTCTGTCTCTGTCTCTGTCTCTCTCTCTCTCTCTCTCTCTCTCTCTGTGTGTGTGTGTGTGTGTGTACACGTGTTCAGAGGCCTTAGAGGCCTAAGATCCCCTGAAGCTGCCGTTATGGGCAGTTGATATGGATGCTGAGTTCTGTAAGAGCCGAATGCACCCTTAACTACTGAGCCACCTCTTCAGCCCCAACGCAGTGGCCTTAAAAACAAACTGAGGGGCTGGAGTTAGGAGCACTGGCTGCTCTTTCAGATTATGATGGTTTACAAACATCCAAACTCCAGTCCTGGGAGATCCTATAGCCTTTCCTGACCTTCCTTAGGGACCAGGTGCACACAACACACACACAGACACACACACACACACACACACACACACACACACAGACACACACACATGCAAAAACATTCCATACACATAAAATAAACTAAATCATTAACGAACAAAAACAAAACTTCCACAGCCCTGAGTTCTCTCTGCTGGAATCATCCCTCCCATCCTCATAAGAGTGCCCGTCACAAGCAGTTACCGTGTGGTTGGAACACGATCCTCTGAGAGCCAGCCTCAGTCCCTGGTACTCTCATTAATTTCACAACTCACAGGTCACCAAGGCTGCAAGGACTGAGGGTCTTTCCCAGGTTTAGACACTAGCCAGAGATGCAGGGGATGGAGCTCAGCAAAAGAGCGCTGCTCCTCTGAAAGACCCTTGTTTGGTTCCCCGTATCCACGTTACACCACCACGCCTGGCATGAAAACTTTTGTATTATACATATTTTACTGCAATCACCTGTTTGTTTTGTTCGGTACGGCTTCTGGGAAACTTAAAGTTATATGCACGATTTACTTGTTCTCTCTTTTTCTCTCTGTGTTTTTGAGACAGGGTTTGACCTGAAGCTTGTTACAAAGCCTGCCCTGTCCTAAAAGTCACTCTGTAGCCGTGGATGACCTTGAACCCCAGATCCTTCTGCCTTCACGCCCCTGTAGGATCACAGGTGTATGCGGCATGTGCCAGTACACAGCAGTATAAAACATGTCTTCCCTGTAAGGTGACTAACCGAGTTGTGGCGAACTCACTGGCAGTGAGTGAGCTTAGCAAGGGTACAAGGTCTTTAGGAGGGACCAAAGAGAAATGGCTCGCCCTTTGCAAGGCACACAGTCACGGAGCCTGCGACTGTGTTCATGGGGTTTCCAAGGCCCTTCTGCTCAGATTCTCTTGTGATCACAAAGTAGTGACTGGAGTCTCATCATCTTGGGGCCTGGATCACTGGTCATAATAACAGGTCACGCAAAGAAATATTTCCCTATAGAAGATCGATCACAGACACACATTCATGTGTCAATCAGTTTCTTGATGAGCTGAAATTCATTCTCCTGTTGTGCTATGTTTAGGGTGGGACCCTGGGCTCTGGGAAGACAATGTAAGCACTTCACCCCTGAGCCACATTCCCAGTCCTATGCAGTCATGGATGATGGTAAACTCCTACCCACCCTGTCCCCACCTCTCAGATGTTGGTATTACAAGCCTTCGGTACCAGGCCTGGTTCTATTCTTGAGCCTGTGGATGTGAACGCACCCCGATGATACAGGAATCCAACCTGCTACCCTACCCACTGGGACTTAGTCCTTTATAGTCTGGGCTATAGGACAGCAGCAGGCTCCCTGGGGTCAGGACCACACTTAGCACATGTGTGGAACACCAGTGAGCACCGGAAGCATTACAACAGCATAGCAATACCATCTTCTCTCCACCATGGAGCTGGCCGGGACCAGTGGCTGAATGTCTTGGAAGTGACTACATACTGACGCCACCATCCCAGCCTGTCCCTTTGAGAGTGGATTCAGGATAAGAGGTCACTCACTCAAGGATACCAGGCCCCCGGCAGAGATGCAAAGGACGTTTGCCATCCTGGTCAGGGGTGTTGGGGTCTGCTCCAGCCACCAACAGCACATGGACGCAGGCAGCATGACCTGCAGCGCAGGCCTCATGCAGGGCAGTGCGGCCCCCGGGGGCACTGTCCGGCTTTGCTCGACGCCTCAGCAGCAACCGAAGAACCTCAGTGTGGCCACGGCTGGCTGCCACATGCAGGGGAGTGGTCAGCTCCTCTTCATATGTCAGAGACCAGAGTCCTAAAAAGAGAGGAGCAAAGGCCTCAGATCCCAAGGGATAGTAAAGAGCTGTCAGTCAAGGGGTTCACTCTGGCAGAGGCGGAATGAAGGGACCCGGAACTCGGTGCGCAGCCCTCCCTTCTCCCATTTAGACCCTTCCACGCCCCAGCCCGTACTCAGAGCACGGATGTTGAAGCGGTAATCTCTCCATCGTTCTGGGTCGCTGGTATCAAAGATGGAGTCAGGAGCCAGACCAGTGCTGGAGTCCGAGAGGATTCGAGAGACAGAGCCCACATCCCCAACAAGTACTGCCTGCCAGAAGGCAAGGGCAGGTCCCGAAGCCGTGCGGATGATGATAGGTCCCAGGCCAGGCTCAGGGTGCTCTTCAGACCCTCTGTCAGACTTCTCCACCAGCCTGGCACAGAGGCTGTATCTGTCACCCTGAGGCTCCCCCTGATCCCTGCACTCCTCTGGGGACCAACTCATGAGCATATGGGGAAAGGGACTGTTGTCAGAAGGGAAGAGGAAAATACTACAAGCGGAGAGAACAAAAGGAGGGACCCATAGGCAGAGGGGGCAGAGGTCCTATGTCCCCTGCTGCAGCCCGATCTAGCCACGATGTCCAACAGGAGCTATTCTGGGCTCCACATGACTTCTGACTTCTATCTTGGGCCAAGGGCTAGGTTGTTGGGAAAATTTGGTGCGGAGGCAGCAGCTAGGGACTTCAACTTGCCCTCATTCTCTGGGACCTCTGTTCCTGAGACGGCCAGCCCAGTTCCCATCTCAGGCTTTCTCACCCCTCTGGTGGCTGCTCCAGCGAGGCTCAGCTGTCCGGCTCTCCAGCAGCAGATCAGCTGTGCTGTGAGGGGGGAACAGGTCCTGCAGCCTTGCCAGGTCCCCGGTGTACAGTGCATTTTGCAGAGCCATGTCACGGCACAGCAGTGGTGACGACCTAGGGGTCCTCCGGGCTGGGAAGGTCTGAGATCTCCAGATCTGGCAGGTAGGGGCAGAAGAAAAGCATTCCAGATTGTGTCTCCTGTAGGGAGGGGAGCGTCTTCCCCCAGGCATGGCTGCTTTCTAGGAGAGGGAGCCAAAGAAGCAAGACTTGAGCCGCTAAAGTTGAACTGTGCAGGCAGTGCTGGGCCCCAGCCAAGAGAAGCCCAGTGTGGGAGGAGCAAGAGAAGGGCAGGCCAGCTGTAAATAGCATCGGGCTGTCGGTACCTAGATGAAATGCTCCTTCTGGGGAGAGGGGAGACAGGAGCCAAACAGAGTGGTGAGGAAGGAAGCAACAGTTTCACTTGGGAATGGAATGACAGAGCTGTCCACACCATTGCTCCACAGACAGGAAAACATTCCAGAGAAGGAAAGGGTGTGCCTAGGGACACACAGATAACTTGCCCCAGACCAGGACTGGAGCCAGGATCCTAAGCTACTTCTGCCACTGTTTCTATCACCAAGTCAGCTCCACGTGCCTACATCTGTGACCTCGAGAGAGGCCACTGATTCCTGAAATGCAACCTTCTGCTCCTAAACCCAGAAGAACCTGGTAGAGATAAGCATCAGAGACTTGGTATGAGATATCAGCAGGGGGTCTCTCTGGAAGCTGACCTCTGTCCAGAAAAGCAGGGCTCAGTCCTCAGACAGCAACAGAATCACTCCTGTGTCCACTAGGTGCTGACCTGCTCTGGTTCTCAATGTTCATCTTAGGTGCTGCTCCCTATTCCCATCCCAGGAACCAATGCCCTGGCCATCCTAAGCTCTGACCTCCCATCCATTCTTGGTGAAAACCTCCCCTCCGAATCTCAGGTTCCAGCTTCACTCCCTGGATGACCCCAGTGTCTTTAGAAGGCACCTCCATCCCTCCATAACTGAGTGTCTTTGCTGGAGGTGATGAGGAAGCCTTTCTGGCTACTCAGCACTATAAGAGGGAGACTGCTTTTGTTGAGGAAGGTGTGGATAAAGGCAAAAGAATGGAGAGAAAGGTGAAGTGAAACCTTTCTCAGCTCCATTGCATCTGCCTGTTCTGGGTTGCTCTAGCCTTGGGCTCTCACCTAGTCTGGCTCACACTGATTATTTTTTCAAAGATTTACATATTTTTATGTATATTAGTGCACTGTAGCTCTCTTCAGACACACTAGAAGAGGGCATCAGATTCCCTGGTTGCTGGGATTTGAACTCAGGACTTCTGGAAGAGCAGTCAGTGCTCTTAACCACTGAGCCATCTCTCCAGCTTCACACTGACTCTTGGCCATGGGCATTGATTGACTTTTCTCATACCCTCCTCACAAGAGTGGCATGTCTGCCTTCTGAATGAAAAGAAAAAGTGTCTTCTTTAGCCCTTGCTGTCCTCTGTCTCCCACCCACTTTGTAGGAAAAAGGTTGTAAGAGTTGCTTTTTCTCCACACAATGACAAAATGAAAAACAAAAACAAAGAACAAACAAACAAAACCCTTAAACAAATTTGACATAAACAACTCAAAGAATGAAGGGTTTATTTTGGCTCCCAGTTCAAGGGAACGCAGTCCCTGATGTTGGGGCAGGCACGGCAGCAGGCGTGTGAGTGAAGAGTACGCAGTCCCAGCTTACTGTCTCTCTTGCATTCTAGATCCCATCCAATGAAATGGTTCCACCCACATTTAGGGCAGTTCTTCCCACCACAATCTGCAAATTTCTTCCCAGATATACCCAGAGATTTGTCTCCAAGGTGATTCTAGACACTTTCAGGTGTCAGTCAATATTAACCATGAACCATCACAGAGAGAAAAACAACTTAGGGGCACTGCCTCTACCATCCTTGTGGTCCACCATGGCCCCTCTAGCTCTCTATGCATCTCTATGGCCCCACCTCCATCACTCCCTCACCCTGTAAATGTTTTAGCTGCATAACTGAGTCCCAGATCGGGAAGAGCCTTAGAGGCTGTTCTGTCCAACGTCTCCTCACTTCATAAGGAAGACCGAGGCATGGATGGGTTATAGAGGGAGGGAGTGCCCATGAGCTAAAGCAGGACCGACTCCTTCCCAGACTTGGTATTTTTCCCTTTGGATCTTCCTGTTACCCCCCACCCCAAGTACCAGCAGTGGAGCACCAGCATGGATAAAAAGACAGGGGTGGTAGGAACAGCTCTGGCAGCCAAGCAGAGTTGGATGAGGCACAGAGGCAGGGCCCAGGGACAGGAAACCACGAAGATTGATGAGGACAAGAGCAAAAAGCCCTCAGGATCCACCTGGGCCTTTATGTGTCTCTCACACCCTTAACTCAGAAGGCACCCCTCATTCACCACATCACACCCCACAGCAAAGACCATCACTTTTTCTTCTTCTTCTCCTTTGCCAGTCTGGCCTCCTCAGCTTCCAGTTGGTCCTTAGTAAATTTCATATTCTTTTTCCCCAGTGGAGTCTTGTAAAACCATTCCTGGGTTGGCAGAAACACAGGGATTCAGTTCCCTGGAAGCAACCCTCCTTCAGCCTTACAACTTTCTCTCATCATCCTCGAAGGATTGGAGGTGGCGATGGAGTGGAGCCTCCCATCACTGGCAGGGGCTTTTCCTAGATTCCACTAATTATTTCAGGCCATGGAGAGCTTCTGAGCTTGCCCTCTCCCCTCCAGCTCAGCAGGCCTCTGTGACTCCTCTGGGGATGGTGGCCAAGTCAACATATGTTTCTAGTGCCAGTAGCCCAGGTGGGTAGCCCTTCCTAGTTTTCTTCCTTCAGGCTCTGCCACCTCTGCCCCTTCCTAGAGTTAATTGTTCCTTTCCCAGCTGACAGCCAAGTCCCTTTGCTCTGACCCTCTCCAGGCAATGTAGGGCACAACCCGGAGTAGCTCCAGACATTTGGAAGGCTGACTCCAGGCCCACCAACCCTGGCCTAGCAATTTCACCTTTAGGGATTCCTCCTCCTCCCTGTATACTGGATCCAGCCTCGCCAAGTGGCCCACAAACTCGGAGGCTACCAGTGGCTTCTTGGTCAGTTGAAGGAGCCGGCGTTCTGTCAGCACTGACTGGACGGATTGTAGAATGTGACCAGGTGTGTAGCCATCAGACACCCGAGCCAGGGCACTGATGTCCAGACTCGGAGTCAGCTGTACTCCCATCCCTTGGTTCTCTATCATTTGTTTCCAGAGCACTGCAGAAACGGGGGGGGGGGGCAGGGAGAAAGAACAAGGGGGAAAGAACAAGGTACACAGGTCAGAGAGCAGCAGAAAAGCCCTGCAGCTTCTGCCTTTGTCCAAGCAGCTCTGGGCATGTGGAGAACTTGCTCTCCAGGAAGGTGTGGGACCTGGTGGAATAGGAACGTTCTCTAGTTACGTGCTCCGTGTCCATTACACTGAGGTCATTAGCCAGAGAACTGGGCTGCTAGCTTATGACTTTTTCAGACCTGTCATTTGGTGCTAGAATTGAGATTCAGAGCAAAAGTGAGGGATGGGGAGAGGGCGGTAGTCCCTGGGTTCCATTCCGGGCCTCACCATAACGAGAAGCATAATCAGGTCGGGGTATGAGGAGGATGCGCTCATAGAACCGGCACAGCCCCTTTATCTCAGCCAGCTGTGGCCGCTCCGTAGTCCCTATCAGCATCACTCGGTCGCCAGGGCTCAGCTGCCTCGTGGCCTTCATGAGGTCTTTCTTTATTCTCTTTGGGTCCATCTGCTCCAAGGAGGGAAGGTTGTGGGTTTGGGACACAGTGACAGGGCTGTGGGACCCTTGTTCTCAGATCACATGACCTAGGCTGTGCTTCATGTCAGTCCTGAGTGGGGCAGCTTTGAGAAAAGGAAAAATGGCACAACAAGAACAGGGCACTTGAGCAGAGTGACTCGAATGACATTAATGACTTGAGCAAGACTTTCAGCCTGGACTCCTGCTCTGGTTGTTCCCAGCCCCTTCTGCCCACAGTGCTCACCTTCTTTTCTTCCTTTGGAACCTTCTTGTAGAAGGTTTTCTCAGTATTTCCGATCCAGATGACAGAGGGCTGGAGGAGCCGGGCCACCTGGAGAGGTTAAAGTATAGAGACCCAATGCCAGATGTCCCCAGCTGCTCAGACCCCAGACCTAGAGCCCCTAGCTTCTACTGGCTTTCTCCTGTCTCTGCCTTCTCCCACATTCCCCAGCACAGAGCTTCGTGGATGACAGCCTCCCACAAGAGTTACTGGAAAGATGTCGGTTCAGAACCTTTTCATCTCAGTACAGCATAGACCACCCCCAAAATGTTCAATCCTAAAAGTTGTCTCTATCCTGAGAAGCCAACCCGTACTTCAAGCCCCAGGCTACAGACCTTAAAGACAATGTGTACCAGTAGCTGTGCTCCATTCTTTCCGGGGTATTTGCCCATCACGTTGTCAGGTGACAGGTCAAACAGGTTGGCACCAGTTTCTGTGCATACCGCTTGGACCAACATCTTTTTCCCCATGCCAGAAGGTCCCACCAGGAGGATGGAGCGGACATGAGGAGCTATAGTATGTATGTCATGGGAGCCTGGGAGGAAGTAGAGAGGGCTGGGGCAGGCAATGGACCAAAATTGGGCAGTAGGCTATAGAAGACCCTGGAAGGTTCTGCGAAGGCCTGGGACTAAGAGGGTGAGGTTAGGGTCTGGGTTGTGTTACCTTCCCCAGTACCTGATCAGCATCCCCAGGTCTGCATCAGCAGCCTGCTAGGCAACCTCCATGGTAGGGCCAGTTGGGGACACTGCTTTTCCTTCCATGCCATACAATTCCACCCCAGAGGGTGGCATTGAAAAACAGCTGACATACTGTTTGCAAGGCTCCTGGTCTCTGGCCTTTAATAAACTTGCAGGGCTGCCTCTCTGAGAACGAGACTGACTGCAAAGATGTCAGTTGGAACCGAGCAAGTCATGGGCTCACATGATCTCTAAGGTGGCCCAACTGAAGTGTAACTGCAGAAGGATCTGTGAAGGTCCACTAGGCTTGCACACTCTTCCCAGCCATGCTCCAGCGTTCCCACCCAGCCCCGACTTTTCACACTCCCCTGGAATTCTCACCCAGCCGAAGAACTCCGTACAGCGCCATGTTCTGCCGAATATCAAACAGGGAAGGCATGGGCATCTTGTTGGCCAAAGTCAGAGTGGATCCGAGATAGAGACAATCACCTGTGGGGACCAGGAGGGGACAGCTGATGAGTGACACTCCTGTGAGTGTCTGTGGGAGAGATCTGTTGGAAAAGAGGCCTCAGGAAGCGGGGTGGAAGGGCAGGGGTGGCCACACTTAGATGCAGGGACGTGGGAGGGGCTCACCAATATAGTCATTCAGTGTCACCAGCAGAGACTTCTTTATGAGGCCAATAACAACAAGCTCTTCGAACAATGAGTCCACAGACCTGTGAGAGATTGGTGAGAAGGGACCCCTCAGACATTATTGAGAGGGAACAGGGAGGGGACATGGAGATGGGGCTGTGAGGACAAGAACAGGCAAGGAGTGCCCTAGTAATGTTCTGTGATCAAAAATGTCTACATGGCTTCTGGACATCCAGAATCAGAAAATTAGGTCCTGATCACTGTCAGGGGATAATCACTCCACAGTGAGTGCCTTATGGAATGTGGCTCCTGCAAAAATGCCCACCAGTCTTTCCTTTCCACCATTTGAAGTCTGGGTTGAGTGCAAGCCATTTTTCTCCCACCTCCCAAAGTGTAAAGTGTGACTGCCCTTGTGAGTTGTGGCCCTCCTGCAGCTGCCATTAGCGAGTAGAAAGTTTCTATCGGGTCCCCCTGTGCCTCTAGGGTATTTAATACAGGCACAGATGGAAAGGACAGCCAATAAAAGGTGTTCCACTTGTCTTCCCACACACACCTTACACCCTGATTCACACGGGGCAACCACTCACCCAGATTTGTTTGCTTGTTTGTTTTGTTTTTCAAGACAGGGTTTCTCTGTATAGCCCCGGAAGTCCTGAAACTCACTCTGTAGTAGACTAGCCTCAAACTCACAGAGATTCTCCTGCCTCCACTAAGACTTAAAGGTATGTGCTACTGCTGCCCAGAGCCATTTCCTTTTTTTAAAAAGATTTTTATGTATTTTAAAGATTTTTTTATTTATTTTATGTATGTGAGTACACTGTAGCTGCCTTCAGACACACCAGAAGAGGGCATCAGATCCCATTACAGATGGTTGTAAGCCACCATGTGGTTGCTGGGAATTGAACTCAAGACCTCTGGAAGAGCAGTCAGTGCTCCTAACCACTGAGCCATCTCTCCAGCCCACTATTTCCATTTTTAAAGGCAAACACTTGGTTGACAAGATTAGGGGTTTGCATCCTGGGCCCCCTCCCCGCTAGCAATGTAAGGCTTGTACAGCAGGGTCCACTACCTGTCTGGGGTCAGATCTTTCTCCTTCTTCTTCTTTCCACTTTTTTTCCCACCTTTTTTCTAAGTGGGAAATGAGGATACAGGTAATTGCCATCTGTTCCCAACTCACCCCCCTCCCCCAGATACCCTCTCCTCCCCAGCCCTGGACCCTCATCTGCCTTTGGAGACTTGAGGGGTCTGGACTCCTCCTTGTCCACAGCCAGACGCAAATTCTTGAGTTCCTGTCTCATTAGCTCATCCACCTGGGTACAGGGCAGAGTGGGGGGGGGAATGTTTTAGGGGAGGGAAGGGGATAGATGGCTACCAAGGCTTTCCCACTAAAGACTCGGCAGGTCTTTGCTCCACGGGTCCTGCCCACACCAGACAGATCTGAATCCACACTTTGCTCTCCACTACGAGGGCAGCCACCCTCACCAGCTTTTAACTTTGGATGAAGTCCACAAAATTGAGCCAGAGACAGAAATCTTTCCCTTAAAATCTCTGTGACCTCAGCCGCTATAGGCTTCCTATAGGTTGTTGTAAGCCAGGGCCCGGCCAAGGATGGGTCTGAAGGACGACATATTCTTATCAGCAGACAGCCCCAATCATGTGGTTTAATGGGAGGGGCATGCTCAGCACTGTCTGATTATAGCTCTGAGCCCCTTGCCCTCCCATCACATCCTTATTGATCCCCGAGGATAGAGAGGACACTGGAGAAGCAGGGAGAGTCTGGGTGATGGGGTGGCAGGCAGAGCCTGGCCTGAGATGCCAGGGTGGGAACTGGGGACATGGGTAAATGGGCAGGAAGGCTCTGACGTGTCGATGCTTTCCAGTGATGGACAGAGGGTATGAGAGAGCAGTTGAGGCAAGCCTCAGGCTGTGTGCCCACCTGCACCCGGATCTCTAGCTCCACTTGCTTTCTTTTCTCCTCCCGGAGGGTCTCTGAGTCATAGCTCTGGCTGGGGTGTTTGTTGTCGACCCGGTTCTTCCATATACCTAGCCACATAAAAAAAGCAACAACACATACTTCCCTAGCTAGCTAGCCTCCTTTCCTTGCTAGCTGCCAGCCCTGCTTCTATCCTAGGCTTAACTGTTTGGCTCGAGACTTCTGAAGGAAACAAGTGATACTCACACCCACCGACTGGCACACACTTCTTTAACCTCTTCCCTCCCCTCCCTGCAGCAGACATCTACACTGTCCATGTCCTAGGACCCGAGACACAGCACCCGAGGCTCAGCACACCCAGCCGTCCGCTTTACTTGTGTATTCCTGGTGTCCCGCATGAATCACAGGGATAGATTTGGATGGCAGCACTTTGAAAGTCACTTCTGGCTCCTAGGATGAGAAGGGAGACCAACTTTGCCTCCTTAGTGGTAGGAGAGGAGGAGACCCTCCTTTTGGGGCTGTCTACAGCAGATGCCGCAGGCTCTCCCTCCCCGCCCACAAGCTCCTCTGCTGGGAGCTAGCTGACCTTCTTGGCCTTTTCTTCCTTGCTTTTCTTTTTCTTCTTCTCCTTTTTTTCCTTCTCTTTCTCCTTAGTCTTCTCTTGGTCCTTCTTTCTACTCTCCTGGACCTGCGTTTCCAATTCTAGTCTCACCTGGATCCAACAAGAAGCAGTGTTCTGAAGACTTGGGGATTTTACTGGCAGGGGATGAACACACTGCCTGCCTCGGCTGAGTGGACCTGTTCTCACAGCCTTGGCAAACTGCCAAGGTAGAGCCGGCCAGTGTGTTGAGATGGCACTGGGGGGTCAAACAAGAGAGGGGTGCTGGGAAGGACCAATCTCATCAGAGCCACTGCCCACTCTGGGACTATCCTCAATGGCCTTCTCAGGCCACTCCCTCCTCAGGAATATGACTGCCCCCAGCTCCATATACTCTCTTTAGGCACACGTCTTTCCTCTGGCCACAGAGCCACTGCCACCCTCAACTCACACTTACTGCTGTCTGTCACCACAGGCTGGACCTGTCCCCTCTCAAGTGTACCTGCTCTGGAGTCTTGTCTGCAAAGATCAGGTAGGATCCACCCGAAGCCTCATCTGGATAATCAGGGAACCGACCAGTAAGGGCACTGAGCGGATACAACACAGTTAGAGATGGAGGAGGGGTGCTGAAGGGTGGGTAGGCACAAAGATGGGGTGGCTGGAGAATGAATGAATGAAAGGAAGGAAGAATGGACGGATGAAAGAGAGATGGGGATGACAGAAAGAAGAGGTAGTAAGGATAGAAAGAATAATCTGCTACGGGATCATTTGAGACACTTCCTATTTTGGCCAGGTACCTTCTCTTCTCTCAGGGACATGGGAAGTTGGGTGTGAAGATGGCCCTTACAGTGGAGCTCAGGGTCTAGACCGAGAGTGTTAGGAGACAGTGAGAGCTGATAGAGAAGGGGACAATCTCACAAGAGGACAGCCTGGGGGATGAGGTATAAAAGGTTGGGCCAGCTGCAGCGGCAGACACTGACTGGCATTCGATAAACCACTGTCGTATTTGATCCTTCATCCTCTCTTTCATGTCGGGTCCCTCGGTCTCAGTGAGAGACTCATGGGTCTTCCCTATGGCTTCCTGGAATTCCTCTTCCTTTTCCACCTGCTGGAGCCTCCGTGACTCCTCCCCCATTATGGCCTGGGCAAGAACATTCACTCGTGCTGTCTGGTTGGGCGAGGGGAGCTAGGGGAAGTAGAGAGAGGCCAAGATTTTACAAGGGGTGGCCCAGCCCCCATGTTTAGACACACACACCTACCCCCACTCAGTTCCCACCCCCCCCCCCCTCCACACACACACCCATGTCTCATGCACATGCCCTCATGGAACAACGGGCATGCCTGCATCAGGAGAAATTGTGTTTGGAGCCGAAATTTGTCTGTGTAAATTACCCTGGTAATGAGTTTGCTAGATGCACCCGGGCTGTACTTCTCCTCCCTAGCAGCCCTCCCCCGCGAGCCTGGGGCCCCAGCCCCCACGCATGCCCCGCCCCCGCCCGGCGGCCGAGTTGGCAGCCGCTCTCACAGCCACTTTCCCGCCTCATTGGCTCCCAAATGTATTTTAAATATCACTCTGCGCAGAGACAATTACTGAAAACGCTGAGCTCACACTGTTGATGGGCCCGGGCGGCCGGGCTCATTCCTCACCCACTGCTCTTGCCCCCACCCTTCTCTCCCTCCTGGGGGGTCCCCATTCTGCAGCCTCCAAGCAAGTCTTTTGACCTCTACTCCTGCACGGCATCCCCTAGTAGTCATCCAGCCTGCACCCCAAAAAGCCTTCCTTTCAATCCTTCAGATCTTAGTCTTGCCCCACAGTCCTTTGCCAGCCCGGTCTCCAGAGGACCCATCCAGGGCAAAGCTCCTTTTCCCAGAGTCTGACCCTCACCCTGTCAGGCCTTCAACAGAGACTGGCTGGCTGAAGGGAGGGTTTGAGAACTGAGGACACTTTAGAAGAATGGGGGTGCCCATGCACAATATACCAGGGTCTCAGTCCCTTCCCACTACACCCCGCCCCCCATGTGCAGTCACTCTCAAGCAGACCAGAGAAGCTCATCTGGCTTCGAGAGCAAGTCCAGGAGCCTGAAGCCTCAAAAGTTCTGGTTTAGGGGTATATTCCAACCCCAACATGACTTCCAAGGTTTTCCTGAGAGGGGTTCGATGAATGTTCCTGCTACACCCACCCCTGAAGCCTCTCCTTCCAGCTGGGACAGGGGTGCAAAGGCCAGGGTGCCCTGTGCCATCCTGTCCCTAACCCCCACATTTGAAATCCTATGGGATACTCTAGAAGGGGGAGGGGTGGGAAAACCCAGTGAGTTCCCTGTCTTTATGCTTCTTCCTCCCGCCCCCAGGGTCTCCTGCTCTGCTTCAATGGAGGGGGTGGACCCTGGGACAAGGTTATAGTGGCAGAGCTGCCCTGGGCGGGCCACAGAGGGCTCACCATGCCAATGAACTCCATCTCCACACGTCGATCCTGCTCAATGCGTTTTCTCTGTAGGTAACCTTTCCACACCTGAGGTCAGAGGCACATGCCACTTAGATGTTTCCCGGGCCTTGTGACTTCAGGCCTTAGTGGGGTGACTGCTACTGACTGATGTCTCCTAAGGTATTGGCACCGGAAGTTAGGGCGAGACTGGAGGAAGGAGGGCAGTGGATGCCCTGGAACTGGAGTTACAGTGGTCATGCGTTGCCATGTGGGTGCTAAGAATCAAACTTAAAGCCGCTATAAGAGCAGCCAGTGGTCTTAACCTCTAGACACCTCTCCAGCCCCTCCCAGCAGTTTTGATCTAAAAAAAACTGGACTAGAGATGAGATACAACCTCTTTAGCTACAGAGTGAACCAGTGAGCTTGCCTCCGTGCCAGGCACATTCATCCCAAGACACCTTTGGTCTTATTGTCTTGGGCTTATTGGCAGATTAATGGCTACCCTGGCCTTCTTTCTGCCACCCAGGGTTACCTTCTGTATGACAATGGCTCCCTGGTCCTGACTGAATTTCTGTCGCCCATTCTCCCGAATCCTCCGATCCCGTTCTTCCTCTTTCCTAATCTCTCGCATGAAGGTGGCTCGCAGTCGGCCCTGTCTGGCCCGCTCAGCACTTTGCACTAGAATCAGGGCCTCAGTCCGGTTCATTCCTCGAAGATTCTGGTCATAACAGGGGCAAAAAGAACAGTAAGACAGGAGAGCATGCTTGCACCCAAGGTGCTGCTGCTGAGAGATCAGTCAGCAATGACGTAGTGGGGCCATTGGTGCTTGAGATATGTCCTGCAAAGTGTCAGAGGGCTCCAGACAATATAAGAGCCGCCTTGGAGAGGTTGAGGACTCTGCCTCTGAAGTGGGAATCGGGTAGGACAGGGCCTGTCTGTGCTGAGAAAGATGGAGGAGGAGTCTGGGAGGGTGTCCCCCACTTACAGGAAACACTCAAACAGGAAAGAAGATGTGCTGAAGAGACACCATTCCCTCTCTTTGGCTTTCAGGTGATTGAGACAGTGGACCTCAAGGAACTGGAAGTTTTCCCAGGAAGATCATAGTAGGAAAAGGAGCCAGTGGGGGAGGGGGTGTCTCCCAGAAAGATGCTTATAGAGTTGAACCATTATCAGACTACCTTGTAGAAAAGATTGGAACCCCTACAATGATGATAATGGGAGGGACTTTGAGGGGCTACTTAGTTATGCTATTTCTGGCTCTCTTCGTAAACCCAAACCTAATGTTATGACCCTGAAGGTGTACCTGAAATCTCTTTTTTTGTGCTTCTTCTGAAGGTGGCCACACCAAACATGGCTTTTCCACCTCATCAGCATTCATTTGTCTGACAAGCGATTTGATGATATATAAGTGAACCTACCTACCTCATCTAGACTTCCAGGACTCGGGTTCTAAACCTAATGACCCTGGCAACATTACCTCCTGAGAACTCAGCGGCTCCAGTCTGGTCAGGATGTCGGCCAGCATCTGCTGACGGGCCTTCATAGCACTGGACTGTTCCAGCTGAAAATATTTGGGGATTGGAACCTCCAGGTCTGCCTTTAGCACAATATGGGGGGAGAAGGAGGGTCAGAAATTAGAAAGCCAGGCCCTCTGGCCCATCTTCTGGGTTTCCAGACAGTTCCGTTTCTCGCCCACCTAGGGACCTGAGGTGGGAAACGTATGGATTCTGGTTTAGGACCCAAGAGTTACCCCTTTCTTATCCTGCCCCACATCTGGTTAAGATGAATTCTGAAAGTACCAAACCCAGCCATTCCTTGGGATCCACAGGGAAGCATTTGGTAGTGCCTTTTATCACCTGGACTGCAACAGAACATGGTGTCTGAAGAACCCCTTTCCCTTCCCCACCCCTAGGTCTACTGGAAGCTGGCTGAGGAAACCTTGAGACTCCTTTGGCTATGGACCAAATTCTGGCCTTGATGCGAAGGGACTAGAGACTGCCCAGTGCTACGCCAAGCCTCTAGAACTTGGCGATGCTCACAGGTCTCCCGGGGATATTTTGAGACACACGTGCAGATGTAGTGGGTCTGAGATAGATTCTGCATTTGCAACAAGCTCTTAACTGATGGCCAGGGACCAAACTTTGAGAAACAAGCCTCCAGAGCACCCTCCTCACCCATCTTCTGTGGCTTCCAGGTCTTCTCAGACACAGTGTGGGAGGCCAATTCTGTCAAAAGCCTCCCAGTTCCTGAGAGTCTAAATTCCAAGTCCCATCACTCTGTTCCCTAATAGAACTCCCTCAGGTCATGGTCCACCCAATCCCAACCTATGACTCCACAAGGAGCCCATCTCTCATCCCGCACCCACCGGGGTCAGTTTGAGATCCTGCAACACTCGGTCCAAGCAGTGGGTCTCGCACAGGTCAACACGCACCAACTCCTCCTTGAGCTCCAGCACGCGGCCCGCCACGCCGTCCAGAAGGCGCCGCAGCAACCGGCGCTTCTGTGGCTGCACCATCTGGTCGTAGGCCAGGTTGAAGCGGCGCAGCAGACCAAGGTAGTACAGGTAAAGCACCGAGATCCTGTACTGGAAGCTCTGCCGCTCCCAGCTGGGCACAGGTTCTAGCAAAGATGGCTCTTTTTCCAGCACCTCTTCCAGAGTCACATGGGAAGCCTCCCAGAGGCGTTGGTAAGTTCTAGACAAAGCACACTAGCTGAGTGCCACACCACCACCACCGAGAGGAAACTGAGGGCAGGGGACCGTTGCTGCCTTTGGAGAACTGTGAACTTGGGGTTCTGGAGACTCATCATGGTGTCAAAGTGGGGTTCAGTGAAGCAAGGGCTGCTGAAGGAGGAGGGAACACAGGCCTGGCTTGGAGGTCTGCAATAAGGGGTTTGAGGGCTTTGATGGATCGGAAAGGTCAGTGAGGACCTGGCCCAGGTTTGAGAAGGCAATAGCCTGGGCCCGGGCATCCTTGTGAGGATGGGAGTCTAGAGACCTTTGTAAGTCAGGGCCCTCATCCACTATGTGGTAATGGTCTGGAGCAGTGGGGAAGGGATGAGAAGAGAAATGGCATTTGTTCGCCCAGAGTCTTGGAGCTGGAATAGTCCAGGAGAAATCTGCAGACTTCTGAAACCCAGGGACTGAAAGCCAGTCCCAGGAGGTAGATCCAGGGGCCATGTGAATGCCTACATCCATGAAGGGCCTGCTAGCACCTAGCTCCCCTCTGTTCAGGGTTCTCAGGTCCAGTAAGGAATTTGCTCTGTGCGCCCCCTCAAGCCTTCAACTTACCCCTCAGACATGGTGTCTTCACCTCTCAATGCCCTTTGTGAGTTGGTGGAACCCACAGAAGCTAAGCAAGTAGTGGAAGAGTCTGGTTTGAAGAATTCCAACCCATTGTGCCTACGTTCTAAAGCTGAGGGGTGGGGCTGGGAGTATAGGGCTGGGGACACTTGTCTAGGAAGACATCCCTGAGGTTGCACACTCAAAGTCCACAGATAATAGTAGGGCAGAGTGTGGGACAACTCTGGCTACTATTCTTGTGCCTATCAATAAAGTAACACTCCCATGACTGAAGCAACGTATAAAAGAATTTATTTTGGCTTATGGTTCCAGAGTGTTAGAGTCCATGATGTCGGGTCAGTGGCTGCAGGCAGTCAAGGTAACTGGAGCAAGAAGCGGAGAGTTCACATCTTCAACCTCAAACACAAAGAAGAGCGAGTAAACAGATTCAGGACAAGGCTTTCAGCTCCCCAAACCCATTGGACTACTTTCTCTACCCATAGCCATGCCTCCTAAACCTTCCTAAAAAAGTGCCAACAACCAAGGACCAAATATTCAAATGTAGTAGACGAAAAGAGACATCTCATTTAACCACTACAAACACTCGTATACTATGACCATCCTCCTCTTCTGGGCTAGGCAGCTTTTACTCATTTCAGGGGATAAATTATTGGGAATAGAATTAGGACTTGGTATGTGATAAACAAACATTTTAGCCCTGACTCACCTCTCCAGCATGATCCTGACTTGTGTATGACCCACCTGAGAAGTCTGGGTGGTAGGAACAGGGAAGGAAAAGTACTGGACTGTGGTCAGAAAGCCCTAAACTCTCACCTAGATTTTGGTTGGAGGGGGGCACTTTTTGGCTCAATATTAAGCAGGGGCAAGAAAAAAGGGAAGAATAGATGAAGAGAGAAAGGAAGAAGGAAGGCAGGAGGAGAGGAAGAACCAAGGAGAAGGGAAAAGAAAGTCAGCAGGAGGACATGCAGATTTCCGTATTTGTGATGGATAACTAGAGGGTGTTGTTTAGGTGGAAGCTCCAGTCAGGGCTGAGGTGTGCTCCTCTTCTCTCTCAGGTGCCGCTAATCCATGAGTCACACCTTCAGCATCAAAGTATCCAAGCAAGGGGTGAAGTGGAGCTGAGGCTCAGGCCAGACCTCCTGCCTGTGCCTCCTGCCTGCTGAGATTACAGATGTGAGCCATCACTCTTTTTTCCTCTTTCCGTGTCTGGAAGAGTAGATTTGCAGACTGAGGCTGTAGCTCAGTGGGTAGAGTGCTTGCCTAGCAGGCACAAAAGTCCTAGACTGAATAAACAGAGCTTGGTGGTGCATACCTGTAATCGCAGCATAAGGAGGTAGGAGGAGGAAGATCAGCAAAATGAGATGGAGGCAAGCCTGAGCTACATGAAACCCTATTTCAAAAGCTGAATGGTGGTGTATGTCCTTAATCCCAACACTAGGGAAGCAAAGGCAGGTGAATCTGAGTTCAAGGCCAGCCTGGTCTATAGAGAGAGAGTGCTAGAACAGTCAGAGTTATATGGAAAAACCATGTCTCAAAGGGGAAAAAAACTAACTGAAAAATAAGAAAGAAAAAAAATCAATCACCACCAACACTTCCAAAACAATTAAATCTGTGTTATGCTGGGAGACAGCACAGGGCCATGCAACTCAATGTCAGAAACCCATTGTCTCAGGGTCCTAGAAATTGTGGGCCCAGAAATGGAAAGGATCTTAGCCTGGGCCCTGTTTCAGCTCACTATATCACTGTATTACTGTAACACTGTGTTACTGTATTACTGTAATGCTGTATTACTGTAACACTGTAGCACCGTATTACTGTAACATTGTATTGTTGTATTACTGTAGCACTGCATCACTTTATCACTGTTACACTGTGTCACTGTCACACTGTATCACTGTTACTGTATCATTGTCCCTGTAACACTGAATCACTGTGCTACTGTAACTGTATCAGTGTGCTACTGTAACACTATCATTGTCCCTGTAACACTGTATCACTGTGCTACTGTAACACTGTTACTGTAACACTGTATCACTGTGTTACTGTAACACTATCACTGTGCTACTGTAACACTGTATCACTGCATTACTGTAACACTATTGTCCCTGTAACACTGTATCACTTTGCTACTGTAACACTGTATTACTATAACACTGTATCTCTGCATTACTGTAAAAATATCATTGTCCCTGCAACACTGTATCACTTTGCTACTGTAACACTGTATCACTGCATTACTGTAATACTATGGTCCCTATAACACTGTATCACTGTGCTACTGTAACACTATCACTGCATTACTGTAACACTATCATTGTCACTGTTACACTGTGTCACTGTGCTACTGTAACACCATATAGCTGTATCACTGCATTACTGAAACATTGTATCATTGTCACTGTAACACCGTGTCACTGTGTTACCGGAACACTGTGTCACTGTATTAGTCATTCACTCACAAAGCACTGTCACCTGTCTCCTGTGGCATGTCTCCAGATAGCAGTTTTTACAGAATGTGTTAGGATTCCTCTTGTGGTAGCTTCAAACATGTGGGACACTATTGCCCCAGACAATACTTTGGTTTAACATATCCCCTTTTCAAATCACCACTGTGCACAAGAACAGACCATACATCACTTGGAGCTGGTGTAGTTGTGATGTCCTTGGTGCCTTCTGACACAATCCTTGGCCAGTTCTCTAGGCAACAACAGACATACATGCCTGGGCTTTCTAGAGTGTCAGGGTGTTGCAGCCTGGCTGGGCCATTCAGAAGATATCCCTCACAAAGGATGATAAATAATGGGTAACATTGGTGGCCAACTTGAGATACCTGGGAAGAGGGGTTCTTGACTGAAGAACTGGCTCCTTCTGACTAGGTTGTCTCCATGTCTGAGGTATTTTCTTGATTCCTAATTGATGCTGGAGGGGACAGACTATGGGCAATAATATCCCTAGGCAGGTGGGCCTAGGCTGTGGAAGGTGTGTGAACTTGACCTTGAGGGCAAGTCTGTAAGCAACAGTTCTCTGAAGTTTCTGCTCCCGGTTCTTCCCTGCTTGGAAGTTCCTGCCCTGATTTCCCCCAAGGGTCCATTTGCAAGCATTAAACTGAAATAAAGTCTTTCTTTTCCGAGTTGTTTTTGGTTATGGTGTTTAACACAGCAACAGAAAACAAACTAGGACAGAGTTCATGATCAACCCGTGGCCCTGGCAAAGATAGATGTCAGGGACCACTGTGTTAATGGGGACGTTTAAGGAGAATAGTGACTGAGACACCCAGTCCTGACACAAAGCAACAGGAAGCTCTTTCCATTTTATTCCTACTGTTCTGTTAGTGGTCCACACAATTGCATGGCCTAGTGACAGTTGTGGGCATGTTAGTTTTTGCAAGTTTATTCGGACATTCATTGGATTCATAGGACAGAATTGACTAGAAATTTCTTAGAAAGGTTGTCATTGCTCAACATGAGGCTGTAAAACCAATGTTATTCTTTTATTGAGAGAGAGAGAGAGAGAGAGAGAGAGAGAGAGAGAGAGAGAGAGAGAGAGTGAATGCATGTGTGTATATGTCCCGTGATCATGCAGAGGTCAGAGCACAGCTGCAGGAGTCAGTTCTTGCGCCACCATGTAGCTTCTTGTTATTGAAAAATCATCAGGCATGGAGGCCAGTGCCTTTACCCTGGGAAGCCTCTTGCTGGCTCTGTGCACAAAGTTTAAGCAGTTTATGTAATTGCAAAGTGACTCTCTTCCTGGTAGGTCAGCATCTTCAATGAACAAATGGGCAGTTATACATGCATTTTGCCTTTCTCCCCATTTGTGTGTGTGTGTGTGTGTGTGTGTGTGTGTGTGTGTGAGAGAGAGAGAGAGAGAGAGAGAGAGAGAGACAGACAGACAGACAGACAGACAGACAGACAGACATTTATTTTTTATGTGGATGGAGGTTGTTTTGCTTGAACGCATGTCTGTGTATCACTTGTGTGTTCCCAGGAAACCAGGAGAGGGCATCAAATTCCTTTGATTTAGACTTAGTAGAGGTCATCTCTCCACCATATCTAAATTTTGACAAATGTATTTATTTATGCAACCAATGTCCAGTCACAATATTTTATCATCCTAGAATATTCCTTTATGCCCCTCCCAACCCCCCTCCCCAGTTAAAACAACTATTCTCCTCACTTCTCTCCCCATAGTTTAGTTTGGCATAAACAATTACACACAAATGATCCATACAGTATACATTCCTTTCTGAATTAATGTAGGAGGGCCTGCCCAGCCCACTATGGGCAGTACCTTGGGAGGTGGGCTGGGTAGTCTAAGAAAATCAGCCAAACTTAAACCTGAAAGTAAGCCAGTGAGTAGCATTTCTTTACTTATGATGAAAATAGCAAGATGCAGGGGCAGAAACAGAGCAGTCAGATCTGAGCACAAGGCTGGAGAGATGTCTCCTGCAGAGGGCCCATGTTCAATCCCTAGTACCCACCATGTTGATGGCTCACATTCATCTGTAGTTCCAGCTCTGTTTGTGACTTCATCTCTCATCCATGTCACTATATCCTATGATAACAGTCACTGTTTGCTAGTTTTTGTTTTTAAGGCATGGTTTCATGCAGCCAGGCTGGCTTCAATCTCCTTATGACCTTGAACTTCCACAGGCAGAATCCTAACACACTCCATCTATATAGCTAAAGCTCCCATTAGCACAGCGGTCCCTGACATCAGTATTTGTCTGCCAAGGCCATGAGCTGATCTTGACAGGGCAATACCATCCCTAAGCTGTGATATGACACCACCACTGTCCATTACAATAATATGACGGTAGTTGCTCAACAGATAGGCAGCCGTTTTTGAGGACTTGGGTCCCTACATCAGTATCTCTGCCAAGGCCACGAAGTGCTCATGAGCGTTTATGTTTGCAGGGCTGGGGATGGAACCTAGGGCATTGTTCATGCCAAGGAAGTATTCTACCAGTAAACTAACCTCCAGTTTGACACATTAAAAAAAAATATGTAGCTTGGGTTGGCTTTGAATTTAACTCCTTTCTACCTCAGCCTCTTATGTGCTGGGATTACAGGCATGCACCACCAATCCTGTTACTTTTTTTTTTCCTCCCTAAGACAAGGTTTCTTTATATAACCTCTAGTTGTCCTGGAACTTACTCTGAAGACAAGGCTGACATTGAACACAGAGTCCCACCTACCTCTGCCTCCCAAGTGCTGGTGATAAAGGCTACTGCCTGGCTTTGTTTATGCATTTTTTTGTGGAAATCTTTGAGGGTTTTTTGTTGTAGTTTCCTATTTCTTTTGGTACTTAGCTTAAGTGGATCTGATTGATTACAAGACTTTCTCTTCCCGTGACAGGGTCTCTCACTAAATTTAGGGCCTACCAACTGAGTTAGACTGCCTGGCCAGCAAGTCCCAGGAATCCTATTTCTCCAGTGCTGGGCTACAATCCCAGTGTATTGGTGTGCCCAGCTTTTTCACAGATTCTAAGGATTTTGTTTGATTTTATTTTGTATCTGTACATGCATACACTCCCAGACGCTGGAGCTGGAGATACCAATGTAGTCACCCCAATGTAGGTATTAAGAACTGAACATGGAGGCCCTGTAAGAACAGCAAACATGCTAAATCACTGGACCATCTCTCCAGCCCTTGGTACTCAGGTCTGATTGTACTATCTTGATGTGCCTGAGTCTTGCTGTTTTTATCAGTACATGGATGAGCAACAGTTCATACCAAGAGTTACTTTAAGAGTGCTGTTCTACACAAGCATCTGAGTCCCAAGTGAGCAGGGGATCTATCCCTGGAGGTGACAGAGGGTTTGTTCATTTAACCTGGTATTTGCATACCAAGTTATTCTGCAGCAAGCACACTTGTACGGCAGTCACTGCAGCACTGGTCAGAAGGCAGATTACCTATGGCCTGAGGTTGACTGAATAAGGCTCTTCCCTCTGTGCTTGTCTCCTTTCCCATCACAGAAGTTTCTAGGTGGCAGGCAACCTGATGACAACCTCAGATGTGAGGAAGGGGACTTGATTAGTGTAAGGTGGGAGAGGAATGGTTAAGCTAGTGTGTGTGTGTTGGGGGGAGGTGGAGTCTGGGGCCTTACTAACCAGTGCTCCAGCCATTTCTGCCAACAGGAAGTTGTGGCTAGTCAAGATCGTGTTGGTCATCTTATCAGGGTCACCTTATAAGCTCTAAGTTCAATCAGGCCAACAGCCACCATCTCCTTAGTCCATGCCTGACCCAACCCGTATGTCAGATTTTGATTCCAAAGCTGAGTTAAAGCCACGGGCACTTGGATACTGTGACTATAGGAACCTGGTACAGCCTGAATAGGAACTTTGGAAGAGGGTACCACCAATCTGAAACTGGTAGTTGTGTAGTGGGAGGAGGAAGTCAGCAACAAACATTACTCACCTGCAAGTGAAAACATGCACTACCACCCCTTCCCAATTCACAAAACACAGCGACATCACAGCTGCTGTTTGAGGCCAAGGGCAGCTCTGAATCCCAAACACAGCACTGCTAATTTTAGATAATTTGCAGACTTTCTAGGCATTCTTAAAGTGGTCAAATTGGCTTTTCCTCTGCTGAATGGGTGTAGGTGACACACAGGCTGACTGGATTATTCGGTTGAGTAAACTTCCCTTCCTTCAGATACCAAGCCCTTCCAACCCTGAGCTCAAAGACCCGGGCTGGCCTTAAACTATAGTGTTGGGATCCCAAACCCGGGCCACACCTTGCTTTGAGTTCTGATTATAGGCAGACGGATCTGGTAGCAAGTGGTTCTGTTGAAAACCAATTTGGATACCCAGAGCAGGCTGATTTAAACCACTTTGCTCTCAGCCCAGGGAGCAAATCAGAGCCAGACTTTTCTGGGGCTATGGTAGAACACACCTGCCAAGCTCAGCTTTCAGTGGAAGAGCTTAGTCCCTTCACCTACATAGCTCTCACCATCTGAGAGACCCTCCTAGCATACAAACTAAAATTGAGCATGATGTATATAGCCTTTCTAGGTCTTGTTGGCTTTCCCACTCATGAGCTCCTTTGGGATTTAGACACCCACCATCTGGGAGTTTCTTTTGCTATTTTACATGTACTATAACACATAGTGAAAAATGGCTGAGTGTTTTCTCACAAAGATGGCCACAGGCTTTGGGGGTGCCTACTGACATGAAGCCTCAAAGTTCCAAAGGACCTTGGATTATGTAGAACCTCAGATATAAGCTAGACAGAGCTAATAGAAGAGCGTGTATGGAAAAGATAACAGAACTCGGAGTCAGGATGTAGACCCCAGAGTTATACATCTCCCACTCCACCAAATGCAAATGACAGGTCTAGCTCAAGAACCTGCATTTTTAACAAGTGTAAAGTATGGCCCATGGCTCAGCATCCATGCATCAGGAAGGTTCTTAGGAACCTCAGTTCCTATCTGTTCCCAGGACTTCCAAAAAGTTGGCAAGGTCCACCTCTTATCTGACAAGCCCTCCACACACAAACTCCATGAAATCCTCAAACATTGGCCTAAGGAAATGCTTAATCCAGAAAGGCGGTAAGGGAAATAAATCCTCAAGACTCCTACCTCATCAGGCCCATGGCTTGCTGAGGGGAGTGAATGCTGACTGCAAGGAGAAAAAGACTCAGAGACCCAGGAAGGGTCTGTAGCTTCCTCCTTCTTTATTTGACACTTGGTAGATGACACATAGATCTACACTGTTAAATAATTATTAAAATACCGACCAGGAGGCCCTGGCCCAGAGCTCCAAACCAGAAGCAAATAAGGAATGGGGGTGATGGGCCGGCGGTATTTCTCCAACATCACCAAAACCCATAAAATGAGGCTTTTGAATCCTTCCAGGGCCAGACCAGGGCTTGGGCCCTTGGGTTAACCCAGGTACCCCAGGCTGCATCTTTCAAGGCAAGGTAACCAGCAAGGGTCTGGAGGGAACAGCCAGCCGAATCCAGACAGACAGACCCAAATGGAAGGAGGGTGGGACAGGTGCTGTCCAGCTGGAGACATGATGCAGCGAAGGCAGGCTGAGGGGAGAGGCTGGGGGCAGCATTGCAGTAATGTGGGAGTGCAGCCCCAGGGTCCTGTCCTGAGTGGCTGGTCAGGTGTCAGCTGGCAGTCTCCAGGTGGCATTCCTGACCCAAGCCTGGCTGAGGGCTCACACGTTGTGGGTCCTCTTGGTGAGCTGGGGCTCCTCATCTACCAGCTTGGACTTGAGGTGCTCCTTGTAGGCTAGGATGTCTCCAGGCCACTTGGTGATTGTCTGCTTCTCACAGACCCAAATCTCCTGTGCAACCTGAAAGCAGATGCTGGACTTGATCTGGCCAGTCCTAGGCACCCTTCCCACTGCCAGCACTGGGCTTTCCCAAAATAACGGCTTCTCTTGAGGCCTCAAACTACATCCAGCTTATTCTCACTAATAAATGGGCTCTTTGGGACATCTTACCCAGAGCATTCTGGAATTTTCTAAGCTAGATCCTGCTCTGCCACCCTTCCCTCCACTTTCAGGTCCCTGGCAGGCCCCTGGTTATTCAGGGGCTTCATGTTTTTCTACCCTAGCTTCTTAAGAAGCCCAGAAAAGGCTAGTAACCTTTCCTCCTCCTTTTAATCCAAATTCTTCTTAATACAACACTTACTTTTGGGCTGAAGAATCTCGTGAGATTAGTAAGAGAGACTTCCAAGTTAACTGCTATCCTGAGTCATGAGAACTGGCCACTGGACCTGAGCCCCTGCTCTGAAGTTAGCAGATGTGGTTCTGCCCTCTATGCTCCACATCTGTGCCTCCCTCAGGCCACACCTCACCTGCTGGATGAGTCTGAAGTCATGGCTGACTAGCATCATGCCACCCTCAAACTCATTGATGGCATCTGCCAGAGCATCAATGGTCTCGATATCCAGGTGATTGGTAGGCTCGTCCAGAAAGAGCATGTGAGGGTTCTGCCAGGCCAGCCAGGCCAGACACACTCGGCACTTCTGCCCATCCGACAGGTTCCGGATTGGGCTCACCTAGAAGAACCATGACATAGGATTTGACGTTGGCATTGCAGGTGCTATGCAGCAGGAGACTTCTTTTCCTGGATCTTGTTACCATTATTGCATTTTTTTTTCTTAGCAAGACATGAGCTTAGGATGACCCGAGATCATACAGCAGACAGTAGCCAGGGCTCTGGATGGCTCAGTGGTTAAGAACATCAGGTTCTTCCAGAGGACCACGGTTCAAATTCCAGCACCCATATGACAGTTCACAACCATCTGTAATTCCAGTTCCAGGGTATCTGACATACTCATACAGACATACATAGAAGCAGAATGCTAAGAAGCATGAGTGCCTCTCACTCTTAGAACATAAGTCCTTGTGCAATGACACGATCCAGTGACCCTGCAGTTTCATGTCTGTTTTCTAGGTTGCAATTTCCTTTGCTCCTCCCTCAAGCACTCTGGCTCAGGAGCCTCTCAGAGTCCCATTCGCTGATCTTTCCCACAACCCCATAGAGCATGACACCACAGAGGAAAGGAGTGGAGGAGTTGGAATCACCTCCAAACCTACGTGTGACGACAGATTCCGATGACATCTGGCAGTAGCTGTTGAGCCATCTTGGGTCATTCCCACCCCTCCTCTCTTACCTGCTGTTTCCCAGTGAGGCCATATCTCCCAATGATCTTCCTCATCTCCTCCTTCTCCTTGATCTCTGGGTAGCACTTCATCATGTACTCCAATGGTGAAAGGTCCAGGTCCAGCTGCTCCTGTAAGTGCTGCAGAGAAAGCAAGGCCACCACATTTGAGGGAACCTCCTCCAAAAGGATGCCACTTGGTGTGACAGGGGCATACCCTAAAAGCCGCCGCCCTAGGAGCCTTTCTAGATACTTGCTCAGGATACAAGAAAGCAGGGAGGAGTTATGTTCCCAGGAGGGGTTGTTCCCTTCTTCCACCCTGACCCCCAACCTTGACCCCAGGTCTGTACCTGATGGTAACGCCCTATCTTGACATGAGAATGCTTCCGGATCATTCCATCTGTAGGCAGAAGCTAGGGAAGAGTATTAAGTACAATCAGGGGCGAAAATCCCAGACAGAAGCAAACACATATACTGAACAGGGCACAAACCACCCCCTAATTGATCTACTGTGCTAGATAACACACAGACTACCATCTAGGCACTCTTGAGTGTTAGGAGGGGCTGTGCAGATCTCAATGGATAAAGGCACTGGCTGTTAAGCCTGAAAACCTGAGTTGATCTAGAACCTACAAGGTGGAAGGCGAGAACTCCCACATGAATGTGCACACAATAAAACAAATGTAAAGTATATACTTGGGAAGACTCACTAACAGACTCTTTGGGGAAGTGAAGGCCACAGTAGCTTACTAGACAGGCCAGGTCCATTGTATAAAACATTAATAAAGCACATGATGGAGGCAACACACGTTCTCAAAAGAAACGCCACTGTACAATTGTCTTCAATGCATGCACTGTCATACAGAGTCCTTCCCACCCCTCCCACCGGGAGGTCATCCCTGGCCTCAGCACTGCTGCAGCCCCTCCACATGGCTCACTCAACCACCAAGGCACTCACTCACACGCTCCCTTCTTCCTCAACGCAGGTCCGAGTAGAAGCCATGTCAAGCCACCTTAGCACCATACCTCTCCAGTTAGCAGCTTCAACAGAGTGGACTTCCCTGCTCCATTGGGCCCTACCAGAGCCACTCGTGTGTCAAGGTCAATGCCAAATTCTAGATTATTGTAGATGCAAGGCTGAGGTGGGTAAAGAGAGAGGAACAAAGGTTAGAAGTTGGATTGCTGCCTGGTGTGCCAACCCCACAGGTGGGAAGAACAGAGAGGCCATTACTGTCAAAGTTGATCCAACCCACTGCTTCCATCTGCTAAACTTGACAGTAGTCTCCTCTCTGGCAAAGTCAGCAGACGCACTCAGCAACAACAGGAGACGTTCCTGTTGCTGAAACTGCCCATGCACAGCACACCCAGCCTAGCTACACACAGCACACTGTACTCACCCCGTCTTTTGTATACTTGAAGCTCACGTTCTGCACCATGATGACAGGTGGTGGGATCTTACCACACGGTGGGAAATAAAATGACAGCGTCTAGAGGGGAGGCATTTTCAGGTCAGGGTTTTTTCTTAAATTCATGCTCCAGTCAGTCACCTAACCACAGCAATCACACCTCACCTTGTCACTCACAACCCTCTCTGTCAGTCCAGATGCCATCATTTTCTGTAGTGTTTTCTCTTTGCTTTGGGCCTGCCTGGCCAGCTTGGCACTGCCATGTCCAAACCTGGCAATATAGTTCTGCAAGAGACCAGAAGGAGGATTGGAGTGGGTGCAGGAGACAGGAAGGGGCTTGAAGTGCTTGCAGTAGACCAGGAGGGGACTTGAACTGTGCACAGGAAACAGGAAGCAGCAACTTAACCCTAGAGTAAGAAATGACCCACATTTTCCCTGGCTCTAGCCCCTTTCACCCCCACCTAGGAGAGAGTAGTGTAGCTTCCCTACCTTCATGTGTGCTATCTGGTCCTGCTCCCAGTGAAACCTCTTCATCTGGTTCTCTTCCAGCTCCAGCCGTGTCTTCACATACTGATCATAATTACCCTGTGGGGAAATGCCCCAGGCAAGGGGCAGCTTTTACCCAGGGCTCACTGGGTTCTCACTCGGGGTAGAGGGAGAGAGAGCCCTACTCACTGGCTGCTGCTCCAAGGCTGAGCAATAAACAGGAACGGCGTTACAGCAGCACATGCTAACAGAACCTGCTGCTTATTTTTGTAGGGCTGAGGGCGGAACCTAGAGCACGGCTCATGTTAGGCAAGGGTGTAAGCACTAAGCCATGCTTCAGCCACCCAGAAATGTATGGGTGTATATTTTCAATTCCATGCCCCTTGCTCAGCCAGGCCAAGCTCATGGTAAATCCTAAGGTTAACCAGAAGAACCCAGTATCATCAGAAGCCCTGAACACAGACATGAGGACACCATGAAGCTCAGGCCCTCAACCATCCCTAACTGCTCACACCAGACTCTGAAGCCACATATGGATAAGGACTGTCTCCCAGAGAAAACAAACCAACTGGACGTTGTTCAGATCATGCTTTGGATTGCCATGGTTTCTATCTGAGCCAAAGCCTAAGACTCAAGCTAGCTGTCCATTAAAAAGGCCTAACAAACAAGTCAGGATCTCCACACAATGGTCATACTATGTAAGCATACTAAAGAGGCAGACTATATGTTCATCTAGAAAGGCAGTTACTAATTTAAAAAGTAACCTGAAAAACAGAATGATCATTAAGGATTATAGAATAAGGGCTAGAGATGGCTCATTGGTTAAGAGCACTGACTGCTTTTCCAAAGGACCCGAGTTCAATTCCCAGCAACCACACAGTAGCCCACAATCATCTGTAAATCAGACCCTTTTCTGGCCTTCATGGGCACTGGAATGCACAAATACTCATATACATAAAATACACATAAAAAAAAAAAAAAAAAAAAACCAAGCAGATTCCAAATAACTAAAGATAAAGGATGCATCCATATGACATTTTCTACAAATGATTGCAAACATCCAGTTTTGGAAGGCAATACTAGAAACTACTAATGCTCCACAATGACTGTGACTAGGAAGACATCCATGTTTCCCTTTCCCTAGTAGAGACTGATGCTCACTGTGGAATTCAGGTTGATATGACACTCATCAGCCAACATAGTGCAGGGATCATGTAGATGCTACTGCACCTATTTTTTCATTAAAACACTTTATTACAAGTCTCTTATGTAGTGATGTGTGTTTTTCATTTGATTCCCAGCATCCACAGCAGGTGCTTAGAACTGCTCTGGCCTAAGCACGATCTGTACTGTTCTCACCTGCACAAACCCACACACAGGTACACATTGTTAAAAATAGTGATAAAACTAACTATTTTTTAAGATAAAAAAGGCAAGGCACAACAGTGAGACTGCTAAGATACTAGCTTATTTTCTTGTGTACCAAGTTGTCACAATAGTAAAGGCAGCAGCAAAACACACACACACACACACACACACACACACACACACACAGCAGCTGCCAACTGTGGCCTATGGGCAGAAGCAAAGGCTTTGGGACTAAAATAAAATGGGTTAATAAATTCAAAGAGTTAGTAAGCACAGGAGCCAAGGCCCACTCACTGTGTAATACTTCAGTTTCTTGTTGTGCATGTGGATGATATTGGTACAGACCCCATTCAGGAAGTCCTGGGAATGGGACACAAGGACCAGGATGCGCTTGAAACTGTGAAACCAAAGAGCCAATCAGGAAGGTCTCAAGTCAAAGATGGTCACAAAAAGCTACATGGCAAGTCCCAGGAAGCCCTTACTCCCACCCTTAGTGAACCCAAGTGCCCTTGAAGCTTCTGCAGCCAGCAAGGACACAGGCAATGCTGCATTCCTTCAGGAAGGGGGCTCCTGGAGCCTTTCAGTTAAGACAGTCCGAGGCAATGGAGTCAGGATGGGCGCAGAAGTGATGTCAACAATCTGTATATATAAATACAGATAGGTATCCAGAGCTGTGGGTAGGGTCAACCCAAACAGTTTTTTTTTTTTTTTTTTTTTTTTTTTTAAAAAGACAGCACTAAGGAGCACTAAGGCAGCTCCCATTTCTTTTTAAAGTTGAGACAATATTTACTATTATATTTCTTTATCACCACCATAAATTTAAGCATTAGACTCACTTTACATGACTTATGTACACTTATGTGCACATGCACAGACAAAAACATTTTCTTTAGTGAAGATGCTGTATTTTGGACACAGGAAAACAAAAAGACTTAAACCTACCCCATTGAAACAGAAAGGGCAGTCTGACTACACTGGCACTGCTGTATCTTGCCTGTCTCTGGCCTCCCTTCATACACACTCATCAGGGCAGCTTCTAGCACCTAGTTCCTTTGTACTCTGCTACTGAGTACACAGCTTCTTACGTCTTAAGTTCCTCTTCCAGCCACACGCAGGCATCCAGGTCCAGGTGGTTGGTAGGCTCGTCCAGAAGCAGCATGAAGGGCCGAATAAAGAGGGCTCTGAGGATGCAAAGGAAACAGGCATCTTAAATGTTAAAGGGAAGGTGCAGCTTTCCTGTCACGATGCTGCTCAGGGCTGGGCCGAATCCTTAAGCCAATCCATCTGTTTTCTACCTCAGAGGAAGAAAGGGCTCCAGAGTTCAGGACTGACAGTAAGGTAGAAAGTGTAAGGAACTCGGACTGTAGGAAGGCTGAGAAGACCCTTTGCATCTGAGGGTTGTGATGGCAGCTAGGGAGCACCAGAGGCACGAGAGGAAACAAGTTACTAAAGCAACAAGCTTCTAGGTTAGATTACTTGATGGGGTGACAGACTCCAAGTGGCCAAAGAATGTTCTTTTTTTATACTGGTAAACCAAGGCTGAAACACTGGCTTCCAGGCACAGTCACCAGACTTGGGGCAGTTGGTAAGAGTACTTCTGAACATCACATTCCAGCCTGCACTGAGAGAGCTCCTGAACTAGTGAGAGCAACTTCTGGTTAGCAAGTGGAGTCACCACACTCATGTTCTAAGACATGGAGGCAACTCTCAGGGGCCATGGGGCAGCCTCACCAACTTGCTTCCCAGGAGCAGGCTTCAGTATGGTGTGGACTCCCCACAGAGAGGTGTTAAGAGGGAGTAAATGCATCTGAATGTTGGTGCTTAGGTAAAGCCTCTTTAAGGTGAGCAGGATTAGACAGTCATCAGGATAGATAGAGCCCAAGCAGGACACATTTCATGGCTTTGTAAGGAGAGACAAGAAGACAGACACACGAACTTCCTTATCTCTCACCACATGAAGCCTACACCACACTTCACTACACTCCAGGATCCACTACATCAGCTGAGCTCCCCTGACCTTGTGCCTCTAGAGCCATAAACAAAAATGTGCCTATTTTGTTTACTGTGTGCAGCCTGAGATACTTCATTATTATAAGAGAAAACACTCATTTCAGCTCCCTGGGGAGGGCGCTGGTGTAATACAGGACAGCAAACTCACTTTAACCACAAGTTTACAGGGGTAAAAAGGACAGGCAGCACCAATGCTGTCCAATATTATACTATCATAAAAAATTAGCAGGATAGAATCACAGAAGGGATCAAGGTGACACTTCACTACCATTTTACTTGGGTCTACTGGACCATGTGCTGAGAACCAGCACAGAGAATGGAAGTATTTGTAAGTACTTCAGCCAGGACACTGAGTCCACATTACATCATAATGGCTAGCTCATCTGACAACATACTGAACATGATCCCTGTTCCACATTCCTGCCAGAGTGAACACTGCCCTCTGAGAGATGGTATGATGGAAGAGGGAGCTCACCTAGCGAGGGCAACCCTCATCCGCCAGCCACCACTGAAGTCTTTCAGCTTCTTGCGCTGCATGGCAGGTGTGAAACCCAAGCCGTGTAAGATCCTTGAGGCCCTCATCTCAGCTTTGTCAGCATCCAGCTCTTCCAGCCGTTCATAGAGCTCCATGAGCTTCTCACACTCCGCATCCTCATGAGCCAAGCGCTCAGCCTCCCTCTCCAGCATGGCCCGCTCTGTGTCCACCTCCATCACACACTGCAAGGGTGTTTTTTCGCTAGGAGGCATCTCACGGGTCAGATGGTAGATGTCAATGTGCTCGGGGATGGGCACTTCACGTTTCCCAATAGCAGAGAGCAGCATGGACTTTCCTAAGTGGGGGCAGAAGACACTCAGCCATTTTCACCCCCATTCTTTTGCACCTGTTCCTAACAGGCAAACCAGGATCCCCATTTTGTAAGTCACGCAGTCTCAGGATTTCCTTTCCAATATCCCTTCAAGTCTAGTTTTACAGTGCCTGTGAAATCCTGTTCATTTAGAAAGGCTTCACACCACTACGCTTCACCCTCGCTCCCCCCACCAACCTCTCTAGCACCTTCTGTCAAAAAAATACTCCCGTGATACACACTACACACAGTTCTGTGTCATGAGCCCCTTGTCCCAGGCATGTCTGGCCCACATTCATGGTATAAATTTCTTGCTTTGTTAGTGCTAAAAACATACTAAGTGACAGACAAACCAAGAAAGAGAGACCTCCTCCACCCGACCCCCAAGGGCCTCACCAATTCCATTTAAGCCTATGAGGCCATAGCGCCGGCCTGAGTTTAATTCCAGTTTGGTGTCACTGAGCAGTTCTTGGCCATGAAAGGTGAGTGAGAGGTTGATGATGTGGACGTCAGTACTGTTAGGGTGAGAAGCCAGGACGCCAGTGACAGCCCGAGCAGCAGCTTTCTTCATCTCAAAGTCTTCCAGCTCCTTGGTCAGCAAATCCACTTCTGGGGCAGATGTGGAAGGGTCAGTCAAACTTAGATCTGGGACCAACATGCAGATCCCACAGGACCTGAGCTCAGGTTATGTGAAGCCGACTCAGACAGTGCCTCTGACACAGACTTGCCTGACACCTTGCTTTCAGACAAGCTTTACTCGGAAGCCCTTTGATGCTGAGCTCTCTCTCCTCCCACTTTCCTCCCCTCCCATTCTTTCTTCCTACCACTTGACTCTATTGGTCGTTTTAAAACTCTAGTTGCTATATTCCTATTCCCATTAACACTGTATTTCTTCAAAAGTTTAGTGGTGACAGTCACATACATACACCTCAAAACACAGTCTGTCAAATCAGAATAAACTGCAATGACTAATGTAGACATAAGTGACACTGCAAAATGACACAGGAGACAGCAAATGGAAATACATATGAACTTAGTGTGTAAAAGGACAAAAACTGTGGTAAGACTCAAAGGACAGTGAGCACTCATGCACAGGACCATGAAGTCTTTGTCCTGGGCAGTGAGGACAAGAGCTAGGCTGGGATGCTAGTTACCATACACTGCCATGTCTCCCCCATACCATAGTTAACTTGAACTGTCAACTGCACAAAAGCCTGACAAGAGGCCTCAACTGGGGAACGGCTTCCGTCACGCTGGCCAGCGGCCATGGGTACAAGGCGTTTTCTTAATTCTAACGTACAGGGTCCAATTTAGTGCAGGCAGTGCAGTCTTCTAGCAGAGTGTGTGTGCTACATAAGAAAGCTGATGCCTGGTGTGGTGGTCTATGCCTTTAATTCCAGCACTCTGGAGGAAGAAGCAGGAGGATCTCTGAGTTTGAGGCCAGCCTGGTCTACAAAGCAAGTTCCAGGACAGCCAGGGTGGTTACAGAGAAACCCTGTCTTGAAAAACAAAACAAAAGTCCTCGCCTTACTTCCCTCCAAGATAGACCTGGGAATATAAGGAAAAAATGTTCTTTCACAGCAACAGAGAAAGGAAACTATAAGTATATTTTCTGAGAGCAAACTATATTTATAATGTGAGTATATTATCTAGTATGGGAAAATAAACCCCCCAAACCTAAGTAACAAAACCACAATTATATTAGAAAAGTTATAAAAAGACATGTAACAATGTATAAAGTGTTAATCATTGGTATAATCACTGTCCCTGTGACATTAAGAATACCAGATGAGTCAGGGGGTGGTGGCTCACACCTTCAATTCCTGTATCCAGGAGGCAGAGGCAGGTGGATCTCTATGAGTTCAAGGCCAGTCTGGTCTACAGAGTTCCAGGACAGCCAGGGCTACATAGAGAAACCCTCCTGTCTCCAAACATCTGCCTCCCCCTAAAAAAAAGAGTACCATATGGTAAAAATAGCCTGACATACTCACCACCACAGGTAGGAAGAAAGACAGGAAATAAGTTGCCTTCTCTTTTATTGTCTACTGCAGCACCAAGGTAGATCAAAAACTCCCATCTGTGTTTGCCACTTGAGTTCAGTTTCCTTGATCAGTAACGAGTTTTAGCTCTACGGGTGTGGGTGCCACTAAAAAGTTTCATGGCATATAAAGACATGTGTGCAATACTTTGTTTTAAGAAAAATAAGCTTAGGCTGGCCTCAAACCCTCCATCTTTTTTACCTTAGCCTCCTGAACCCAGGGATTAAAGGCCTAAGCATCTACATCTGGCGTCTGATTTTGTCTGAGACAACCAGATCAGGAAATTCACCCAACCCACCTCCATCACCTGTGGTCTCTCTGCCATTGGCCTCCTCATTTTTCTCTTCTGCCACCTGAGGTTCTGTGACAGCATCTCCATTTTCTTCATGTCCCTTTCTGGGCCGCTGTCGAGCTTTGGCAGCTTCCTTCTTTTTCGCTGCCTTCTTTTTAGCCAGATCGGAAGGCATCTTGATGAGCCACAGGGGTAGTTACTCTTCTTCCAGGAGTCTGAAGAAAAGCAAACTGATACTCAAGAATGTCTGAGCTGTATCCCATCCCTCCTTGGAATTTTCCTATCAGCCTCTGGAGCTCAACTCTTGTCCCCGCCAAGTTTGTCATGGTTTCTCACACTCTCCACCGCTCCACCAGCCTCATCTCCTCCCTTGGGGCTCGCGCGCCAATCCCCACCGCCAGCTTCACTTGAATGCGCTTTTCCCCCAGGGCCTTTAGTGAGGGACCGCTCTGCCCCTCGTCTCCAGTTTCCGAACTTGGCGCTCGCGCACCTCTGCCAGCCGCCTCCTTTTCGGTTCTTCGCCAGGAGTTCGTCCCGGACCTCCCTTCCGTCCCACTCATCCACCCCACTGACTGCAGCGCGGTTTCTCTCTGGGAACCACGAATCCTCCCCAGCGGGTCCCTAAGGGTCTTCGCGCTCGCTGCCCCAACCTCCCCCACACCTCGCTCGCCCGCGTCTCTGCCTGGGCCAGTTCTTTTCCTTTTCGGCCCTTTCCATCCCGACCCTGAGCTCTCTTCCGCTTCTCCTCCCGCTTCCTGCTCACGGGTCCGCACTCTCCTCCCCTCCGGCGCCCCTTCCCCCCCTACTCACGGGGCCTCGCCGCTCGGCCTCTGTCGCAACAGAGCTGCTCCTTGAGCTCCTCCGCGTGCGGCCGGCTCCCCAGCCAATCACGGCCCCGGGCGGCCCTTGGCGCGCTGCCGCGAGGTCTTCTGGAAAATGTAGTTCTCGAATCGTTCAAACTTAGGGGGGAACTGTCCTCTAGAACTACCAGAAATCCCAGGTGTTGCGCAGCTCTGGTGACGTCATCATAACGCGCGAGGAATCGGGTTGGGGGAGGATAAGAGTTCAAGAGTCCCGTCCTACCAAGCCGGTTTAAAGAGCTGAAAACTGCAAATCCCAGATTGCTCCTCGGAAAGGTGGGCTGGTCTTCCAGACGATACTCCACCCCCTAGCAGATAAATTTACCAGGCTGCTCTACTGGTTTAACCAGCAGGGAGTACGAAACTTCCCAGCATGCGTCGGTAGAGTGTTGTTCCAAACAATGGGAGAATAGAGTTAGAGGGTGGAGGGAAAAGACGATTGAGGTGCTGCTAGCCAGATGTGACTCTGAAAGTGAGATAGTAACCCTTTGCAGACCACGCCAACAAGGCTCTGTTCGAGAAAAGTGTCCTAGTTTCATGGAACCGAAATTACAGAGCCTAGTCCATCGCTAAACAAACTTTTTGAAAGTTGTTCTGAACCTTGGTATCTCAGACAAGAGTTTCTGGGTTCTACCAGAGCCATGCTAGTGTAATGGAAAAATCTAAAGTAAAAGGACCACTTTGCTGAGTTTAGCTCTGTGGACGCTTAACTGTAAGTTGTTTCATTTCCTTTTGAGTCTCTGTCTAAAATCTACAATAGACTTAGTGTTAGGTACATTATAAGCTGGATCTGTAGCCTCAAAAAGAAGGCAACTCTACGACCCTTGTTAACCTGTCCACGGCCCTGTACACTGGTGCCTTATTATGGATTACACTGGAGGAAGCAAACTTAACTGCCCCTGAGTGCACTCTCATAAAGTGAGTCCCTTTTCCTCTAAGGTTACCATGTTCCCAAGCTAAATAGAAACTAGGCATGAAGATGGACGTCACAGCTTCCCAACCTGCCTCCTGTGTCTTTGGTAGCACACTAATTTTAAGAAAGAAGAAAACAGGGGCTATAAAGATGGCTCAGCAGTTAAGAGCACTGACTGCTCTTCCAGAGGTCCTGAGTTCAATTCTAAGCAACCACATGGTGGCTCACAACCATCTGTAATGAGATCTGAAGCCCTCTTCTGGTGTGTCTGAAGATAACAATAGTGTACTCACATACATTAAATAAATAAATGAAAGAAAAGGGGGGGAAGGTGAAGGGAGGCTTTGTGTACACACATAAACACATAATCTCTCCCCTGCCCCTGAGCAAAAAAGAAAAGAAAAAGAAGAAGAAATCCAAATGAGTCTGTCAATCGCCTGGACAGGAAAATGCTGCTCCTCAGAAAGCTGTCTGTTCCAGAAATAAGAAAGAGTATAAAATCCACCTAACCATTATCCACTCCTACCCAATAAGAAACATTTTCTTGGTCCATTGTTCACCTCTGCCTTTGAGGATGTCCTCACTACCCTATGGTAAACTCTGTCTTCACAACTGGGAGCCTAATTGGAATTTATTCTACAGAGATAATAGAAATAGTTTTTATTATTGTTATTATTATTATCATTATTTCTATACCACAAGCACATTGATGTCAAACAACAACAATTGATTGAATTGATTCTCTCCTTCAATGAGGATCAGACTCAGCTTTGTTGGCAAGAGTTGTTTGTTAATTTGGGTTTTTTTTTTTTTTTGTTTGTTTGTTTGTTTTTTACCTGCTAAGCTATCTTACTAGTCCTTTAAATTTTAATTGTGTGTGTGGTGTATTCTCACATATATATAGGTAGTTGCACCCATTTGTGTGTGGAAGCCAAATGAGGATTTTCAGTGTCTTGTTATGTCATCCTTTGCCTTATTCCCTTGAGACAGGGACTCTCACTGAACCTAGAGCCAGGCTGGCAGTCAGCAAACCACAGCAATCCTCCTGTATCCACACCACCCTTCATAGCACTAGGGTAACAAGCATATGCTTTCCTTTTTATATGAGCTCTGGGACTTTGGGCTCAAGTCATGTTTGTGTGATAAGTGCTGTCAAATCCTGAGCCATGTCCCCAGACTTCTGCATCTGATTTAATTGTGTGCAACAACAATTATGCATAGGCATAAAATGGTAATAGGGCATTCTATCTAAAATGTCAAAGGACACAGTTTCTCCCATTGCACATGCATCAAAAACTAGTTCAGACAAGATTATCCCTGTTTTCAGGATGTGTCCCAAGACATGTTTGAATAGAAATGGAACGTTCGCTAAGGCATATAACATATTGCCATTGTTTAATGTCGCTACCGTCTCCGACTAGCAGAAAAGGAGCGACGACACAGAGTTCTTCTCAAAGCGGTTTATTCAGGAACCTTACAGTATGCCAGTGAAAATCTTTCTGTCCCTGTCTCTCTTTCTGTTTCTCTTTCTCCTTTTCCTTTCCCCCAAGCATAGTCCCTTTTATCCTCTCTCAACTCCACCTCCTCAGTCCATGTTGCGTGGCTGCAGTTCATAGGTTCTCATCATCTGGCCTGATCTCACATCATGTGTGCACAAGCGCAGCTCGCACAGTGGGCGTGGCTAATATGGGGGGGCAGGAGGAAGTCAGGTGCTAGTCACAAGACTAGGCCAGAGTCCTAAGCACCACCTTTGGACTGCCACCACACCCGCTCTCCACAGTTTAAAGTTGTTATGTCTACAAGCTGATACAGATGGGGTCCCGGATTTCAACAATGTCTCTGTGCACAGTATAGACTGGTAGGGATCCTGGGCTGCCAAGTGAATTGTTAGAAGGTTGGTGGTCCAAACTAAGTGGAGTCTGAGGTTGCTGAGCTGTGCTTGCCTGTCTCATCACTAATCAGGCTCACATGGAACTTCAGTACTTAGAAGTTATTCCTTGACTCCTGAGAAAGCTCTTAAGGATAAAGACTTATTTAAAAAGAGCACACACCAGCAGGGCAATTCTGGTGCACACCTTTAATCCCAGCACTCTTGGGATCCCTGTGAATTCAAGGCCAGCCTGGTCTACAGAGCAAGTTCCAGGACTGCCAGGGCTACACAGAGATCCAGTCTCAGAACAGATAGATGATAGATATGATAGGTAGATAGATAGATAGATAGATAGATACATAGATAGATACATAGATAGATAAATAGACAGGCAGACTGACTGACATATAGGGGAGCTTATACCATCTGTACAGAAGAGGGAATTTTATTGTCATATCTCCACATGTGATAACATATGTTGTTGGATGGCGCCGGCTTCCCGCCGATGACTCAGCAAACAGAGCTGTTGTCCATCCCAAGGGACGCAGTGCGCATGTGCCACGCACGTCACAGTCCGCTCTCGGGGCATGCTAATGAGTTACTGGAGGGCACACCGATCAGGTAGCGACACGAGTCTCCTGGGCATTTATAAGCAGTGCATTTTTCTTCCACGTGGTCCCCTACTCAGAGAACTGTACAATAAAGGTTGTTCGCAGAAGAATCCTGTTGTCGCACGTCGTTCTTGCCGGCAAGACGTGGGGCGCGAGACAAGTGGTGTCAAAAGTCCCGGGAAGCCTTAAACACCGCTGGCACCAAGGGGACCCTTCAGTCCGCTGAAGTGGATTCAGAACTGCGAAAAGGTAAATAGGTAAGCCCCGAGAGACATGTTCCTCTTTGGATTTTACGGGGCGCCAAGAGAGCATGCCAAAAAACGGAGGCATGTCCCTCTTTGGATTCCCTCCGGCAGTAGAAGGGTTATTGCTTACATTCATGGTAACTGTTGTAACAATATTGTTGTGAAAGTTAGTTAGAAAGTTATCACACAGCACCAAGAAGGCAGGTCAGAAATGGAGCTGAATGAAATAGGGAGCGCAAGGAACAAAAATTAAAACAGGTAGGCTCCGAGAGGCATGTTCAAAACAAGTCACAGAGCGAAATTCAAAATGAAAGTGAAAGAAAACCGAAAGGCGGGAGCCCCGGGAAAGATTGCCAGGAGAGGAAACAATTGTGCTGCGGAAACCAAGTTTCCCGGAGAGGATACTTTGTATCTGCTAAAAGAGCAAAAAGCTTTAGAGCTGGCAGAAGAGGGGTTAGAGGATGAATTGTTTGAGTCTGAGGAGGAAGATTTAGAGGAGGAGGCAGCAGAATTTGAGGCGGAGCTATATCAGCCGGGGTGGAGGACTCCTAAAGCGAAACCCGCTGCCTCTGCTCTTTCGCTTTATCCAGAGAGGAAGTGTGAGTCCTTTTGTTCACCGGAGACGCACCATGCCCTCAGGCAAATGTTTACCTTGTTCGAGGAGGATAACTGTGTTCGTAGCTATCGAGCATAAACAAGTTAAAGAGTTGGCAGAGTCAGTCCAAACTTAGAGAGTCACTGCTAATTATACAAAAAACCTGGGGAGGCTGATGCCACCTGGATTGCTGGTTGCTGGCCTATTTCCCAGCCAAAGGGTAATTTGTCTATTCCAGCCCAACCTAAGTGGTCACCCTTCTATACAGGAAGAAGAGATTCAGCCCTGCCTCCTTGGACTGGCTGTCAATCTCGGGGAGTACGTTGGGCAGTTAAGGGCCTCTTTACCTTTTCTCCTAATATAGAAACTGTTTATAATAATACCTTAGAGAATTGATCTGGTTCAAGAACAAATAGATATATTGTGGCAGGTTGCCCAGCTGGGCTGCCAATGAAAGTTCTCAGGATTATGTGTGACCAGTATTCAGTATAAAAATTTTACTAAAGCTGCAAATTATTCTAAACAATTATCTCAGTATCTCTTACATGTGTCCATTGATACCTGTTCAAGAATCATTTTTGCTTCTCCTTTATCGGGAAAAAAGGCTTCTCATGTTATTACTCATTGTCTTGAAGCGTGGAGTGCATGGGGCATACCTAAAGTGTTAAAAACCGATAATGGACCTGCCTATACTTCAGCAAAATTCAAGCAATTTTGCCATCACATGGGAGTTTCACTCCTGACAGGATTGCCTTATAATCCTCAGGGTCAAGGCATCATTGAACGCGCTCATTACACCCTAAAGGTTTATTTAAACAAACAAAAAGAGGGAATTGAAGAGGTACCCCCTACACCCAAAATGGCCATTTCTACTATGCTTCTTACCTTAAAATTTTAAATTTGGATGCTTATGGCCATTCAGCTGCCGAGCGCCATGGACAATGGCCCGTTCCACCTAAAGAGTTAGTAAAATGGAAAGATGTCCTCACTGGTGATTGGAAAGGCCTGGATTCTATTTTAATACAATCCAGGGGAGCTATTTGTGTGTTTCCACAGGGAGAAGAAAGCCCGATTTGGATCCCAGAATGTCTAACACATCGAGTGCTACCAAAACAAGATGCTGTTCCACCTGCTTCTGATGAGACTGTCCTGCATGACGATTCTAGTGGAACTGAGATGGGGGATTCTGTCGGTGTTCCCAAAACCGATGCCCATTTGCCTTAATGCAAAACTATTTCCTCCTTTGTTTGGCACCTATAAAACCTTTGATGTACCGTACTTGCCTTTAGACACTGAGATAGCAGGGTTAGAGGAAAATAGAACTTTTGCCTTATCAGGTAGTTTTTTGGCATGCTTTTGTGCGGAGAGACTGTGTTCCTGCTCTAGATGGTGTGCAAACTCCGTACTCAACAACGTGACAAAGTGGTCATAGCACAAGCTCTTGCTGCACTTGAAATGGGCACCTCTCCCTCTGTTTGGCTTAGTAAAAATGATGGGTCTGGATAGCCCTTGCACCCTGAGCCTTTGAGCATTGCACCAGGAATGGGTATCCTACACATAGGCAGCCTTTGTACCCTGCAGGGCTCCTTCCCTTTGCATGCAGGAAGGTGCCTTAACCAAAATTATTGCTGATCATGGTCTTGAACCCTAAAGGTCCAACAAGAGCCTGATGGTTGATTGGCCATGTTTTATTTAAGAAAAAAAGGGGGAGATGTTGGAAGCCGTTTGTGCCACACCCAAAGATGGCGCTGGCTTCCCGCTGATGACTCAGCAAACAGCTGTTGTCCAGCTCGAGGGACGCAGTGCGCATGTGCCACGCACGTCACAGCCCGCTCTCAGGGCATGCTAATGAGTTACTGGAGGGCGCACCAATCAGGTAGTGACACGAGTCTCCTGGGCATTTATAAGCAGTGCATTTTTCTTCCATGTGGTCCCCTGCTCAAGAGAATTGTACAATAAAGGTTGTTCGCAGAAGAATCCTGTTGTCGCACGTCGTTCTTGCCGGTGAGACGTGGGGCACGCGACAATATGTCACCATTTATCTTCATTTTCCTTGTCCTACATTTTAACCCCTTCTACCTCATGCTTTTTTTTTTATCTGTTTGTATGCTTTGTGCCATTCTGAGGACTGAACTGAGGAGGGCCCTAGCTTCCTCCATCTATATCTACCATGGAGTTTCCATCCCAGTGCATGTGGATCCACATCCACACAGTCAGAGATGGTCTTTGCAGACAAGATGACTCACATCATGAACATGTGTTACCAGGGTTTTTTTTCCCCTTCTGGGATCTCACATAGCCTATGCCTTAAGCTGTATAGATCAGGATGACCTTGAACTTGTGATCCTCCTATACATCCTGAGTGCTGGGATGAGCATGAGCTACTGTGCCCACATTTATATGTACTGGAGATCAAATCCAGAGGTCCATGCTTACTAGACAAGCCCTCCATCAACTGAGTCATCTCCAGCCCTCTTCTCTTTAAATTTAGATTTTAATGCATGAGAACCTTAAATATTTGTCTAAGTCTAGCTTATTTTGCTTAACATGATTTCCAGTTCCACCCATTTTCCTATAAAATAATCACATTCTTATTTAAGGCTGAGTAATACTGCATTGTGTGATTATATTCAGTTTATTTTTATCCAGTTTGCCACTGCAGAGGCAATTATTAGGCACACTCCATAAACTGGCTACTCTGGGTTTTTCCAGTAAACCTGGTTGTCTTCACTTTAGCCTCAAGCAGCTTTGCTTTAGACAAAGGCAGAAAGCAGCCATATTCTTCACCAAAATCTTGCAAGAACAGTCTCTTCTTGTTCACATAATACCTGTCTCCTCTGAAACCTCTTGAGAGGTGCCCACACAGTTCAGATCACCCTCAGCACCACTGTCTTCCATGTTTCTACTAGAATGGTCCCCTTAGCATCACTTAAACCATTCAGCTGCTTTTCTAATCCAAAATTCCAAAGTCTGCATTCCTCTAAACAAAAGCAAGGTCAGGGCTATTAAAATAGTACCCCAGTCCCTGATACTAAAACTTCTGTCTTAGTTAGGTTTCCATTGCAGTGAAGAGACAACATGACTATAGCAACTTTTATAAAGGGAAATTTTTAATTGGGGCTGGATTACAGTTTCAGAGGTTTAATCCATTATCATCATGGTGGGAAGCATGACAGTATACAGACAGGTGCTGGAGAGAGCTGAGAGTTCTACATTCAGATCTGCAGGCAGCAGGAAGAGCCAGGAATCTATTAGGTCTGACTGGAGCATCTAGGTCCTCAAAACCCACTCCCTAGTGATGCACTTCTTCCGACAGAGTACACTTACTCCAGTGAGGCTACACCTCCTAATAATACCACTTCCTGTATAGCTATGAGGGTCATTTTTATTCAAACCACAACACTAGGTATGCATCTATCTCTATTATATGGTGACTTTGGGTCCTTTAGACATTTACCAAGGAGTGGTCTGCTAAGATCTCCTTTCAGAATTTTGAGGAACTTCCATACTGAGTTCCCAGTGGTTAGGCTACATTCCTCCGACAATACGTAAGTGGAAAGGGTTAGCACCTCATGTTTCACCCTTCCTTGGAAGCATTTATTTTTCTTTTCTTTTTTTTTTTAATTCAGTTTTTGAGACAGGGTTTCTCTGTTGGCTGTTCTAGAACTTGGTCTGTAGATCAGGTTTGCCTTAAACTCACAGAGATCTATCTACCTACCCCTGTCTCCCAGTGCTGGGATTAAAGGCGTGTGCCACCACTGCCCAGCATTTTCTTTAAAAAAGATTTATTTATTTTATGTATATGAGTAAACTGTAGCTTTCTTCAGACACCAGAAGAGGGCATCAGATCTCATTACAGATGGTTGTGAGCTACAATGTGGTTGCTGTGACTTGAACTCAGGACCTCTGGAAGAGCAGCCAGTGCTTTTGACCACTGAGTTATCTCTCCAGCCCTTTTGTTTTGTTTTCTTGATGGTGGTTACTCTGACTATACGGTGAGATGGAATCTCACTGTGGTTTGATTTGCATCTCCCACATGGCTAAAGAAGCTAAACTTTTTTTTTTTTTCCAAGTTTTGATTGGGCATTTGTGCCTCTCTTGGTCTCAGTTGCCCATTGATTGATTAGCCTGTTAGTTCCTTTGATCTTTAATTATTTCAGTTCTTTATATATTCTGCTATTAATCTTGCATCAGACAGATAGCTGCAGAAATCCTCTCCCATGTTGCTGGCTCTCCCTCCATTCTGGTAGTGGTTTCTTTCACTGTGCAGCTTTGTCCTAATGCGATGTGATTTTCCATGTTAACTCTTGACACTATTTCCTGAACTATGAAGAAAGAACTTTCAAAAAATAAACTAGTCCACGACATCCAGGTGCAAAGTGCCTTAAAGGAAGTGACTCTGCACCGGCTGTGCACCAAGGAGGCCGGACCGTCACTTGGCACAGCACACACAGTTAGGCACATAACTCAAGGCACACCGCTTTTATTCACCTAGGTTTCCCATTTGGAGTTCAGCCTTGGACGGAGTGCATGTCCTCTGTGGGCTGAGAATGATGGTAGTACAGTACCTGCTTCCAGTATTGGTTACAAAGATTAAATTAACTAAATTCCTAGGTTTCCATTAGCTAATTGTGTTCCATTAGACTATATACATATATATAACCGCTTGCTCAAACCCCTAAGCCTCTTGGGAACATTGTCTAAAACATCTCTCCCCTCTCCAAGCTTTACTTAACAAGCAGATAAGGGATTATAAAACAATAGTATTTATTTATTCTATGTATGTAGTAAATACATTATTGCTGTCTTTAGACACACCAGAAGCGGACATCGGATCCCATTCCAGATGTGGTTGTTGGGGCAGTCAGTGCTCTTAACCGCTGGGCCATCTCTCCAACCCCAATATTTTTTTTTGAAAATTATAATTCATTAGACAGTTTGTATTATAACATTCTATTTCCCCTGCAAATTCTTGAGGTGGATGTTGCTGTCCACAGATAAGAAAAATTGGCATATAGGCAAGTCTGTGGGGGCATTTTCTTTTTTCTTTTTTAAAGATTTATTTATTTTATGTATATGAATACACTGTAGCTGTCTTCAGACATATCAGAAGAGGGCATTGGATTCCATTATAGATGGTTGTAAGCCACCATGTGGTTGCTGGGAATTGAACTCAGGACCTCTGGAAGAGCAGTCAGTGCTCTTAACCACTGAGCCACCTCTCCAGCCCATGTGGGGCATTTTTTTTGATTAGTGATAATGTGGGAGAGTCCAGTCCACTGTGGATGGTGTAATTCTAAGTTGTATAAGAAAGCAAGATGAGCAAGCCATGGGGAGCAAACTTGAAAGTAGCTCTCCTCCATCAACTTGGCCTCCAGTAACAATAACCTTTGACCTAGAATCCAAATAAACCCTTTCCTCTCCCAAGTTGCTTTTGGTTATTGCTTTTTTACCACAGCAAAAGAAAGCAAGCTAGGACAACATTCAAGGCTAGCCACAATTTTTAGACCTTGTCTAAAAACTAACAAAACAAAAACAAACAAACAAACAAACAAAAAAACCAACCAATCAAACACAAACTAATAGAAAATCGATGAAGAAACTTAGACCAGAGGAAAAAAACATCTAGACTAAGAAATTACCTAAGAAATTAGTCTAAGAAATATCTAGAACTATAGTGCCCAATGTCATAGTGTCTGTCTGTAAGTAGCTCAGATGGTTCGTGTTGCTTGTCAACTTGACAGAAACGGGAGTAATCAACAAGACAAACATTCTGTAAGGGACTATGTTGGATACCCTTATTGATGTAGGAAGATCCACCTCAAAGTAGGCGGTAGTGTTCCCTGGGTTTGGGTCTTGAACTGAAGGGAAAAGGAGAAAGCTGGTCGAGCACCTGCATTCAGTTCCCTTTATTTCCTGGTGCAAAGTGATCGACTCCCTGAAGCCCCTACTGCCAGAATGACTGTACTCTGGAACAATGAAGTAAAACAAACTGATTCTACTTACAAGTCACTTTTTCTCAGAGTATTTTATCACAGCAGCAGGAAAAGTGACGAACACAGAAGATGCAAGGTCCCTGAAATACAGCCAGTCAGAATCACAAAGTGCCTATCCATATGGAATAAGGTACACAAGTTCTTCCACCAAGGACTATCTGAGAGTTGCTGTGTTTACTGAGCTGTAACACAGGAAAGAGTTCTCTCTAAAGCATTCATCTCTCGGCTTTGGACTGGCCTGGCTGTCCATGCCCCTGCCCCTGGCATTGTTGCTGCCTCTGTAGCTGGACTTAGGCTACCTGCCCAGTGTAGGCTGCCTAAACCTTCTGAGAGCTGTAACACTTCCAGCACTCTTGGCTGGACCTAAGCCCCATGGAACCTATCCAGTTCTACTTATAGACCCCAGCACTTGTGAGACTTAGGTAGGAAGATGGCTATGATTTCAACATCAGCCTGATCTACATAGCAAGATCTTGTCTCAAGGAAACAAAACAAATGAGACATGTTATAACTGTAAAACATGACTAGGATTTCAGTTTGCATGTGGAAAATGTAAAACCACTTCAGTAGTTGAATTGATATTTTACTTATACCTAATACAATAAAATGTTAAAGTTTATTTCACCTGTTTCTTTTAGTTTAATAATTGTGGTTATAGCCAGGTATGTCGGTACATGACTGTGATCTCAAACGCAGGAGCAGATAGATCTCTGAGTTTAAGGTGAAAGCCATATATGGCCAGATGCTGTGTCAAAAATAATATAAATTATAGTTTTTTCCTTGATTTTTCTTTTTCTTTCATTTTTTATTTGTTTTATCTATAAGTATACTGTAGCTGTCTTTAGACAGACCAGGAGAGGGCATCAGATTCCATTACAGATGGTTGTGAGCCACCATGTGGTTGCTGGGAATTGAACAAAGAATCTCTGGAAGAGCAGTTAGAGCTCCTAGCCACTGAGCCATCTCTTCAGCCCCTTCCTTGATTTTTCAAGATAGGGGTTCTCTGTGTAGTCCTGGCTGTCCTAGAACTCACTGTGTAGACCAGGCTGGCCTTGGACTCACAGAGATCTGCCTGCCTCTGCCTCTGCCTCCCAAGTGCTGAGATTAGAGGTGTGTGTTACCACTGCCCTGAAAAAGTATAGCATCTTTATCATAACAGAAAAGAAGTAGAAGGAAACATTGTGTAATAAAATAATCTTTCAGTCTGCTCAAAAATGAAGGGGAGAGAGATTATCATGAATGTGAAAACACAAATGTATTCTGAATGCTGACATACATTTATAAATGATAAACTTCTCCAAAATGGTAACTTTGTACATCTCAAGCCTGACAATTTTCCTTCCATCCATGTGAGTTGTTTCTTACAAATTTAGCATAGGGCAGAAGCAGTGGCACACACCTTTAATCCCAGTAACTCTGAAGGCAGATGTAACCCTGTCTGCAAAACCAAAACCCAACCCAAACCAAACCAACCAAACAAAAAACAATTCAGCACAGGGCTGGAGAGGTGGTTCTGTGGTTAAGAGCATTTACTATTCTTCCAGAAAAGGCAGCACTCCTCCAGCACCTGCTTGGCTGCTCACAACATCTATAAATAACTCAAGTCCTAAACAATCTGAGAGCTCTTCTGGTCTCCTCAGTTACTGGAAACATGTGGTACACAGACATACATGCATAGGGAAAACCCATACACATAAAAACAAATTATAAAGAATTCAGCACATATGATAAACTCCACAGAACTACTTTATTTTAAAGCACAACTGCAAGGTTAATATCACGACTGTTTTTCTTCCATCTACAATAATGTTCAGAAAAATTTTAAGCTATGTGGGATCAAGGCAGCTTTCATTTCAGACACCTTCTAACGTTCTATAAGACATCACACACACACACACACACACACACACACATCATTTGACAACAAAATTGTCCCTGAATATTTTCAAACTGCCATCTAGTCTTTCTCGGGGGCCCACCGCTCTTTTCCTTCTAGCTCATCTTGGGTTGTTCTTTACCTGGTTTTAGCTGCCCTGGCCCTGCTCAATTTCTTGTACTTTTGACTTTGCCTGGTAAACTCTGCTCTGGATAAACCTTTCTGAAACGTGGGATCTCAGCACGTTTACATTCCCATTCCAATTTAATTCTGCCTTGGTTTCCCACTCGATTCTATATTTTTAAAATGTGTGTGTGTGTGTGTGTGTGTGTTTGCGCGCGGCAACTGCGTGGCAACTGAGTGAATGTCAGAGGACAACTTGATGGAATCAATTCTCTCTTTTCGCCAGACGTGAAACTCAGAGTATCAGTCTTGGTGGCAATCACCTTCACATGGTGAGTCATTTGACTGGTCCTTAATTCTGTACTCTTCTGCCTTGAGACACGCGTGTGTTAGTGTCCACGGCCTGCCTCAAGCGATTCTCACTGCCTTAGAGCTACTGAGTACTAGGTCTGTTCGTTCCTGGTCACATGCCCCTCATCCTTTACCTAGTATAGTAACGTATTGAAAATGTAGTAGAGAAACATTCTTGAGCCGCTAAATAGGCGCTATGTTGTGCGGCCTGTTTAGTTAAAACGTGTTCAAAAAGGGGGAGAGCATCTTTCTTTAACGCTAACAGGGTTGAGCGGAATTGGAGAGCGTCTCTCGTGCAGTCAGTCGGGTTTCACCAGCCTTGGCGTAGGAATCCAGTGGTGCAGCTGCAACCATAGAGAGCTCACGGCCGGAGCGAGGGGCCGGATGCGGTCACCATAGAGACGGGTGACTGACAGGCAGCGGAAGAGGAAGCCGAGGGCTGGGCTGTGAGGTGGCAGAGGCTGCAAAGCGGAGCTCCTCGGCCCGCAGCTGGGTGGGCTCACCCGGGAAGCGGCTCCGTGTGCCGTGGGGCTTGGGTGTTCCTGTCCCCCTGTCCGGCATGACCTGAGAACCCGCTCGGTCCTGCTCTCCGCCGCGAGCTCCCTTCCAACGCCCGAGTTCGCAGAGCAAACCAGTTGGACACCGGGCCTTCTCTGCAGTCGCGGGACTAATTTCTCTGCAGTAGGCGATTAATTTCTGTCTCCAGACGGCCGGTTAAGACTCGCTCTGTGCCTTCTTCTGAGGGCTGGCACGGAGCTGTGGTCGCCAAGGGAATAATAGGGCACTGGCTGGCGCAGGCGGGTGTCCTGTTGGAAGGTGGTGAGCCTCTGCTGGCCTTCCCAGACCGCCGCGTTTCTAATTGCTGCTGTCTCCCGGGTTGCTTTTGCTTTATTTGGCTTTGTTTGATAACCAGTAGCCACAACAAGAGTGTCTGTAATTTGTCTCCCGGTGCTCTTAGAAATGTGGGCAACACAGCCCTTGCAGGACGAGTAGGATGGCCAGCAAAATGGCTCCATCAGCCATTGCGCTTCTCTAAGAGGCCAGCTGTGCTGAGTCACTGTGACTGTTCACCTCATTTGGGTGGGCAGGTGGGTGGGCACTGTGCATGGTTTACGATCTTATCTGACAAGGAGGGGATTTCTAGAGTCTGAATTACTTTCACACTCAGGAGCAGGGTGGAAGGAGGCACTGACCCCTTCTCTAGTGCTAGCCTGAGCAGCAGTAGGTCAGCAGTCCCTTCTGAGGCCTGAGGAGATATGGTGGGCCAGGATATCTGCGGGGTAGGACGGGGTGGCTGAGGCAGGCCCTTTTGGTCGGACTGTTGTTTGAATGGTTCATGTACTTTACCCTAAGCCCTGAGTCATCGGGTGTTGATGACTTGAATTAGGCCCGTGCTTCAAATGGCTGTAGAACTTTTAGGGTTAGGTTTGGCAGTGTTGCACTTTCTCTTTTCTTTTTACTGGACTACAGACTGCAATCCCAGTAGTGAGTGGCATTGTTCGCACAGACATTAGTATTTTATCGAGGAGTGTGTCAGCACCATGGCCACTGAAGACCAGACATAGGGAGTTGGAAAGACTCCTTGGGGATGCTGGGCCTGGACACACATTGCTCCTTTCTCTGTTGCTGACCTCATTGACTTCCGGTTCTCTTGTTAAAACCGTGGGGCTCCTGCTGGCCTGGGGCCCCTCAACCTACTAATCCTTGAGACTGCCCCTGGGGCACCCTGTGTCAGGGGCTGCCACCATGCGACTGGGTTCCCTGTTGGCTCTGCTGCGGCCAGTGCTCCCCCTCATCCTGGGACTGTCTCTGGGATGCAGCCTGAGTCTCCTGCGCGTTTCCTGGATCCAGGGTGAGGGAGAAGATCCCTGTGTAGAGGCCGTGGGGAAGCCAGGAGGGCCACAGAATCCAGACACAAAAAATGGGCTGGACCAAAGCGATGAAGACTTCAAACCCAGGATTGTCCCCTACTACAGGGATCCTAACAAGCCCTACAAGAAGGTGCTCAGGTGAGGGTAATGTGCGCATAGTCCTTTGGCACTGACCCTCATTCTAGAACTGTTTGCTGCTGTGTTTGCGTTGCTACTCAGTGTTAGTTTTCTGGAAGCACTTGTCTTATTTCCTATCTTGGTTTGCTCCCATTTTATCCTTCCCCAGTCTGAGAGTGTCTCACCCATTGGTGGTAATGTTCACTGTTCTTGAACAGAGCTGTACCTTCCGAATACACCTGAGAAGAACCTGCTTCCATGTAGCCAAGTCCAGCCTTGCCTACTCAGTGGGCACTCCGGTAGCTAGTTATTAGTGATGAGGGAGGGAGTCCCTTCCCCTTTCCCAATCCAGCTCCATTATCCCTAGAGATTGTGTGCTGGGCAGGCTGGTGCATGCTCCCTTCAGAACTCAGGAGTTGACCCCTTATCTTCTGGTCTCTCTGTAGGACTCGGTATATACAGACAGAGCTGGGCTCTCGTGAGCGCTTGCTGGTGGCTGTCCTGACTTCTCGAGCCACACTGTCCACCCTGGCCGTGGCTGTTAACCGTACAGTGGCACATCACTTCCCTCGGCTACTCTACTTCACTGGGCAGCGAGGGGCCCGGGCTCCTGCGGGGATGCAGGTGGTCTCTCATGGAGACGAGAGGCCTGCCTGGCTCATGTCAGAGACCCTGCGCCACCTTCACACACACTTTGGGGCAGACTATGACTGGTTTTTCATCATGCAGGACGACACATACGTGCAGGCCCCCAGATTGGCAGCTCTTGCTGGTCACCTTAGCATCAACCAAGACCTGTACTTAGGCCATGCAGAAGAATTCATTGGTACAGGAGAGCAGGCCCGGTACTGCCATGGCGGCTTTGGCTACCTGTTGTCACGGAGTCTCCTATTGCGCTTGCGGCCGCATCTGGATGGCTGCCGAGGGGACATTCTCAGTGCCCGGCCTGATGAATGGCTTGGCCGCTGCCTCATCGACACTCTGGGCATCGGCTGTGTCTCACAGCACCAGGTGACAGCCCCTTCAAGGCAGTCCCAGTCCCCCAAAGGTTGGCGGTGACTGAATGATTGCTGTCCAAACTGAATTCTCCAGACGTCCTTTTATCCTTCCCAGACGCCAGCCTGCCCCTTCGGCTCTCCCTTGTTCACCTTACAGCCCTGGGGCCGTCAAAAGTGCGTATTTTTAGGGACCCCCTGAACAAGCCAGGAAGATGCCTGAACTCATCAACCTCCCTATCTGCCTCCCACTCCCTTTTCCACACTCAGTGCACATCACAGTTAGGGACAATGTGAAAATGTCCTAGAGTTGGCCACCCCATCCCCAGGTGGAAAGTTCAGAGCTCCTTTTACTGCCCTAGAGAGTGACTCTGCTCTACCACAGAAGGCTGAGCTTCCCAGGGGCAAGCCATCTTCCACACCAGCCTGCTGGGCTGTCCTATGGCTGTATTCTCGCAGAGCAGTGGGGTTCTTGGGGAAAGAAGAGGCCCCTAGTTGCCCATTTGCTTTCTCATTTCCAAAATGTGGGCATTGGAAGTAGGGATGGAGGTTAGGGAGTCCCTGCTTCTCCGCCCCTTCTGGAGCAGCAGTGGTGACAGGTGTTAGTGCTAAGGAGACTTTGGAATCACAGCTTTATGTGTGCAGCATTGATTGTCTGATTGGTCCCTCTAGGGGCAACAGTATCGCTCCTTCGAACTGGCCAAGAATAGGGACCCTGAGAAGGAGGGGAGCCCTGCTTTCCTGAGTGCCTTCACCGTTCACCCTGTCTCCGAGGGTACCCTCATGTACCGGCTCCACAAACGCTTCAGTGCTCTGGAGTTAGAGCGGGCTTACAGCGAGATTGAGCAACTGCAGGTGAGCTAACGCAGCGAGCTGCGCCTGAGGGAGCCCGAGGAGTCCCTTACAGGGAGAAGGCAGCTGAGTTCAGGGCTGGGTTGGAAGGGTATAGAGAGGCTAACCATCACATCACAGGGACAAGGGACTCTGGCATAAAGGCACTGTAGAGTAGGCTCTGGGCTGTCAAATGTGTAAGTAAACTCCCAGAAGCCTATTTAAACAACATCGGTGCTCTCCTCTGAGACGAGCCACAACACCCTAAACTTCAGTTGTGCTGAAGGCACAAAAGATAGAAGGGAGGGGAATTCTGTAGTGTGGGGGTCCTCAGAGGTGGGTTATAGTTCAGATAGGTCAGAGGATCCTGAAGAGGATGTTGGTCCTGTGAGCACGGGAGTGAAAGTGCGTTGAGCTTTGCATTTTGAGATCCTCTTCCCTCTGCTAAGCAAATGGTCCTGGCAGCAGCTGTGACGGTGGGTATTTCTCACCTGTACTTTACATGAAGACTGTTATGGGCAAGGGACAAAGTGGCTAGCCAGGGCTCTGCTGATGGATCCTCAGAGCCTGGCCATCTGGAGCCGGGTGGGATCTTAAAGCCAGCACTAATGTCGGTTGCATTCCCTCCAACTTAGGCTCAGATCCGGAACCTGACGGAGCTGACCCCTGAGGGGGAGGCAGGGCTCAGCTGGCCTATTGGGCTCCCGGCCCCTTTCACTCCACACTCTCGCTTCGAGGTGCTGGGCTGGGACTACTTCACGGAGCAACACACCTTCGCCTGTGCAGACGGGGCTCCCAAATGCCCACTGCAGGGCGCTAGCAGGGCAGATGTAGGGGATGCGGTGGACACTGCTCTGGAGCAGCTCAATCGGCGCTATCAGCCCCGCCTGCGCTTCCAAAAGCAGCGGCTCCTCAATGGCTACAGGCGCTTCGACCCTGCGAGGGGCATGGAGTACACCCTCGACTTGCTGCTGGAAGCTGTGACTCAGCGGGGGCATCGACGCTCCCTGGCCCGCAGAGTGAGCCTGCTGAGGCCACTGAGCAGAGTGGAAATCCTGCCTATGCCCTATGTCACTGAGGCTACCCGAGTGCAGCTGGTGCTGCCGATCCTGGTGGCTGAAGCGCCGGCCGCCCTGGCTTTTCTTGAGGCCTTTGCAGCCAGTGTTCTGGAGCCTCGAGAACATGCATTGCTCACCCTGCTGTTGGTCTATGGGCCCCGGGAAGGCCGCGGGGGCCCTGACCCGTTTCTCGGAGTGAAGGCTGCAGCGGCTGAGTTAGAACGGCGCTACCCTGGGGCTAGGCTGGCCTGGCTTGCTGTTCGAGCAGAGGCCCCTTCCCAGGTGCGACTCATGGACGTCATCTCCAAGAAACACCCTGTGGACACACTCTTCTTCCTTACCACCGTGTGGACAAGACCTGGGTCGGAAGTCCTCAACCGCTGCCGTATGAATGCAATCTCGGGCTGGCAGGCCTTCTTTCCAGTCCACTTTCAGGAGTTCAACCCTGTTCTGTCACCACAAAGATCTCCCCCAGGGGTCCCTGGGGCTGGCCCTGACCCCCCATCCCCTGGCGTGGACCCTTCTCGGGGGGCTCCAGTCGGGGGCAGATTTGACCGGCAGGCATCAGCAGAGGGCTGCTTCTACAATGCTGACTACCTGGCAGCCAGGGCCCGACTGGCTGCTGAACTGGCAGGCCAGGAAGAGGAGGAAGCCCTGGAGGGGCTGGAGGTGATGGATGTTTTCCTCCGGTTCTCAGGGCTCCACCTCTTTCGAGCCGTAGAGCCAGGGCTGGTACAGAAGTTCTCCCTGCGGGACTGTAGCCCCCGGCTCAGTGAGGAACTGTACCACCGGTGTCGCCTCAGCAATCTGGAGGGGCTGGGTGCCCGCACCCAGCTAGCCATGGCTCTGTTTGAACAGGAGCAGGCCAACAGCACTTAGCTTCTCCACCCCTGGGTCTGCCATAGCCCCAGGAAGGGCAAGGTGATGGACAGAGGGAGGGCTTGTCACTGTGTTTTTTTAAAAATAAGTAATGTTATTAAAAGTATCTTCTACCAAACTGTTTTTAGGTCTAGGGAGTGGGGTAAGAAGAAGAATCCATGGGAGGGTGGTGGAGAGTTTGTCTGCTGGGTTCCACTGCCTTCCCCCTCTTCCTCCCTCCCATCCCAATCCACAATGACCACAAGGCTGCTGTCTGATGAGTGACCTTTAATCCAACCCCCCCCACCCCGAGCATGGCATGGGAGAGGGAGTCCAGAGCCCAGGGCCTATGCTGGGCAGCGTGGCTGGTCCAGTGATGCTTGTTCACGGGCTCCTAGGTGTTGCGCACGACCAGCGATTGCTCCAGCTCCTGCCTGCGCTGCTGGATCTTTAGAGGAAGTGTGAGCAGGGGCAGGGTTACAGTGATCCTGGTGAGTGACCAGGGGTACCCCGTCCTGGCACCCCCTTCCCTGCAAGAGCCTTGGAGCCAGGAGACTACTGCATGGGGATGTAGGGTGGTGGACAGGTGTTGGGCGTAGGCAACAGCAAAGACTGTTGCCAGGTGAGAGGCAAGGCTGCTCTTAGGACTGGAGGAGAGGGAAGACTCCTGTTCCGGGGCCTCCGTTACCTTACAGTAGAAGTAGCGGCTGACAGCTTCCTGGGACCAGGGCTGGTGGTAGAACTCAGCCCGGCGTTCTTCCTCAGGGTTACCGGCCACATCTGTCATCACCTGGGAGGGAGCATGGGGTCTGCGGTGAGTTCCCGAGTGCCTCACCTGCCTGAGTTGCATGCTCACCTTTCCTTCCCTGTGTGCCTGTCTTCAAATCAGTGCGCCCTGAGCCCTGTCTTCACCTTGAGATCACGGCTCTGGGAGCGGAGCAGGTCTTGGACGTAGCCTTTGGGGTCTCTGGAGAAACTTAGCATGAAGTCCCTCTGGATCTTGAGCTGGTTTATGGACTCAATCGTCTCATGGATCTACAGGTAGAAAGACAGTGATTTCCACCTGGCCCTGTGATGTGGGAGAGGAATGCAAGAGGAAGAAGGGGCGAGGGGACTTGCTTCTCTTGTGAAGGGCAGTTCCCCAGAGCCCTTGCTTTCTCTGAGTTCAGTGAGGGAAGCGGGGTGGGCAGAGCTGAACTTGGGATGAAGTCAGCTTCTCAACAGTAGGGAGGGGCTGCGTGTGCCTCGTGTCCTAGGCCCATGCTGTGGTCTGAGTGCTTTGTCCTCTCTCTCTCGGTTTAATGTCCCCGCTCTAGCTCTGGGCTCAGGCCGCACCTTACTGTCCAGAGCACTGATCTCCTGCTGGTTGGCCGTGGACAGGAGAAAGCTGCTCATCTGCCCCTTCAGTGGTTCCTCCACTTCCACGTCAATGTCATAGCACGCTGTCTTCTTCTGGTCTGAGGGGTCCACGCTGCCAGAGAAGTCCAGCCTTTGACGTCCATGGTATACCTCAGGGAAGCCCAGGGCCGGGGCTGGGGCGGGTACGTGAGGAGGGTGGGGAAAGCAAAGAGGGGAGCAGGGGGTCCCTCTGTGGGGAAGGCTGGGGCACCTCACCTGATGACATGGTTGATCACAATTGGATCAGGGGGCAACAGCAGGGCTGTGAGGCGCTGGGGAATCTCAGAAAACTTCAGGCGGGGACAGTCAAAAATCTGAAGCAGGAGAGTTTAGAGGGAGATCAGTCTCGTGTGTGTTTGAAGAGACAGTAGCTAATAATGATGCTTCCAGTCTGGAAAGACCACAAGAAGCTGAGGGCAAGTCAGAATCCTGGATGCTAATGGCAGTGAGGCAGGCTGGAGGTAGAGAAACAAGTGTGGTTAATCGGAAGGCCAGTGTGGGGTCCCGAGTTGGCCTGCTTCAGTGTTAGTCCCTTCTGCCACATACTTAGCATGGTGGGCTGTAGTGCCTTCACCTCTAGAATGGGGGTATTAACAACCCCATCTCATGGGTTGTCATGAGAATCAGGTGAATCCATGTCCAACAGTAAGTGTCTGAAGTGGCACATAGTAAATGCTCAATAAATACCAGCTACTCTTTCTCCTCGGACCGACTGCGTTTATTTTAAAATACATTAATACTCAACTCTGGTAGATTTTTGCCTGGTCACCTTCCAGCAATCTCGTTTTTCCTACCTGCCAGACATATATGACAGCATAGACCCCACCACCCATTTCAGAGACAGAGGCAGAAAGAATAGCAAAGTAAGTTACCCCAAGTCTAGACCCAAGACTGGGGTACCTCAGAGATTCCAACTCCAAGTACCAAGGTTATATCACAGGATGTTGTTGCCCACCCCTCCCCCCAGTAGGGTCCCACATTTGCTTCCCTTGGGGTGCAGCTAAATAGATTGCCCAGGAAGAGCCAGGACTAAATCCTGCTCCTGGCTCCAAGGCAGAGAAGATAACTACCTTTGGCAGAAGCTTCTTATAGGACATTATCCCTGCTCCCCAGATCCTGGGGCTAAGGACATCTGTTACCTGCTGGAAATACTTGTCCCCATTGATGTACTCCTTGTCATGGGAGTCCTGTAGCCTGTTGGTCTTCACATACTGCCACAGTGCCTGGACAATGGCTGAGCGGCTCTGTGTGTGCAATCCCAGCAGCCGGGCTAAGCGGGGGTCCAGTTTGAACTGGGGAGGCTAGGAAAAGGTTACCAGGAAAATGAGATGGAAGGGAGAAGTGGGGCTCAGGGGTGTGGAGGTTAGCAGTGGGCTCCTAGAGGAAGTGAGTAGGAAGGACAGTAGGGTCTGTGGGTGGCATGCAGGCACAGAGTAAGACCAACCTGATAGTCCAGCATCAGGAGCAGGGTGCAGCGCACACTCAAGTCCCCTGGTCTCTTCACTTGGAACCCATCTGTTTCCTGGGTTGTGGGTGTCCGGTGCCACTGTCCATGGGGAAGAGCTAGGTCACCCACAGACCCATCTGGATCTGTAGAGCCCAGGGCTTCAGGATTGTCCTGAGTCCAGAGCCGCAGCTGCTTCAGAGCCGACGGGAAGGTTGTGATTCATGGACAGAGGCAATCTGTCTTACCTCAACAAGGTGGTTGTCTGGGCCATAGAGGTCTTTGTCCAACTCAATGACCAAACTCTTGAAAAAGGAAGAGAACTTCCTCTTCTGCTTACTGGGCTGTGGGAAAGTGACAGGGACTGTGGGGGCAGAACAGGGACCACGGACACAGAATGGGCCAAGTTGGCAGCAGGCAGGTAGTATGCTCAGAGGCAGCCCTCTGTCCCCAGACTGTCCCCAGGTCCGCCACCCCAGCCCAGGCTGACTCCCAGTTCCCAGTGCAGACATTTAGTTCGGTCCTTGACTCAGCCCATACCCACCCCAGGACACCTGGAGAGACCTGGGCCAGGACGTACATCATCCAACAGCTTCCCCTCCACCCGCAGCTCCCAGGAAGCAATGCTGCCATCGGAATCTTCTGCATCGGGCTTCGCAGGGTTAAAAGTATTGGAAATATAAAGGCGCAGCTTTCGCTTTTGCTGTAGAAATAAAGTGTAGTACAGGAGGAGGCTGTGTGCACCAACCCAGGGGCACCCCGCTTCCTCCTACTGGATGGGGCACTCAGAGCCCTATTCCTACTCCCACGCTAAGGCACCTTCATGGGCCGCTTCAGGGCCTCCTGGATGTCCACCCGCTTCCGCATGATGGTTTGATCCAGTTTCCTCTCAAATGCTAGGAGGTCCATGTATGCCTGGGACTCGGGGACCAGCTCCCGAATCTGGAAGAAGTACAAATGCAAGCCTGTTGTGGGACCACAGGACACAAAGGACACGGAGGGAGCTGTCCAGTTGATTTCAGGCTGTGGAATCCTGAGAGTGAAGATAGGGCTTCTCCCCAGGACCCTATTATATAGCCTCATTGTGTGCGGATAAAAATTGCTTCTCCCTCCAGGAAAATCCATGCATCTCATCACTGGGAAGCAGCAGCAACTGGCAGCCCAGCAGGTGCAAGTGCCTAGCCTCATCTTACCACCCCCGACTCATACAGACACCCAGAGTCCCTGAGAAATGCTAAGGAATTCTGGGTATCCCAGATAGTTGGGAGGTAGTGTAGGTTGCCTCAGGAGCTCCACACCTGCTGTCCCTTTTGCACATCCAGGCTCTCCTGATACTTTCTGTTCCACCCCACCTAGCAGTTTCCGGTCCCTTCTTTGTCCACTGCTTTTATGCCTTTGGACCACTGGCATTCAACCCGTTAACCTCGGGCCCTCTGTTCTGCCCCTCCTCCCTCCATGGCTCCCCAGCTCCTTCCCCCAGTCCAGCCCCACCCTCTCGCCAAGGGAGCCTCACTTCTTAATGAGCTTTTAAAAACAAAAAGTGAAAGTGTCTGTGACGCTGAGCCCAAAGCTTTGCTCCTAAGGGAGGAGGGGAGGGTGGAGTAGCAAAGGGTGGGGGCTGGCTGGGGACTGCTTTGAAAGGCACTCACCCTTTGAGGGAGGATTTTGTCAGCCATCTTCCTCCTCTTGGCACTGTACATTTTTAAAAGAAAAAACCAGGTTACCATGGCGACAGATCTGGGAGTAACGAGGCCACCTGCTAAATTATCCCGACATCTCCGCCCGCTGGCTGGGGTTCCCACAGCCTGCTTGTCTGCCTGTCTGAGGGCTACAGCAGCGATGTGGAGCTGGTGCTTCCCTTGGAAAGCAGGATGACTGGTCCTTTCTCTGGCCTGATACCCCCTGCTCCCACCTTATACCTCACCACATCCTCAGAGCCAGAGAAATTCAGACTTAGGAGGAACTAGTGAAAGAGAAGATGCTGCCAAAAGATGGGGACTGCAGAAATGTTTACAAAAAGCCTGGAGGTGGAGAAGATGGAGGAGAGAGAAGATAGCTTCTGAGGACCCTCTCCTGCCAAGCAGGAGATACATGCCCAAGAAAGCCTGAGCTCTACTTGGTTCCTGGAGCTCCTGAGCAGTTATGGTGTGAAGCTGGTAGGACTTGGCACTCCTGCAGCTCTGGGCTTGGAAGGGACAGTTTAAGGGCAGGAGATGCTTGTGGTCTTGGACCATCTGCCAAGCAAGGGACACACCACAGTCAAAAGGACCCTGGAAGTGTGCGTGAGTAATCTATGTGAGTGTGACTTAGCACTGGAACCAATGTGGCTGAATCTAGGGTAGATAGCACTTGGTATTGGATATTTCTCAGTTTCAAAAGCAATGCAGAAAACCCTTGGCTGGCGGAGAGAACACACAGCCTAGAAGATAGCTCTACACTGCCCCCATGTGGCGTTCTCACTCACCATCCCCTCTCTATCCAGAAATCTATTCTATACCCAGGCAAGCAACTCATTAAAGAAAAACCAACCCATTCTTAGGCTGGGTAAGCCTTTCATGAAAGGATTGATTTATTTCAAATAAATTGTTCACACAAAACTCTTAACTTACACATAAAAAAAAATCAAAGAATACACGATAACAATTCACTCTGTAAAAAATTTTTATGGAATGCTTATGATTTTCTTTGACGTGTAAAAACTATTTAATAATGAAGTAGAATTGATATTACACCTTGTATAAAAACCCATCTGTTGTGCAAAAGGAAGCATGTGTGTTTGGCTAAATACTGATGCCCATAGGGGCATTACTCTTGCCAAGAGCCAGCAGGGACCATGGGAGTGCCACCAACTTCTCAGACAAGGAACTGAGCTGGTCCAGTGGCTTGGGGGCAGAACTGCTCCCTCAGAGGTTATAACACCTCTTCAGCCTCTTCATGCCCACTGCCAAAGATAAGGACTACGGAAACCTAGAGGGGCTCTGACGAAGCCTGGGACTCGGGACTGGCCCAGAGGTGGCCTGGAGATACCAGAGGACTACATTTTAGAAAACACGCAGCAGCTAAAACTCAACCTTTGGTCTATTGCCAGCCCTGCCTCTCCCCAAAGACTGAAGCATCTCCCAGAACTTGGGGTAAAGGATGGAAGAAAGGATTTAGCAGGTGACAAGCAGAAGAATGAAGGGTGCGTGCAGAGAAGGGACACTGGCAGTCGACAATCGCAGCCCTTCTTCACTGTGGGCACACAAAAGAACCAGACCAGTGCCCCCTAAGCCCTCCCCAGAGAATATTCAAGCTAGAATGACTTGGTTGCTGCTAACATCCTTCCTTAGCTTCCCATCCCCACCACTCACCCACCTGGTCCCTGAGGCTTCTGCCTGCCCGCCCCTGCACGCCCTTTCACGCGGGGGGGGGGGGGGTGGAGGGCACTCACCTGCGGCTCCGAGCTGGGGCGGTGGGCACGGGCTGGCCCTGGCCCTGTGCCTGGCTCTGCCCGGGCGGGGGCGCTGCTCGCTTGCGGGCGGGCTCCATGCCCGCGGGGGCCAGGCCGGGTCGTACCGCGGGGCTGCCCATGTACGGGGAGCCCGGGGGGCCCATGGGCGCCCCCTGGTGGGGCATTCGGGCTCCAGACGGCATCCCGGGGCGCTGGGGGGGGGGGGTGGAGCGGGAGGTGAAGCAGAAACCGGCGCCGACAGGTCAGATTCGGTCCCGACCCCCAGGACCGCGTGCCTGCGCTCCCGCCCCTCTCCAAGACCCTGGGCTGGTAACCCTGCGCTGAGCGATGGGTGGGAATGATTGGTGGGAGGGGCGGGGGCGCGGGAATCTGCGTGGCTCTGGAGGAGGGGGCTCGGCGTCTCCTAGCATGAAGCTAACTGAAGCCAGGCAATTGCCCAGAGCATAGCCGAGTCTCGGAGCCGTGCAAGGTACCCCCAAAATGAATATTAATGGCGCCTTTCAACCTTTCAAAGGATGTTCATATCCGTATGGTTCTCTGCAAGCCAGCCAGAGCAGGTCTTTTTATCCCCACTTGACAGATGGGGCCATTGGGGCTCAAAGAAAAAAGCGACCTCGCCAAGGTCACCCTGCTCTTCCCGGCAAAGGCAGCACCTGACCGGCCCTGCTCCCCTATGCTTCGCTGCGGTGAGGGGCTGATCTCCTGCCCTCATTTCCCATTTCCCGATTTCCACACCCCACTTCTAGGGCTGATGTGTTTTGTACCTGAATCCCCCGCCCCCCATCTTCCTTTCAGAGTCCCTGGTTTTGACACTTCAATCTCAAACATAACTGGTTCCGCTAACTCCGGGTCTCCACACCCACTGGCTTAGCCTGCCTCTTTCATTTCATTTCTCCCAAGGAGATACAAGAGGCTGGGCAAGGGCACCTCAGGGTCTGGGGTCATCGACTCTGTCAGGTTTTTCTGAGTGGCAAGTGGGGAACTGGACTAGAAGTGGGCCACCAGTGCAGGGATGGTTGAAAGAAGCAGCATCCATTTTCCCCTCCTCTCTGCCCACATCCAGAGACAACCCATTCCCCACCCGATCCCGGGAAGGGTAGAAATTGGAGGGAAATGAGGCAGGTTGATTTTTCCTGGCTGCAACCTCTAGGCAGTCAGTCAAAACAGATGAGGTGCAAATGCAAGTGGGGTGTTTTAGATTCCACTTGTCCGTGCCCAGAAAGGGGGCTGAGGTTTGGGGACTAGTCGGGAGGCAGAATGAATTCAGAAACAGGAAGGGGGGAGAGAGATGAAAACTCTATTATTTAACACCCCCGCCCATCTCAGACTAGGGATGTAGCTTGGTACAACAAGGCTTGTGCAACACACATGGAGTCCTGGGTTCAATTCCCAGCATCAAATAAATCATACATGATAGCACACACTTGTAATCCTAGTCTTGAGGTGGAGGCAGAAAATCAAGACCACCCTCTAATATATAGTGAATTTGAGGCCAGCCTGGGCTACAGAGGGCCACTTGCGCGCACGCATGCACGCCCTCATCTCACCCCCCCCCAGGACCAAGAAGCCCTAACCCTAACCCCCAGGCTTCCTTTCTTACATTGCTTAGCTGTAAGGTCTCCACCCACAGCCAGCAGCTGTCTCTGCCCATCTCTTAGGCAGTGAAACTAGCCTGTCCCTGAATTTGCCTTTCCCATCCCACCTGGCTCTGTCACTCACAGCACCAGTACCACCAGGGTGGAAGCTCAGGCCTAGCCAGTCTCCATTACTACAGAGGGGGCTCTAATCATCCAAGAACTCAACCTCCAAGTTGGCCATATTCAATTCCATATGCAGAGCCTCTTCACTGGATGGTACTCTTACAAGGTTAGGATTGGGAACTCCGCTAACCTACAGGAGTGCCTTGGAAATTACACCCCAGATATCCCCATGGCTAGAGAACAGGCTGCCACAGAGAAGCCCTCTTCCCTATCAACTGCTCTCCAATTCATCAAGGCCACTGATACTGTCTGGTCTACTGAGAGGCCCTGAGAAGGCTTCTAGGAGACCCCAGAGGACTGCCATTAGTGCTGTCTTCATAGAGGTCAGATTCTGGGGGCCCTTGCCTCTCTCACTGAAAAGGTGCTTCCAGGGGTCACAACCAAATTTGGCCATAGTAAATCTGACTGATCCTTCATCTACGTGCTCAGGCTTGGGAGATCCTCACAGCCAGGTTCTCCACTAACTGAATTCAGGTGTCCACCTCATTAGGTCCCTCAGACTCCTCACGTGTGTGTGTGTGTGTGTGTGTGTGTGTGTGTATACAGTATAGTGTTATCCCTTTGGTCTCTAGGCCTCATGTTCCCAACTCCAGACCCTCCTTCACACCTTTGAGGTGTTAAGGTCATCAACTTCTGGTGGCTGAGCCTGCCAAGGAGATCCTCTGACTGCTTAACTTGGGGGTCTCTCAAGTAGGCCTCTTTCAGCTCTGACAGCAGAGCTGAGACCTCAAGGCACCCCTGCTAGGATGCAGAGGTTGCTCAGCCAGAGAGCTTTTGCTCTTAGGTGCCTCCAGGGTCACCTGCTCCTAGTTCCTCAGACCTAGTCCAAGTGACCCTGTCCCAAAGGATGAACAGGGACAACAGGCAGCCCAGCCCTAGCTGTGTGTTCGAGTCACCACCCCACCCCCACCCCCAGAGCAGGGGTAACACCTGAGCCCACCAGCAAAAGAATATGAGACATGTCAGTTAGAGAGGGGACCCCCCTCTTGGGGGAGGCACGGTGCCCACATCCCACCCCTTGCCCCTGTTAAGAACCCAAGCCGACGCCTCTCTTCCCGGCCGCCGCGCGCCCATCCCCAGTCGACCGCTTGGCAACGTGTTCGGATGCCAGGGCGCCGGCAAGGTCCCAGGGTTGGGCCGTGACCGTGCGCCCCCCAACCAAAGGGGTGGGAGAGCGGGAGCGCGCCGGCGGCCCCTCCCGATCATCCCTCCATTCAGCCCGAGCCAGCTCGCTCACCCTCCCCCGCTAACTTTCCCCCACTCACCACCCCATGGACCAGAAACTCAAAAAGTTTGCTTTTCGTGGCTTTGCGCGCCCCTCCGGCAACTTCGTCCGCGGCCATCGGGGTGGGCTCAGCGGCTCCTCTCACTCTCTCTCTCTCTTCCTCTTTCTTTCCCTTTTCTGCCTTTTTTTTCCTCCAACTCTCCCCTCTGAGTCCTGCTGGGCTCTCTCACACTTCTACTCGAGCGGAGTGGGGAGGGGGCCCCTTCAGGGCTGCCCTGACGGCCCACGGCCCACGCCGCCGCCGCCCGCCCGCCGCCGCCGCCGCCGCGGCTGCCGCATTCCTGCACTGATAAGACAGAAATAGTCCGGCGGCCCGGGGTCTGCCTGCGACGCGCCGGGGACAGAGCGGCCCTCCCGTGCACTCCGCGTGGTTCAAACGGCGCACAGAAGCGGCGGAACGAGCCGATCTGCCCGGAGGCTGCGCGATGGGCAACTGCGCTGCGCCCAGGCCGCCCTGGGGCCATCGGTGGCAGCACTGGGAGGGAACACCACGGGAGGTGACAGGGGGCTCGCCAGCCACCCTGCCCTCGCCACAAATAGTTTCTTGGTTAGGGAATTCGCCGACAGGGCCAGGCAGGGAACAGGCAGTTCCAACTTTCTTCCCCCAAGTGGCTCCTGCCGCATTTCTGAGGCCCTTTCCCCAGGGACCAGGCAGGCCAAGTAGGGAAACATTTGCTGGAAGGAATCTGGGGGGGAGCCCGAGCCCGGAGCAGGCCTTGCTCCTGTCCCAGGGCCAGCCGCGGTGGGTGTGCCGGGCTAGGCGGGCGCCCAGGCGCCCGCAGATGTGTGTGCCCTTGTCTCGCACACCGTGTGTCTGCACCCTTTTGTGGCACGGCGCAGTGGCTGTGGGTGTGGATGTTTATGTGCGTGCACTGACAAACGCCCCGTCTGTGTGCTTCCCTCCACAAGAGCCGCCGAGCCTGCGCGCGTGCGTGCGGGGCAGGACACGGCCTGTGTCTTTCAGCTCTGTGGGAGTTTATTTCTGGGCTTGTGAGTCTTTGTCTCTGTGTGAGAAAGTGAGGGCAGTGGGGGAAGTATTTCCGAAAGGGGGACATGGCTTGGGCTCATGAGAACTGGAGGAGTACATTGTGAGAAAAGGCGCGGATCCAGGGTGGGTACGAGGAAAGGGAGAGGCAAACTGGGCTGGATGGCTTTGGGGGACCCAGAGAGACTGGGGTTGGTGAAGTCTGCCCCAGAACCGAAGAGAAAGCTGGAGTGCGGGGTGTGAAGACAAGGAAACCCCAAATGGGACTGTGAAGAGAACTGGTCAACCCCGGAGGGGGAGGAAGAACAGAAAGGAGGGAGCAGATCCTGAGATTCCTAGGTTGAGCCCAAGCCCCGCCCATGTCACAAGCCACGCCTGTCCCCACCGTCGGGAGGAGGAGTCCGCAAGCTTTGGGACAACCAAGGGTCACGTTTAGGGGATAGCTGGGGCTGCCGCTGAGGGTGGGACAATGCCTGAGGGAACTTGTGGGAACACGTTACAATGTGAGCCCTCAAGACCTTTGCACCAAGGAGCCCTAACCTTTGGCCCTTCAGAATGTCTTCATGGGTCAGGCTAAGGAGCAGAAGGGAAGTTCTCCCAGTCTATCTGGCCTGTATCTTAGTTTCCTGCAGGTTCTGTTAGAATGCCTGGCTGTCATTGTCCTTTCAGGTGGCTACTGTCACTGTGAAAGACTTGAGAGAACATCCTGTTAAGAGGTGGGGGACAGTAGTCCAGTGTGGACTGACACCAGCAGCAACAGGCTATAAATGTACTGGCTGGCGGCTGGAATGCTGACCTGCTTGGATCCAGCAGCTTCACCTCCAACACCCCTCCCCCCGAGACCCTCTCCCCCACTCACCCCCTAGTCTAAGGCTCTTCACCCATTTTGCCCTCTTTGCCTGTCCCATCTTTTAAGGCCCAGGTCAGACCCTGGTTCCTTCGGGGAGGGAGTCTTCCATGGCTTCACGTATGGGAACATATTTTGGTCTTATCTAAATGTTCAATATCATCCATCGTTTCTGTCAACTGTGCTGGATAGAATGCCTCATGTGCCCTTTGCTTCAGATTGTGACTCCTGAAGACGGAAGTGGCATTGGGCCCATGTTTCCCCCCAGCCGGACTGGATACAGGGGCTCTATCTACAAAGCTAAAACTAAGAATGCCTGCAAAGCTCAATGGTCCAACAATGAACACAGGTGGTGCTCTGCCATTTACCTGAAGACGTGAGTCACCGCAGCTGCAGCTACCCCTACCTCTGCTCCTAGCAGGGACTGGAAACCCCAGTCCTTGGAGGTTCTGGGAGTGGGGTGGACACCTCTAGGCTTTAGGAAAAGCTGGGTGTCCTCAACTTTTAGAGCGATCTCTGGAGAGAACACAGGAGGTGGCTGTCACCTCAGCTTTGGGGTGTGGAAAGTCTGAAGGAGAGGTACCAGATCTAAGAGGTCTTGGTGTTGAAGAAAGTTATGGGAGGTGGTTTCATCCAGAGCTTAAGTGGATACCAGTACTGAGGGAATGGGGGGCACCAGTGAGAGGCCCTTTTTGAGCTGGCCCCTATAGGGGTAACATATGCCGCACAAAAACACACACCCCGGAGCATAAATGTGACAAACTGTAACAGGGACAAGGAGCCACATGGATTTGCACATTCAGGCACAGCGGGCCTCCCCCACAATACAATGAGATGCGGGTTCACAAGTGAGCAGATACATTAGCATGCCTTCTAGCAGGTCTGGTAGCCCTTCTCACAAAGGACAGGAACCCCACCACCTCAGTGCCACCAGGGCGCAGGGAAGTACCACGTCGCCCACAGTGCCCGCGAAAGAGCCCGGACTTCTTCCAATCGGACAGGGCGCAGGCCACACCCGGGCAGGCCGAGAGCGTGTCTGGGGCAAGGGGAGGGCGGCCGCGATGCGTCCCGGAGCTGGAGTCCCCCCTGTCGTCCCCCCATCTCTCCTTCCCGAGCAGAAGCACGACCAGCACCAAATGGCAAAGCGCCGCTCCCCGCGCAGGGAGCCCTGCGCCGCGGCCTGCGGGACGGACTGGCCGCCTCGCCCCCCGCCGTGCGGAGCGAGCGGCCGCTGCCCGTGCACTGGGGGCTCCGGCCGCCGGCCCGCACCGCCCTCCCTCTGCCCGCGCGGCTCCCCAGGCCGAGCATGCGCGCTGCGGCCTCCCTCCCGGTGAAGGTCAGCCCAGGGCCCAGCTGCAGGACTCCACGGCGGCCAGGGAAGGCGGAGAAGGGAGGAGGGAGGCAGGGAAGAGACTTAACTCCTTCTCTGCGGGAAGATGGCCACCCAGACCCAGCCGGAGCCCAGAGTCTTGTGCTCCCGCCCTCGGTGGAGGTCCCGATTGGGGACAGGCAGGGGGGGAGCTGAGGAGGGGGTGGGGAAGGGAGAATAGAAAGCTGGAAGGAGAGAAGGGAAGCTAGCTGGGGAGAGGAAGGGAGGGAGTGGGAGAGGAACAAAGGAGAGAAGAGGGAGAAAGGACATCTTGCCAGAGAGACCCCTTTCTCTTGTCAGCTTTCCCTCACCCAGCAGTAAAACTTCCCTCAGAGAAATACAAAATACCCCAATTTTATCGGGGGTGGGGAAGCGGAGTGTGTGTGAAGAGAGACCCTTTGGAACTCTAGCTGCCAGGTCTCCTAATTTTTGTAACCTGGCCTGTCCCTAACCTAAGCCCACACCTTTCTCCTTTGGTCACTAAATCCTAGGACATGTCAGGGGACCCAGTCTGATGACTATGCTCCAGGTCCCTTGGGAACTTTGGCTAGAACTTAGGACCAGGTCCAGTTCCTAGAAGTGGGAGGAGAGGCCTCTGAGACCCTAACAGTCTCCAGTGCTATCACCTGAGAGATTCAAATACAGTCCTGGGGGGGGGGGTTTCCCTCAGCGGTTTGCCTGCCTCTGCATCTCCCCATTCGTGTCAGAGTGCATCTGTGCCCAGCACACAGCCTGCTAATATAAAGGGGGCTGTGACTTTGCTTTTCTGTATTAGTTTTGCATGCAAGTACATCACACACACACACACACACACACACACACACACACACACACACACACGGCAAATATGAGCAAAAAAAAAAAAAAAAAAAAAAAAAACAAAACAGAAAAACAAAAGAACAAAATAGGACACCAAAATAGTTATGTGACCTTGGAAGAGTTATCTTGCTGTTCTCTGCCGGCCCCTGCTTCCTCAGGAGGAAAAGGAGAAAAGGAGAAAAGGAGAGCCTTGGCCCAGGGATTCCAGGGCCTTTCCTGCTCAGAGATCCAAGGATTCCTCAGGCAGAAAAGAACTGAGGCAGACAAGGGAAGGGCTGGGAGGGAGGGGGCAGAGAGACATGTCCCCACAGCCAGTGGGTGCTGTTCCCATAGAGGCCTGAACCGCTTGTCAGCCACTGCTCTGTGAAGTCTGCAGGGACACTAGCCTCCCCCTTCCTTTCCTTAGACTCACTCTGCCCCCTGCCACACCTCACTGGTACCCTCAACACCACACACCATGCCATGGGCCCCCTGCCATAAGGGGAAGACCTTACCGTGGGGTCCCCAGGGTCCTGCGCCGTGGGCAGGTACATGATAAAGGTTAGCTGAATGCACAGTCCTCCTTCGTCTCTGCCTGCGTGGGTTTGTTCAGTCTAATGGGATGCTCCTTGACACCCCTCCCACCCCCACACACACCGCACACACAATGAACTGCAAACATCGGGGAGCTGAGGCCGCTGGTCGCAGGAGGAGCGCTGAGCCGGCCTCTGGGGCTCTGAGCATCCTGCTGGCCTAGAGGGAAGGCAGGTTTTGGATTCACAGGCATTTTTCTTTCATCCCCCCCCACCCAAGGCCTCCATTAATTAGGTGGTCTCTTGGAGCGGGGGTCACTCCAAATAGCTTAAGGCACTGTAAAAAAATAAATAAATAAAAAGGAGGCACTGAGGCTAGGTGCGTGTTTCTCCAAGGAACTGCAGGTATGTGAGGCCATGTTTCTGTGGGGTCTTGAAGGGTGGTAGCCCAGTGTGGCTCTGCCTGTAGGCAGGACCCTGGGAGGAAAGGATGTGTCACACACACAGTCACCCCACCTCCTCCTTGATCAGCAGCACCTTACAGATCTAGGCTCAGATATGAGAAGATTCAGAACCAAATAGAGGGGAATATGGCCTGGCCCGGGACACACAAAGCTGCATTCTTTCCTTCTAGAGCTTGGAGCCAGCAGAGGCTCTCTGGGTCCCTTCGGTGGGGCCCATCACCCTCATGGCAGCCTCTGAGGCCTCCCTCTGCTAGCCTCATACACATGATGCTCTAAGGCGAGTCTACCACACAAGTTCCAGACCTCCTGACAGCTGCGTCTGCAGATGCTGGCGGAGTCCTCAGTGTTTGTTGCTAGGACGCCCCGAGGTTTTCTGGAGGGTTGCTTCTGTCCCTATGTCTAACACTATGTCCCCTAGGAGTGCCCCGTCCATCCTGGGAGAAACAGCTGTCCTCATCTTTGGACAGAATGCTGTCTGGTGTCTCTCCCCCAGTGAACTCTGGGAATGCAGGAAAGGTGCAGGCTGATGAAAACTGATCCAGGGCCTCTTGTATGTAAGCCAATCATCTGCCACCATGCCATACCCAGGTCAACTTTATTCCATATTTATTCACCTTTGGCCTTCATCTACCCCTCGACTATTTTCCCTCCTCTGTCTTCTATCAATGACCCATCTCTACTGAACCTTCCTTGCCATAGGGAACACCACTGGCCTGAGCATTGTCCACTATCCCCATTAGTCCCCAGGCCTTGTATTGCTTAGCAGACTATGCTTGACCAAGGACACTGCTTCCTTCTCTGCTGTCCTCCTGCCTCCTGGATGCCTCTCCTCAGCCTTCTCATTCGTCCTGCTCCTCCTGTTCACTTTCCATAATAAAGCACCTCAAACAGGTTCGGCTTGATCAGGCCTTGCCTACAGTACCACAGCTTTCTGAAGGTCTCTTCTCATGGGTAGCATGCGTTGTTGGCTTCTGAAGATTTCCCATAACTCAGGCCTTTCTCCCAGGCTCCAGACTTCTCTCTAATTGTTGGCTCAGCATTACCTTTCAGATCTTTAAGAGACCGCTCAAACTTAATCCCATGGTTCTCCCCTATTCTCTGCTCTTTCCATCTTCCAATGGCCCAAGTCCCCATTTTAGGAGCCATCCTAAAACCCTGCCTTTCTCTCATACCCACATTCGATCTGAAGAAATATTCCCCTGGCTCTGGATCCAGAATCCAACCATTTCCTCTTTCTGCTCCTGTCCCCTGGGTCAGAACCACCAGTGCTAAGTGGTCAGCTTCCCAGCCTGCTCTGGACACTGCACTTAGAGAGACCCCCTAGGCAGGTGCTCAACAATGCAAGATGCTTTTGTGCTTCCATGTACACACAGGAAGGATGCAAAACGGAGACTCTGGCCTTCCTGCAGCATCTCTACTTGTTCAGTTTTATCATATTCTGGAGTAAGAGGTTGTCACCCATCGGTTAGTTTAGAAACCCAACTGGCTAGGTGGTGGCACACACCTATAATCCCAGCACTGTGGAGGCAGAGGCAGGCAGATCTCTGAGTTCAAGTCCAGCCTGGTCTACAGAGTGAGTTCCAGGATATGCAAGGCTATAAAACCCTGCCTAAAAAACAAACAAACAAAACACAAAACAAATAAACAAAATGGTGGAGTGGGGTCAGGGACATTTTATGGATGCTTGAGCCCCACCCTCAGGCTCCACCTTTGCTCTGGCCTCCTGATTCTTCCTTTGGGCTGCTCTTGGCCTCTGTGGCTCTTTGGAAGCCAAGTACCTTCCAACCTCAGCTTGCTCCTTATTCTACTTGGGGAGACACTGCTTGCAGGGCTAAAGATCGGTTCCCACCCAGATCCAGTCTGTCTCCCTATTAGAAACTGTCAGGCTGAGCAGGAAGGTGCAAGGATTGGACCTCTGCACTGGGGAGGCAGAGGCAGGCTGGACCTCCGCACTGGGGAGGTAGAGGCAGGCTGACTTATACACGTCCCTGGCCAGCCTGGTCTACACAGCCAGTTCCAGGCCAGCCGCAGCTGGGAAGGAGACCCTGTCTCATATAAAATAAAACAAACCTGAAGCGCTTCTCTAGAGGGCTAATTCAAGGGGTCTGAGTGCAGACTTCCACGCTGTACGTTCAATCTTCAGAGTACACAGGGTGGAGGAAAAACACTGACTGGGGTGAGGTGTCTTCTGACTTGTGCTCTGTGGCTCATCTACATCTCTGCCCACTAAAATTTATTAAATATTAATTAATGAAAATAAGCCTGCATTCTCTCTCTTCCCTCCATGTCCCTTCTTGTTTTTACTCTGCTTGGTTTCCCCAACAGTACTTTAGACCTCCCCTAGTCTATATAACCTCCCTCCTGACTGTGTTAACACTTCTCTCCCCACCTCTCTCCCTACCCCCTACCCATTTAGGCAACAGGCTCCCAAAAGGTAAGCTTTTTTATCAGTCTTTTTTGCTGATAACAAGCAAAAAAGAGAGGCTGCAATCAATCAAACACTTAGATGAGGATGCCTACTGCAGACAGTTTGGGATCTGTGGTTTGCCCCCATGCTGGGTGAGGCTGCTATGGGAACCAGTGTAATCTCAGTGATAACAAGACTGCTTCATTTGCACAGGACTTCTTTACTGTTGACCAAACACTTTCTCACACACAGACCGGACTACTCCGCACAGATACCTCCGGCGCCTGAGGGAGGGGATTTCTAATCTAAAGATAAAGAGAGTGGTGTTCTCAGAAGCCATGTGACTTGCCAAAGTCACCCTGCTGTGTCAGGGCTGCATGCCAGATCCCCTGATACGGAGGTCCTTGGGTCTCCCCTTCACCCCAAGCTGCCTCCCCAGAATCTCCTGTGGAAGGCACACCTGTCCAGAGTTGCAGAGAAAGGGGCATTACCCCCTTTCCACAACCTGCTTTGTTAATGAAGGACATCATAGGGCCAGGGAGACTTTAGGAATAAAGAGCTTCCCAGGCAAGTATCCCAGGAACATGCATACAAATCTGAGCCCAGTGAAGGATCTCCGTAACCCCAGCATGTGGGACGCAGAAATGGACAGGTCTCTCGAGCTAGCTGGCCAGTTAGTTCAGGCAGTCAGTGAGGCCCAGGTTCATAAAGAGACTCTGTCTCAAAAATAATGTGGAACTCAGCAGAAGACACCTAATGTCAACCTCTGACTCCAAACATGCATAAACAGTGGGTTCAGTTTCTCACATAGCCAGAGCACACCCACAAACATACATGCACACGAAACACATAGACATACAAACACCACATACATACATACATACATACATACATACATACATAAACACACACACACACACACACACACACACACACACACACGAAACCAGGACTCCAGGAAACCTGTGCATTTAAGCTGATTTACCTTTGATTACCTCTTAAAACACCTTGCCCTAAGCTTAAGCACATTGTTTTAAACACTGGGAATATAAATCTTCGGAGTTACCACCAAGTTGACCAAGATAAAGAAATGTCAACACACTTACGGCGGTCTCCTTAGCTTAGCTCCTTTATAAAAAGTCCTGGTTAAATTTGGAACAAGCCCCTTGCTATATGGCTCTTCTTGGATTATAGCTAGACACGTGTGTGTATCTGTGTAATGTGAAGAAGCATGTACATGAATCCTCATGGTCACAGATCTCCCTGTCCTTCACCTCCGGATTCTGTGCATCACAAGGGCACACCAGCTCATCCTGCCTTCCCAGCACTACTTGGTGCTCAGAAGCCCTAGCCTGTCCCCGGGTCTCCTCTTCCCCATGTGTGTGCAATGCATACTGCATGTTTATGTGCATGGATATATATGTATATGCAAGTGTTCATATATATTCACATGTACATGTGAGTATGCATGGGTATATATGTATATGCAAGTGTTCATAGATATTCACATGTACATGTGGGTGTGCATGTGTATGGAGGTCAGATGTCAACTGAGGGTATCATTCCTCAGGAGCTATATATCTTGAATTTTTGTTTTTATTGATCACCTGGAGCTTGCTGTTAGCCTAAGCTGGCTGACTAGCATGTCCTAGAGATGGACCTATATCTCTGTCTCCCCAGCACAGGGATTGCAGTGTGTGCTGTGATGTCCAGGCTTTTTGCATGAATTAGGGATCACTCTGAGGTCCTCATAACTGCATGGTAAGTACTTTATCCAATAAGCTATCTCCATGGTTTCTGAGGTTTCTTGTGCAACTTGGTGTAAGTATATAGGATTGAAAGCAATAGGAACTGTGTGGTGTGTCCATGACCAAGGATCTCACAGTCAACACTGGGTTCTGCATCTCCTTGTATCCTCAAACAGTTTTCTAGTAATCAGAAATGAGTACCTGGTGTGTGTGTGTGTGTGTGTGTGTGTGTGTGTGTGTGTGTGTGTGTGCCCTTGCATGCACGTGCATGTATGTGTGTAAGGCTTTGGTGGCAGCTAGAAAGTCTCCCTGTGGGCAGACAGAGGGAGGAAACAGCCCTGTCTTTAGGACCTAGACCTGCCTGGTATCCCATCCCTGGGTTTTGCAAACCTTTGTGACTAAGGCTGCCAACTGCTCTCCTTGAATTCCCTTCTCTATAATCCTAGTGGCCGCTGGTAGCAGGCAGCAAGCCTGCTCCTAGGATTGGTCTTTGCCATGGATGTTCTGGCCTGTTAATCAACTGTCTTGGGTCAGGGTTTTGACAAGCTGGCTTTTCCCTTCCTTGTCTTGTCCTGTCCTTCTCTATGTCCCTAACTCACTGTCCTCAGTGAGTCTCTGCAGACACCATGGTGTGATGCTCTAAACTGAGGCTGCAGAACATGCTTTCTCAGTTTTGACACCAGGGGCATTTGGGGCAGGATGCCAAGCACTGAGCTACACTTCCAGAGTGACTGATTGTGATGGCTACCCTGTATATTGCTGGAAGTTTTGAAGCATCCTGTTCTCCAGTATCTTCTACTAGACTCTTGCTCCAGTGTGATACTGGAGAAAAATCCCAGCCAGCCACTGTCCCCAGCTTCTGGAAGGAGCAGCTGCCTCTGGGTGAGAACCTGAGCTCTGCAGTCACGTCCTGGGGTCACATCTGTTCAGCACTGAGTTCTTTGACGCCTCCAAGCTTCATTTTCCTTGTCTGTAGTCCAAGAAGCCAAGCCTTGGCTCACAGTGGCTACGAGGTTATAGTATGGGCCAACGCCGTACCCGATATATGGCTGCTTTCTCATTTCCCCAGTTCCACTGCCCATCTGGGCTCCCTACACCTCATAGTGCAGGCCCAGCCCATCCTGCTGCTGGCTGGCCTCTGATAGGGCACAGTGGCAGAGCCCTCAGGGCCCCTCATCTGTTGGGGAGGTGAGGCGGGTGGGAAGGCTGCACAAATGCCCTGGAGGGAACATGTGAGCGATTGGCTAGGGCTCCTAGAAAAATAGCCAGGCAATTACTCAGAATGACTAATTACGCTAGGCTCTGGGATCCCTGGGGAGTTTGGACTCTTCCCAAATCATTGGACACATTCCAGCAGAGAACAGGCAAGTGCTACAGTGCTCTGGTGTGCAGATAGGTCACAGCACGGCAAGCCGGTGGCCTGCAACTTGAGAAGGAGCTGTGCCTAGGGGGTGCAGGAAGGAGAGGGGGGGGGGATGCTCAGGAGCCTCACGGAAGAGTACGCCCTGGGCATGAACCTCAGACAAAGCGATGAGACCACTGGTTCAAGACCTGAGTTGGGGCTGACAGCAGAGGCATCAGAAGAAAACTGGACCTGTGGACCCAGTGTTCCCCTGCTCTGCGCACTGTGAGCAAGTGTCCGCACTGTAAGAAGAGCACCCCCTCGCGCCCTTGGGGACCCTACAATCCTTGAGTGGATAAGTTGGGTGGAGGGCTTAGTGCCAAGAGCCTGGGCAGCTCTGCAGAGGTACAAGGATACCATACCCAGACAGGTGAGGTACAGAAGCCATCATGGGTCCTCTGTGAAGAGCCATGAGCTAGAGGTGGGAAAAGCCCCATTCGGGTGAAGTACGCATGAGTGGTCGAGTTCTGGGTCACAGAGACTGGAACCCTTCTTTTGGGAGAGGCACCTTGCTGAGGGTTTTATGCTAATCGTGGATGGAACCTGAAGGTAGATATCCAGAGAGCATGGTCAGGACCAAACTAGTAAGAATTGCAACTGCGGCAAGGCTTCTGCTGAGTCAGGACGGAGCCTGCCTCTAGCTTGTTTTCGGGAACCCAGGCAGGATGAGAAACCTCCCTGTAGCTGCAAATGATCTTGGACTTCAGATTTTCCTTATCCACCTCCTGAATGCTGGGATTATAGGTGTGCTCCATCAAGCAGTGCTGGCGGTTGAATTTGGGGCTTTGTTTCCAAAGAGACTGAGTTATAGGCCTCCTCCAGTTCCAGTCTCTATTGCATCCTTAGGCTACAGATAAACAGGAGTAGGAGAAGAGAATGAAAATGTCCCCGAATATGCAATTAACAAGCAAACAAGCTCAGTGTGTCAAGGCAAGAGGTGCACCAAGCTAACCTCAGCTACACAGCCAGCTCTATGCCTACAAAGACCCTGTTTCATAAAATACAATAATAAAGTAAGTTAGCCAAGGGCAGGATCTGATGCTTCAAATCAAGGCCAGGGTTAAACCTGCAATTCCTAACCTGGGTAAGAGCTAGAGCCAGGACTATGTACCCTGCATCTGCCCAGGCCTGTACCATGCTCTTCTCCCTGGTCCTCACACCCTCACACTCACTACAGGATAAGGTTGGGGTTCTGTCTCTTCCTGGTCCTCCAAACCCATCTGTAGCATCTGTTCTACCACCCTTGGTTGTGGCATGACCGTCTCTCCCCTGGACCCAGCTCCTACTCACCCCCATCTCTCTCCAACTTGATTCTTGCACCATGGCCAGATCAATACTTTAAATAGTGTGACTAGGGACACAGTGTATCCCTAACAGAATCCAAAACCCCCTCTCAAGCTCATTAAGTCCCCATCACTTCAGGGCCTTTGCACAGGCACACTTGGCTCTGTAGGCTGGGACTCATGCTCCTGAAGACAAGCAGAGAGAGGACCTGATATCGGCAGTGTCCCAGAATGGTTCTGGCCACAAAGTAGAGTGCAGTAACATAACCCAAAAGCCCAAGGCATGTGAGGGTGAAGGGGTCTGCAATGAAGTCTCCAGAAAGCCTTCAGCCTGGGCTGGAAACAGTGGGAGTTCCTGGGACACAAAGAAGCAGTCATGCCCTAAGGGGCCCTCAATGAGCCAACGCCCTCAGCACTCCAGTGACAAAGAGATGCCGAGAGACCTTCTGCTGGAGGTGACAATATGGCTGACTGCAGTAGCTGAGCTGGGGCTCATCAGATGGTATGACACCGAATGCTAGCAACTAGAGCCACATAAGGGTCTGCATGTCCCCACATGAGGAGGCCAGGCAGGCAGGATCTCATCCCCCAGCACCTCTGTAATAACATTGTGTCCACTTGTCCCTGTCCCTCAAGGCCTTGATTCCCAGAGGTCTGAGCCCCAGTCTCTCTCTCTCTCTCTCTCTCTCTCTCTCTCTCTCCCTCTCCCTCTCTCCCTCCCTCCCTCCCTCCCTCCCTCCCTCTCTCTCTCTCTCTCTCTCTCTCTCTCACACACACACACACACACACACACATACACACACACACACACACACACACACACACACACACACACACACGAGGTACCAGCCACCTCAAGATCTTTCTGACTAAAGGCACATCACTGAAGGCAGCTATCCAAGCTCCCTCCCCCTGAGTGGCTTGAATGGTGAACCCCTAATTCTGGACATCTCTAGCACATTAGAATGTGAACATTAAAGACTCCGTGGAGTAACCATGGGGTCACAGGGGTGGCCACGGTCCACTATGACTAGTGTGCTATAGAAAGGGGAGACAGCTCTGGGCAATGTGCACAGATGGATGTGGGGAGACACAGAGACTCAGCCTGGACCTCCATCTTCCACTCAAGCTGGTGCAGGCCCAGCAGCTGTGGTACTCTCGTTCACTCACATTGTTCTTTGACACTCCCGTGGCAGGCCCTGAGACACGCTGCCAGTCTATTTGTGACCCTGACCTGGAACCTGAGCATGGTGTCTGCTCTCTGGAAAGCTTTGGATGTGTGTTCCAGTAATGCATCCCAGGGCATCTCCTCAGCACATGGACTGAGTATCCACAAGGTGGCATGGCTTGTTTTCTTCTTTCTGCCTCCTTGCCTGGGTCAGTGTGGGCAGCATGGGAGCAATGAGATGACATGGGGACATGGCCTTTGAGCCACAGCAACCCCCTGCCCCCTGCAGCAGCTCTTGATGAGTGGTATTCATGCATCCACTATCCTCACATGCCTCGAAACCTCACCCTTTCTCCTCGCACTGTGCTTAAACACACCCGATGCTGCAAACCAGTCCCTTGGACTCGGAAACAGGCACTTTGGTTACACCTGCCAATACGCATCTTAGGAGAATTAGCTGGTACTCAGCTGGCTGGGCGCCTCTGGATTGCAGCAGCAAACTCAGCTACCATCACCAGGCGTGTGGCATTCAGACGTCTGCTCAATGTGGCCATCAGCCTTCAAATTGTTGCTCATCTAAGTCTTTACACTCGGTATTGGAATGGAATAGAAGGTGAAGAAAACCTCTTTATAGACATTATTATGCCCAACAAGATGTATTCTCACACATATACTTTTTAATATATACATGGGATTCTCACAGAGTCTCATTTTGTAGTCCAGGCTAACCTTGAACTCTTCTTTTTCTCCTTACTGACAGGGTTTCCCTGTATACCCTTAGCTATGTCCTATACTACCTATACTATAAACACGGGTTAGCCTTGCACTAGCAGAGATCTGCAAACCACCACAGAATTATAGGTGTGCTCCACCACACCCTGCTCATCTTAATGCTTAGCTTATTAATATTTGATAACAGCAACATCCATCCGGTATCATGCTGGAGTCCTATCTCTGCTCTGGTGGGACTTACGCCACTGTAACCAGCAAAGTACACAGAGCGGGCTCACTGTCCCACTTCCCTGCCTAGGGACAGAGGTTGTATAGCCACCAGAACACCCACCACGTTCACCCAGCCCTCCCATGTATTTATCACATCCTAACTACATCGAGACATGCTTCATTCAAGCACCTCCAAATGACCACACATTACTGGATGGAGTTTAGCCTCTGACTTGCCTGATCTGGGGTCCGTGATGAGGGGGAGAGATAGCAGAGCAAAGCAGGGTTCAGTGTTGCTCTGGCCAAATGATGTCTTTTAAAAAATATTATTGTTTTTGTATATGTGTGTGTATTTATACATGCATGTGCGTCTGTGCGTGTCTGTGTAAATAAATGAATGGGCATATGTGTGTAGGTGTGTACATGGAGATCAGAGGAGGGCAGCCGGCATCCTTTTCTACTATTCCTTTGAAACAAGGCCTTGCTCTGAACCTGGGTAGGCGTTCCCTTGAGTAGGCTAGAAGCTAGCAAGTCCCAGTGATCCACCCTCAGAGCTGGGGTTGCAGGCATTCATGGGATACCTGGCTTCTTTTTTTCTTTTTTTAAATTAATTTTTATTTATATGAATACACTGTAGCTGTCTTCAAACACACCAGAAAAGGGTGCCAGGTCTCATTATAGATGGTTGTGAGCCATCATGTGGTTGCTGGGAATTGAACTCAGGACCTCTGGAAGAGCAGTCAGTGCTCTCAACCTCTAAGCCACTTCTCCAGCCCCCCTGCCTTGTTTTATGAGGACTGGGGTTTGAACTATGGTCCTCATGATGGAGCAGTAACACCTCTTACCTAGTGAGCCATCTCTCCAACTGTCACACCATGTATAAAAGTTTCAATTTGTTGCCACCCCTAAAATTTGGGCGATTTCATGGAGAGGGCTCGATTTCTAGACTCTCTTAGAAATTTAATGATCTGGTGACTGAAGTCAACGAGTCCATATAAAAGTAACCAGAGGGAGCTGAGGATAGGCTGTCCCTTTCAGAGAGGCCACTGCCTCTCAAGGGGCACATTCTCAACTCTCCATATCCCCTCCCATTCCTTATTTTAGAGGTTGCCACCCACATGCCCCTAGGGGCCCAGCCATGGTTATCAGACAGTAGCAGGGGCTGTGTGAGATGGTAAATAACTTCTGACCCTGAGCTTCAATTCTGGGTGTAAAAGAGGAAAGGCTGGGGTGGGGAGTGCCTATGCAAAGGATGGCAGTTTGTCCTCTTAAGGACCAGCAGGGTTTGGGCACAGCATGACTCTGAGGGCCGGATGTTTCCGAGACACCCCAGTTGGGACACTTGCCCGGGGCCACTGGGAAAATTACTTAGCCTTCTGAGCCTCAGTGTGATTGTCTTAAAGTGATGGACAATTCTAACCACACTGACACTATAGTGTTCCGAGGCTCAATAAACCAGGAGACACTTTTAAAACAATCAAGGAAGTCCAGCAACATTGGCTGTTGTTTTCTCACCTACTTCCTGTGGTCCGGGGTGTCCTGCTCCCACGCCTGAGTGCTGCCCAGAAAGCATGTAGGAGCTGGGTGTCTCAACAGCTGTGCCACTACCCATTGAAGAGGCCACTTCAAACATGCACAAGGTTTTGGGTTCAAACCCCAGAACTACATAAAACACAACTATAATACCAGCATTTTGGAAGGTGGACAATTGGCAGACCATCCTCAGATACACATCAAGTCGAGGCCAGCCTAGGCTACAAGAAACCCTTGATCAAAAAAGGTGTCTAAACACGTTCTTCTGAATTAAGAGGCCTAACAGGGCAGTTGTAAAGAGAGAAAACTGAGGCAAGAGAGGACCAAAAAAACAAAAACAAAAACAAACACAAACAAACAAACAAAACAAAAAAACAAACAAAAAAAAACAGTGATGTTGTGGGACAGGTTAGAAGGAAAACTATCTAGAAGCTGTGATGTGACTGAGTGGCGGAGTGCTTGTCTGTAGCATGCTAAAGATTCATGGGACCACAAGTAAGACAACATAAAACTTATGAAAGGCAAGAAAGGCATCCCCTCCAATACACAGATCCAACAGCCTGAAGGTGTTGGCTACAGAGATGCACTAAACTGAGGTCAAGTCTTATGGGAATTCAGGGAACAGGAAAGGGTGAACACCAAGCTGACCGGTGATTCGATGGGGACACTTTGACCAGGGGCTGTGACCTGGAACCAAGGGAGCTGGTCCTCCAGGGCTGACGGATGACACCTGCGGAGGACAGGGCTGAATAGTTATTCTAACCCACGCGGGTACAGCTTAGCTCTGTGCAGTGTTCTGTAATCACATGCATGGAGTCCTTGCGGAAGAAAGGCTTTGTGCCCAATTCTGCAAACAAGACGAACATTTGGAGAACTGATATCCCCGTGTGTGTGTCTTTAACTGATGAAATAGTCCATACTAGCCTCGAACAATCCCTCTGCCTCAGCATCCTGAGTGTGCGATTACAGGTACAGATCACCATCCCCAGCTCAGGAGGCAGCATGTACCCTCTACCACAAGTCTGCCCAGCCCTCAGGGGAGGCCCTCCGGAAGGTGGAGCTGATTGTTCCTCAAAGGAGACCAGATGAGTAGGAGAGCCCTATGCAAAGGGTGGCAGCAGAAATGATCTATGCTCTGCAACCCCTGAGGTCCAGGCCAAAGTCAGAGGCTGAGAAACCCATAGCAATACTTGAACGTGGGAGAGTCTGACTGTGGGGAGCCATCCTGACCAGGGAGCTGCAGGAGGCCGACTCCTGTGGGTGTCAGACACACAGTCAGAAATATCAACGTAACGATCTCTTGAAAAAGGCAATCCCTTCTACTGGTTCCTCTAAATTTTAAAAACAATATATTTGATTTTAATGTATACAAGGTTTTCTTTCGGGGGGGGGGGGGTCTTTTGTTTGTTTGCTTGTTTGTTTTGTCTGCATGCATATATGTGTGTGTGTACATACAACATGTATGTATGCCTGGTGCAGGTGGAGGTCGGAAGACAGCAGTAGATCTCTTGGAGTGGAGTCACAGAACCAAACTGGGGTGTTCGGCAAAAATCAACAAGTGCCCTTCAGAACCCCTGAGCCATTTCTCCGGCTCCGAGGGACTCTAAATGTTATCTTCAGGCGAAGTACGCTGCATAAAGATCTGTATGGCCGGCACGTGGCACAGCTCACATCTCATGGGACTTTGCTGAAGGTTTTGCTCAGCTTTGTCACACGTATAGCTTTATATGACCCACAAGAGACAGGTTAGAATAACAGAGTTTGATCAACTAGTTGGGTTTTAGCTTACAGAAGGGGCAGTCTGGACACAGGAGTCACGAAGCTCACCCTAGGCTACAACACATTTCCCTTCCCCATCTACCCTCAGTCCCAATTTTCCCTGCATCGTTGACTTTGCAAGGCCACCAAGCCCTTTCTGGAACACGGCCTGCGGCACCTTCTCCCTGTTCCTCTACCCTCGCTGGGAGCACGCTGTTCTTCCCTCCAGGCCCCAGAATGTTCTTTAGTCTGGAGAAACGGTTCAAATGGGAGTCAATCCAAGTTTGTAAATTCCAGTAAAGGCATGTGCAGAACCATGCTTAGGAGGCACATTCTCAAATTGCCTAGAAGTAAGTTTAGGTCACAAGCAAACTGGTTCCACAGCTGGGAAAGAAAGGAGCAGAGTGTGTTATGCCCAAATGGCTGCATGGCTTAAGTGAACAGCGGCTCTCCCACCAAGTAAGTCTCTTGTGAGTTTCCCACATCCCTCACCATCAAAGGATACTGGGGACAAGAGCCACAGTCTTAGAAGGCATCTCTTGGCTAAGGGTCCACCAGCAACAGGCAAACAGGGGCCTCAGGCTGGCCTGCGTTTATTCCAGAGGCTTAGAATCTTACCAAAGCCCAGGGTCCTTCACTTCAGAGCCCCGTCTTTGAAGACTGCCTTCAAGTTGCAGCCATGCAGGGTTTCCTCCCAGAAGCAAAACCATCTCCCAGTGACACCTTCAACTCTTTGCTTTTGCCACTCAAAGCTCACTAACACTCCCAAGGACACTCTGAGTCTTTGGGGCCAGCAGCCTGCAGCGCCTGCATACCCGGCCACACCATTAAGCCACAGAGGGGCCTGTGAGCAACCAAATGCCTGTACACCTGCCAGGGCCAGCAAAAGCCTGAGGGTTGACCTCATGGTCATGTGATTCTCAACTCAAATACTAAACAAGCCCTATACTTTGCCACCCCATCTTTGGCAGACAGTGAAAGCAAGTCTATTGGGGCTCCTGGCTTCCCAGGAACCATCCAGTGACCCAGGGCCACATTGGGACCAGTTATCACCCCCCCCCCCAAATCCCAGTCCTCACGTTTTCTTTCTTCCCTCACCACTACCCAGGCTTACAGTGAGATAGTGTCCTTTGGGTACCCACTGTGGCTACTGAAAGCCCCAGGGGCTGAACTCAGTATACCCCTAAACAAACTGTGCTTAATGAAGCTTATCACAGGATGGACAGCTTCTGTGCACCTGCTAAAGACCACACCACCCCCCACCTCCTCTAATTCAGTGTGGCCTCCTCTAACTGGAACCTTAGGATGTGGAGTCTGAGCCTGCTCCAGGATGAGCCTGATGGATCCACATGCTCGCCCGTTTGCTTTGGGAATCCTCACTATAACAGTCCCCACAGACTTAGGTCCCCTTGTCACCTGAGGTGCTGCTGTGAGAAAGGAAGTGGGAGTCCTGACTTTTCTCAGACTCCCGGTGTGGATGTGGGCATGCCCACACCATGCTTGTTTCAAGGTTACGGGTACCAGGTGACTTGTTCATAGCCACCATGTGGCTCTAACACTGAGCCAAGCTGGGCTTACTCAGCTGGCTAAGCCCTGTATCATTTTTTCTGAGCTGGGTCCAGTGTGTGTATGTTGGGGGTTGTGGAAAAGAGTATAAGGGACTGGCTGGGGGTGGCTTCTTGTCCCACTCGGAGGAAGTAGAGGCTGAGAGAGGCCTCACTGTCTACACACACACAGCCCACAGCATCAGGACTTCTGAAGCCCTGTCTTCAAAAACCACTTGAAGTTGCATCTGAAGAGGGTTTCCTGATGCCCCCTCCTTAGAGGTCCACAGCGTCTCCGGTACCTCTTTTAGCCCTTTTCCATATCCAGCAAGGTTCGTGAAAAGTGCCCTTCCTTTCCTAAGCTTAGGTATGTCCCTATGGAAGAGGGGAAACTGGTGTGAGACTCCCCCAAGCCACCCTCCTCTTTTCCTGGAGAGAGTACATCCAAGCTTGAAGCCTTCACGGTGGCAGAGGACAGCTGCCACCACCCCCTCCATCGTGAACAATCCCTTGTCTGGGGCCTCTGAGGGCCTTTGAGATGTTTGCTCAGCCTGTCTGTAGGTTGCTGAGCCAAAGATGTCAAGGGCCAACACATTCCTTCCAGGTAATGGAGGTCACTGGGTGAGAGGAAGCATTGGGTCCCTGGGAAGCACGGGTGAATGAAGAGATAACATGCACCCAAGGGTCTGTAGATAGAATTCAGAAGAAATCAAATCCACAAACCCTTTTCATATGAACTTGGTTTCAGATTAACTTGCCCCTAGACCAGAGTGGCTTTGAGAAGAAGCAGGACCCAGGGATTTCTAGGGAGCTGTGGGGACACTTAGAAGAGGTAGGGGACACTTAGAAGAGGTAGCACAGATGTGAAGGTGCTAAGTGGTAGATATCATCTGGTTCACCCGAGTGTTGCATGCTGGAAAGGATGCATAGAGACACTGTGTGGACACTTGGGGCCAGCGGGCAGACAGTTGGGGGTGGGGAGCAAAGCATGACCAGAGAGCCCAGAGCTGGCAGGCTTTGGTCAAAGCTCCTGCACCTAGGCTGGCAGGGAAGAAATCACCTACCTGTACCACGGTGGGTGGGTGCTGAACACCTGGAGTCATAGATGGATGGCAGGGTCCTGCCAGTGAGGAGTCATCCAGTGCCCACTTGGTGCCTGGGCCCAGAGTCTGCCACTCCTGTAGCACCAAGGGCCATGCTGAGGAGGATCTGAAAGGAGAGAGCTGTGGGAGGAAGTGGCCTGCATCCTGACCCCAGGGCAGGCTCTCAAGGGCCTGGTCCAGAGGCTACATTTCAGGCCTCTTTTCAAAAGCCTACAGGAGGTCTGAGGAAGAATATGGGAGACTGTGCAGAAGGGGGCAGGCCCTTGGGTCAGCACAATACAACCTGAAGCCAGTGAAACTCAGGGTAGGCACAGCATATGCAGGCACAGCATATGCAGGCACAGCACGTGCTGGATACACATGGACATGGCCCAGGACAGAAAACTTCTGCCAGGAGCTAAGACACCAGGCATAGACCTGCCTCCAATGGAGGAAGGCGGGTCATAGGGGTGTGAATGGGACTTTGAAGTTAGAAGAGACCTTCTGGCCAGGACTATACCTAGCATTAAGGCAGCCCCAGTCAACAACCTGTTCCAGGTTCGTCTGTATTTACTGGCTTCTGGGTTCATCCCTCCTCCTCCCCGTCCCCATCCGGTGGCCATTCTCTCCTGGGAAGAGTAGAGAGGCCTCAGACTTGGGGCAAGAGAATACAGTACCACAGATGGGGCGGGGCAGGTTGGAGAGCGGTCCAGGAACCCAAAGAGCACACAGGTAGAAGATGGAGTGGGACCCAGCTGAGGATGCTGAGGTGGCATGTGGGTGTGTGATAGGAGAGCCAAGCAGAAATGGGGGAGAAAGATAAGAGTAGGGAAAAGACTAGAGTCCGAGGTTGGGGGCAGGAGTGTGCAGTCAGGGAGAACAGAGGGATAACTTGGATGGGAGAGGGCTGTCTAGGAAGGTGAGTAGAAAGTGGAGTCTGGGAAGGTGCCAGACAATGGGCAGGAAGGAAGGTGCCAGGTAGGGAAGGAGTGAGATGATGCCAGATAGGACAAGTGGGGGAAGGCTGCCAGGAGGAGCAGGTGGGCAAGTGCTGGGCAAGAGGGTGGTGCCAGGCAGCAGGGTGCCAGACAAGGATGGGGAAGGGTGCAGGTGGAGGGAGCATAGGAAGGTATCAAGTAGGGGTGGGAAGAGAGAGTCCCAGGTGGGGATGAGGTGTCAGGGGTGGATGGGAGAAAGAGGTACTAGGTCAGGGAAGATGCCAGGCAGAGGGAATGGAGAGAGTCAGGAGGGTGGGGAGCACGGAGAGAGAGGCAAGATGTCAGTAAGGAAGAAGGAGGATGCCAGACAGGGAGGAGAGGACTGGCCAGGTAAAGGGAAGATGCCAAGCAAGGGAAAGCAGGAAATGCCAGGTGGGTAGAGAAAGGGATGCCGGCTAAGGGGAGGAGGGATGAGAGGGGAAGGGAGGAGGGATGACAGGTAAAGGAAAGGATGCTAGGCAGAGGATGCCAGGTACAGGGAGGAGGGATGTGATGTACAGGGAGGAAGGATGCCAGGCAGCAGGAAGAGGAATGCCAGGCAGAAAGAGGAAAAGGAATGCCAGCAGGAGGAAGAGGGATGCCAGGCAATGGGAGGAGGGATGCCAGGGAGCAGAAGGAGGGATGCCAGGCAGGGAAGAGAAGGGATGCCAGGCAGAGGGAGTAGGGGGATGCCAGCAGAGGCGAGGCAGCACTGCCAGCAGGGAAGGCGGGGGCGCTGGCGCAGCGCGGCTGGGCGGCGTGTTCGCCTAGGGCCGTGGGGGCCGCGCGGTGCGGGTCGCTCACCTGCTCCCTTGGGACCCCGGCCCCGGAGCGCGGCTGCCCGCCCTCCGCTCCGAGCTCGGCTCGGCTTGGCGCCTGCGCCGCTGCAGCCTGGAGCGGGGGAGGAGCAGGGAGCGTCTGCAAAGAGCTAGGCACTTAATAATGAGTTAGGGATCGGAGCAAGAAGCATTGCCCCATCCATCTGTGCTTGAGATCGTCAGCTCTGAGCCCTTGCCAGACCCATACCCAGACCCATCCGTCATAAACTTCAAGCCTATGTACAGGTATCTGAAAATGCACCTGCGTGCTCATCTTCAAATCGCTGCAAGCACTCCGTGTGTTCTCACGGCTCCACACTATGGGCGTGTGTATACACACAGCTATGTGTTCACATACAGCAGGAGCCTCATAAGTGCTGCAGGTGTTACCTACCAAGGAAATGCCCCTCCCTAAGGTAGTGTTCCCGTGCACACTATGGGAGGAAGGCTTTGATATGCTTGCAGCCTCAAGATCCAATCAAGATCTCTGGTATAGCTTAGCTAGTCCACACAAACATCAAGAAAGTCTTTCAGAATATAGGGTCAGCCAAATCTGGCTCTGGTCACTTGGTCTTCCTAGAGACCAATCTCCAAAACCCAGATCCCAACTAGCAGATTATCTGATACTCTGAAGGACTGACCTCTGACCTGCAGAGCAAATGAATTCAAGGAGCTGAGTGAAGGCTCCTTGAGTGGGAAGAAGCTGGTAAGGAGGAACCAGAGACCATAGACACAGAGAGTTAGGCTGCTGGATGCCCAGGAGCAGAGCGCCCCAAGGATATAGCAGGTAGCAGGTTGCTGTGGAAGAGGCCAAGGTCAAGGCCTTGACCTGCTCCCTTAGCTTTTCCTACCAGAGACCTGGCTACTCTGCTCACACGATGAACACTTTGGAATTTAGGCCCTGAGTTCTCTCTGGTGTGCCAACCTGGGATCCAGGGGTCTCGCAGGCATGGGCGGACCTTTCCCACCCTTTCTTTTTTCCCTTTTATTGCCTTAAAACTTTATGAAAAAATAGAGATAATAAAAAATATACCATTTAAAAAGATTACTTTTATTTGGAATTATGAGTGTGTGTGGGTGTGTTCATGTGTTCAACTGCTTGCAAAGGCAAAAAGGTGTTTGATCCCCTAGAGCTGGAATTAACAGGGGTCCTGGGAACTAAACTCAGGGCTTCTGTAAGAGCAGTACAGGACTTAACTGCTAAACTCTCTCTCTCCCCACCCCATACACACCTCCTTTTTAAAACAGGAGGTCATGTGGTCCAGCCTGGCCTCATTCTTGCTATATAGCAGAGTATGCTCTTGAACTCTTGATCCTCCTGCCTCTACCTGAGATCACAGCACTGGCACCCCATCTCTCTGACCCTTGCCTTCAGGTTGTGGCACCCCTCTTCTGTCCTCTGCAGAGCTGGAAGGGAAGCCATGCAAGCGTCTCAGTCAGGGGTACGGTGTTGGAGAGTGAGTCTGGTGAGATTTCCACAGTGCTTACAGTCCTGACAATGAGTGACTCTTCTGTCCCTCTACCACTTTGGACAGGGACTCTGTAATGGTACCATGGCACCCTGGACTGCCACACTACATCCAGCATTTGACACCAAATAAGAGGTAGGTTGAGGGACTTGGGCCAGCATCATGCCAGAGATGCAAGTACTTGGTGAGGCAGGTAAGGGGGACCAGGCTGGTGTCAGACAGTCGGGGTGAAGCTGGACCCCAAAACGCTGCATTTAAGTAAGAATTTGTGAACAACTTGATTTCCATCAGCACAAAATAAATCGGATCCTGTCAGCCGAAAAACAGGCATAAATAGGTGCCTGGAAGACAAGTCACTTAAGGACATATCAAGAAGAAGATATATATTGATCTAGAAGGATCTCAGCTACAAGTAAAGAGCGAGGAAAACAACAGGTACAGGACAGCGTGTAAAGAATAATAACATCTGTGAGTGTGGGCATGGGCAAGCATGTGTTTTATGTGCAAGCACACATATGACTTGTGTGCTTATGTGTGTCACATACAGTCTGTGCATATGCAAAGTACTCCTCCAGAAAGATGAAAAAAGCAGGCCACAGTTTGTCACTTTCTTTTCTCTTTTACATTTATTTATTTATTCATTTATTCTCTCTCTCTCTGTGTCTGTCTGTCTGTGTGTGTGTGTGTGTGTGCATGCACACGCACACACGTGTCATGGTATGTCTATAGAGAGAGGTCATTGAAAAAAGTCTGTGAATCAGTTTCTCTCCTACAATGTAGAAGGGCTCAACCTCAAGTCAACAGGATAGGTAGCAGAGACCTTTACCTTCTGATAGCACTGCTTCCTTCCTTCCTTCCTTCCTTCCTTCCTTCCTTCCTTCCTTCCTTCCTTCCCCTCTTTCCTTCTGAAACAGGATCCTATGTAGCACAGGATGGACTCAGAATTGCTATGTATTCATTAGGTTTATTTCACCAGAACTGTCTGTTTGATTTTTGTTTTGTTTTATTTGCCATACTAGGGATCAAACTCAGGGTCTCACACTCTCCAGTGAAACAGTCCCCACCTCCTCCGGTTCTCACTAGCAGTTACACAGCTTTGACAACTGTGTAATGATAGCCTCACTTGCTTGAAACCCCACCCCTCAGATTTACTCATCCATTCCTCTCTCCCTCTCCCAAGTCCCTGGCAACTGTTAATCTTTCACTTTTCCATAAGCCAGTCGAACGCTATCGCACGGTGCTTTCCTGGGCTCTTTCATGTCACAATGCAAGTGTCCATTTTGCTATTTGTTTATCTATTTAAGACTGAAATAAAATTCTATTGCATATACCTACCTCTGTTTGTTGCTTATGTTCCTGTGTACCATCAAGTTAGCTCAAAAGTTCTGGCTGATCATGAATCCTCCTGAAGGCGTCTAGACTCACCAGGCTCTCCTGTGGCCTCTGACCTGATTCCATCACAATGGCTCCCCACCATCACCTGGGATGTGCCTCACTTCTCTTCTGTAAATTTGGTAAAAGAGTTTGGTGTCGGGATGGAGAGATTGCTCAGTGGTTAGAGCACTGACTGCTCTTCCAGAGGTCCTGAGTTCAGTTCCCAGCAACCACATGGTGGCTCACAACCATCTGTAATGAGATCCGATGCCCTCTTCTGGTGTGTCTGAAGACAGTGACAGTGTACTTATATGTAATAAATAAATAAGTCTTAAAAAAAAAAAGAGTTCAGTGTCTTTATCAATACAATCATTTGGAGTCAAGCAATGGAGCTCACTGTAAACAAAACGAGCCAAAGTGTTTCTGCTCACTTGAAATTTATCAGATGAGAGAGATGGGTAAGAAGCAATATGTGAGCAATAAGGAAAAATATGTGACCTGTCCACCATAGCCATGCAAGACTGGTTCAGTACTCAAAGCTCAGTTCAGGGGGTAAGGGTAAGTTAACCAAAACTACCGATGTATTAAGACCCTTTTGCAAACCCACTACTTTGTAAGATAATTTTAAAATATAATAAAAAAAAAAATCAGGTGTGGTGATGTAGCTCTTTAATCTCAGCACTCAGGAGGCAGAGGCAGGTGGATCTCTGAGTTTGAGGTCAGCCTGGTCTTTCCAGTATGGGCAGGGATATGCAAAAACAAACAAAAAACCCCAACAAAAACAAAACCAAGCCTGTCTCTGATATATACCATTATGGAAGCCAGCAGGGAGGATGTTTTCAGGTTGGTTCTAGCTTTCTAGCTTGATTTTATAGTCCTGCACCTGCATCTAAAGGTATGGTATCCTCAGAAATAGGGTCTTATCATTTATTTATAGTAGGCAACCAAGAGTAACAACAATAGCCTGATACACACACACACACACACACACACACAAGTGGCTTGAACACAGGTACCCTACATGAATGGATAGTGCTTCCCCCAGAAGACATAAGCTACAAATGAAAATCTCAGGTATGAGACACATCTCTATGAATTATTGGTCAGGGAGGCCCCAGAGCATTCATGTTTATACCCCTGCATTAATGCTGCTGATAACCTCGGTCAGGAAACCTTCCCTCTACAACGGCAGCAGTCAGTGTAGAAATTCATAGCTGTCCAAAGAGCTGAGAGAGAATAAATGACTACCGAGTTCTCAGGCCTGGGTTTGAGATGTATACTGCCACCAGCCTCAGCTCGTGTAACATTACAGAAGATGAAGATGGGGAAAAGGAAGCCAGAGGACAAGGCTGGGAAGTGCTGTTGTCTGGGTGCGACGTGGCCATTGCACTTGTGGCCCACGAAGTTACTGTTATCTGCACAAGCAAGAGCAGGCAATATTCCTGCAGGCCGTGCCAAATGAACGAGAGTGAGAGCCTGCAATGGGGAAAGGGTGTCGGAGGTAGATAGGATGAACATGTGTTGTGGACTTGTATGAAATTGTCAAAGAATAAAGAAAAGGCATTTTTAAAACTCAGTCAATTCGATTCGTCACAGTGAATGAACTCAAGAAGAAACAGATTTCATCAACCAATGCAGGATTCGGAGTCAACAAACTTCAACATCCATTCACAGTAAGAACACAGTTAAAACTGGATGTGTGGTGCTGGTGCATGCCTTTAATCCCAGCGTTTGGGAGGCAGTGGCAGGCAGATCTCTGTGAGTTCAAGGAAGGCCTATTATATAGACAGTAAGTTACAGGACAACCAGGGCAACACAGAAACCCTGTCTCAAAACAAACAAACAAAAGCACTCCAGAAAATGCAGAAAGAAGACAACTTCATCAACTTAAGGGCAGCTGCCAAAACCCATGAGCTGACACCAAACTGAGCTCTTTCTCCTAAAAGCATGGCTGACTATTATTTACCTCTATTGAGCAGCGGGCCAATATAACAAGGCTGGAAAGGGGACCAAGACAAGGGCCAGGAAGAAGAAATAGAAGTGTCCCCATCTGCAGATCATACTGTGGAACAGGAAAGCCCTATAGGTCTGCAGAAGGACCTAATGAGAAACTCATCCAAGCCCAGGACATAAAAGCCTGCAAAATTCACTTGGTATTTCCATACCCAAGAAAGACCAACTGGATCCTAGAGTTGAAATGTTAATTCTCCCTTTAATTGCCAAGGATGATGAAACATTCCGTTCAGGTTTGTCAGGACACACACAGGACTTGTCTGTTGACCACTCTAGAGAATGAAAGGAAGCAAAAAAAACCTCCACCATGGAGTGGCAGAGCTCCCTGCTTTGAGAGATTCAGTATAGGGAACATGATGATTGTTCCCAGTCCGATACTGAAATACAGGTTTTTTTAAAGGCAGGGTCTCGTGTAGCCCAGGCTAGCCCCCAGGTCATTTATGTAGCCAAGGATGGTTTTGAAGTCCTTGACTCTTCAACCCTCCTTGGTTAAAATCTTGGTGAGCTGTAGATTTTCCTGAAGCTGTTTGTATTTTAATGCTAATTCCACTTCCCCAAGAAGGGCTGATTAGTCACGTGACTCCAACTGAACCATCCCATTTTAATTAGTAAAATAAAGAAAAGCCAGTGACTGGGCGGGGCGAGGGAAGTAGAGAGGGCTGAGAGTTCTGAGGAGGTCAGAGGACAGAGGGTGAAGATCGTGGTGGCATAATGGAGGTTCCCCAGCACCAGCTGGACCCAGGTGATATTAGTTGGCATTAAATAGCTATGACAATTAAGGATGTTATAGGTCTTCTTATATGAAGAGCAGTTTGCATCTTTGTTTATTTGATGCAATCTTGTTGTGTAGAGGGTTTGTGGATTGAGAGTTGAACATATAAACATGTATGAAAAGCTATCAGGCTGTAGAGTTGTGTTTGTGTGGGATTTTGGGGTACAGAAATACCCCGGGACAGAGGCAGAGAACAGGCGGTAGTAAACCGCCAAGGGAAGGGAGTTGCATAGATCAGTTGGACCATGGTGGCTCTGACCAGGCTCCAGAGGTGCGCACGGCTCCGTATCAGGGTCGGGCCTGAGGAGCGAGACCTCAGGGCTGGTAGAGAGATAAACCGATTTCTATTTTTTAATATTTACTGCAACAGTGAGCATTTTTGTAGAAATAGAGAAAATTCTAAAATGAAAGATGGAGGAAGGGGAGAAATGGCCCAGCAGTTAACAGCACTTGTTGCTCTTCAAGAAGACCCAGGTTCAGTTCCTATCATGGTGACTCCTAACCGTGCATATTCCAATTCCAGGGAATATGATGCCCTCTTCTGATTCCCATGAGCACTGGGCATATGTAAGGTGGGCAGACACACATGCAGGTAAAGCACCCATATACATAAAAACAATGAAAAAAATCTTAAGAAAAGGGAAAGAAAAAGGAACAGATACAATAAAAACAAAAGAATAAAGTAGCATCAGTGAGACAGTTCAGAGGTAAAAAGCCCTTGTCTGGCAAGCTGGTGCCTGAATTCAATTCCTGGAATCTATGCAGAGGAGGAAGAAGGGAACCAACTTCAAAACAGTGTCCTCTCACCTCCAAATGTGCGCTTGGCACACATGTCCACATATATGTATCATGTGCACGCACAAACACACACATTTAGTTGTGAGTCTACCCTTTAGTGTCTGAGCCATCTCTCCAGCTGCCCTCCCCACATACAGTAAAAGAAAATTAAATGAATACCACTGGAGGACTCATGCTACCCCGGGCTGATGGTTATTGCTCGAGCATCCCCTTCAGAACGCCGGGTGCTTGGCAGAGAGGTGGACACAGATGAATGGAACAAAGCAAAGCGCCCAGGGACAGACTAGCAAATATGCCCATCTGAGCTGAAGAAGGATCCTAAAGTTATCAATAGAGGAAAGTCAGAATGAGCACACACCCTAAGTCAGAGTCCCCCTGGGCTCTGTAAAATGTGGACTCAGCAGGTCACAATCTAGTGCAAAAGAGAAAACATATGAGACTTTTAGACACAGATATTCTATCAACTGCACCTTTGAGACCAGGGCTCAGTGAAGAACTCCTAGACTTGATTGGGTAAGCAACAGATTTTCATTAAATAGAAAGTTTGTTACAGCATAAAAGAAAAACGTGCTGGATAGTGGTGCAGGCCTTTAATCCCAGCACTAGGGAGGCAGAGGCAGGATGGTCTGTTTGTGTTTGAGGCCAACCTGGTTTACACAGTGAGTTTCAAGACAACCAGGCCTTTACAGAGAAACCCTGTCTTAAAAAACAAAAACAGAGCTGGAGAGATGGCTCAGCCAGTAAGAGCTCTGACTGCTCTTCTAGAGGTTATGAGTTCAAATCCCAGCAAACACAGGGTGGTTCACAACCATCTGTAATAAGACCTGATGCCTTTCTCTGGTGTATCTGAAGACAGCTACAGTGTACTCATATAAATAAATAAATAGTATAAAAAAAAAAAAGAATGAAAGAAAGTGAAAATCAGAAATAAAAACAAAAAGAAAAACCAAAAACCAAACCAAACAAAAACAAAACTACTAGAGAGACACAGTCACTGCTACCACAGGGACATAGCCCTGTAAGGCCAGGTGGTGAGCTCAGCCTTACCACCCTGGGCAGAGCAGTCAGCCTTGTCACTAGAACACCAGAGATGTGATGGACTTTGGTCAGAGAGTGTGACAGTCTTATTATGACTAAGAACTTGTTAACCCAGTGTGTGCAATCCTGAGTGTCCATCACAAATAAATGAAACCTCACATCACCCCCAAACCTGCCTATGAACATGTTCATAGTAGCTTTGTCCAGGATAGCTCCAAACTGGAGAGGACCCAAGTGTCCTTCAGTGGGAGAATAGACAGTTGTACTCACAGGCTGAGGAACATTACCCTGCTAAAAAGGAACATTCTAATGCTGCACGCAGCTTCGAGAGGGAACCTCAGGACAACCGAGAGCTGGTTTCAATCTTTTGAGTTATTGAAAAGTGTGAAGAAAAAAAAAAGCCAAGTAAGTAAGAAGAAAAATCACACACTGCATGATTCCATTTATATATCATTCTTGAGATAGCGAAATTATAGAGATAGGGAACAGGTTAGTGGTTGCCAGGAGTGCAGACAGGGTGGCATGGAAGGAAGGAGAATGGAATCCTGGGAAATAAAAGCCTGTCTACACTGCTGAGCTAGGCTGATGCTGGCTCCTGAAGCCTTGCGCACATCCCAACACCCAGTACCTGCCTATGCCGTCTATTTTGGAAAGGTCTCTGACTTGTTACTAAGCTAAACTCTGGAGAGAAGAAGATCCTGGCTTACCTGAATGAGCTCTAAATGCCGTAAGAGTTCTTATAGAGAGAGCACAGGGCTGAGGGGCTGACTCAGTTGATAAAGTACTTGCCTCACAAGTCTGGGGACCTGAGTAGGACTCCCAGAATCCATATAAAAGATCAAGTACGGTGGCACACACTTGTAATCCAGCAATGGTGAGATAGGAACGGAATACGTAGATCCCAGGAAGCTTGCTGCCAGCTAGACTGGACCTTGTTTCCAACAATAGGTGGAAGTTGCCTGAGAAACAACACACAACAGCTTCAACACACAGGTATACACACACACACTCACAAACTCACACAGGTGGAATGAAGACAGAACACAGAAATGGGCCATACCTGAAGCTGAAATGGGTAAGGGACAGGCTCTGCCCTTGAGCCTCTACAAGAAGCACAGCATTGTCTATTCCTTGACTCCAGTTACCTGGTTCATGGCCATTACGGTAGCCACAATGAACTCACTTGAGCATACGGTCAACAATGTAGCTGAAATATGTTACTGTAGTTTTGCAAGGGGTTATCATTGGGGGACACGCAATGGGTAAAGACACACAAGATTGCCCATGTTCTCTCATGATTGCATATGAATCCACAATTATTTCAAAATACAAACATCCAATAAAAAAATGAGCCAGGGGACTTGGGGATGTAGCTTTGTTGGGAGAGTGATTGCCTATTTGCATGAAACCCTGTTTCTGATACCCATGACTGTATAAACTAGCATGATCTTACCCACCTGCAATCCCAATACCCAGGAGGTAAAGACAGGAGAATTAGAGGTTTAAGGTTATTCTGGGCTACAGTGAGTTCAAAGGCAAAGCCACCCTAGGCTATATTAAACCCTATATAAGAATACAGACAGCTGTGCATGGGCTCGACAGTTAAGCACACTTCTGTACAACTGGAAGTACCTGGAGTTGGGATTCCAGCACTAATGTAACAAACTGGGCATCCTGTGTGTGCCTGTGACCTCAGCTCCCCAGTGACAGCAGGAAGACAGCTGGGGCTTGTTGGCTTCCTGTCTGGAGGAGAAATGAGAGCCCAGGGTTTGGGAGAGACCTTGCCTCAAAGGAATAGGTGGAGAGTAATAGAGGAGAGACACCTGACACCTTCTTTGTCCCCGTACCTGTACACACATGTGCACACACAATTTCAAAGACAATAGGTAGATAAATAATAAAGCAAGGAAGGGTGGGAAAGGTTTACATTTTCTTTCTTTCTTTATTTTTAGACAGGGTCTGTAATTTCCACTGACCTGGAACTTGCTGAGTAGACCGATCTAACCTCAAAATCAACAAGATTTGCCACTGCATGTGCCAGCACAATGGGCTTGGGAGGGACAATTTTGTATGTGTGTGTTTGTATACGTGTGTAGCTCTGTAGACCAGATTGACTTTGAATTTATAGAGATCCGCCTGTTTCTGCCTCCCAGGCGTTAGGATTAAAGGAGTGCTTCAGCACTGGCCAGGCTTTGGGTTTGTTTTGTTTTGGGAGGAAAGATTTTATATGAATTAGGGAAGGACTAGCAGTGGTTTCTTGGTGTGCTGGGTTTGTTGTTAGAAGAAACTGTGTCTTCTGGGCCAGAGGAAGTGTCTGATTCCCTGGAGCTGGAGTTTCAAGTGGTAGTGAGCTGCCTGAAGTAGGTTCTGGGAACTGAACTGTCGCTTTCCATCTGCCTACCTGGCTGTTGCTTCCCTCAAGAAAGGGAGCCGAGGTCAAACTCTTGAAACAACCAGGAGATGGAGGAGCTTACAGGTGCCAGTGGTGTGACCCGTAGAGAAGACAGGTGCAAACCCCGCCCCCAGACTTCCCCAGCCCTCTGGTGATCATTTTCCTCTCTAATCAGCCACATCCATCTTTGTTTATTGACTAGATCAGCGTTTTGCAAAGTAGCTCAGGTTAGCCTTGAACTCACCACCTAGGACTAGGACGCCAGTTTTAGTCAGATCTCTTACACAAGCAGGTATGTGAAGAGTTCTGTAAGTTGTCTCAACAAATTAGCCAAGGAGGAGGGGCAGAGGAGAGATGACGTGTAGCTGGTCAGTCCGAGCTCAGATGGAAGTGACAGCCTGGGACTTCCTGTTAGCATCGGAAACAGGGCAGTCTTGTGGGACTGACCTCTCCAGCCTCTGACACTGTATCCTGGTAGACTGTATGCTTTCTGTTGCTCTGAGAAAATAGTCTGACAAAAGCGATTTGGAGAGCTAGACAGTAGCGGTACATGCCTTTAATCCCAGCACTCTGAGAGCAGAGGCAGGAGGGTCTCTGTGAGTTCAAGGCCAGCCTGGTCTAGAAAGTGAGTTCCAGGACAGCCAGGGCTACATAGAGAAACTCTGTCCTGAAAAACAAACAAACAAGCAAACAAAGCAACTTGGAGGAAGAAGGGTTATTTCAGCTCACAGTTTTTAGTCCATCATGGAAGGATGCCCACGGGCCTGCTTCCCCTTCCTTGCTCAATTTGCTTTCGTCTAATTTCCAGACTGTCCAGTCCTTGACTGGCGGTGGCACCGCCCACAGTGGGCTGGGCTCTCTCATGTCAATCAACCTTCAAGAAAAACGCCCCAGAGGCTTGTCTAAAGGCCAAAGTAACAGAGCTTCCCATTTCTCAGGCAACTTGACAAAGAAACTAGCCACACCCCAGTGTCAGTCGAGGACCCCAGAAGCTGCACAGAGGTAGAGAGCCGCCCAGCCGACCTGTCATGGTGCTTCGGCCGCTGTTAAATAGACAACAGCCTTGTGCTTTTAGCCCAGATGTCCCTGAACAGGAGAGGGCGGTGCTGGCATACCGTGTGGTGAAGACTGCCCTACAGTACAGCGGGACTGACTGTGCACCCACACAGGAGGCTGTATTTTCTGGGAAAGTGCTCCTCCAGCCCACTAAGCAGAGCTCAAGGTTCTGGGGAGGGGGAGCAAGCATTTGTAAGATGGTTATATGGAGAAATGCTGAATGAGGCATTTCTACCCCCAGCCCTGACCCTTGGCTGCTCTGGCTTCTAGATGGGTGTTCCTGGCCCCTCTCTTCAAATCTTTAACAGCTCTACCTGGGCTTAGTCTCAGAGCAACGAAATGAGTGTCTCCTGAGGTATATCCTGTTCATGACCAGACTGGGAACTCTGCTGTGGACGAACAAGCCAAGTAGAGCTCTAAGGTCTCTTAGGAGATTCATAATGTAAGACTGGTGGATTCCAAGGGCATAAACTCATTGCCACATGCATTTTCCCATCATGAATTCTTTGGTTGGAGATGATGTGCGAGTTACCATGACAACATATAGGGCACTCTGAAAATCTTCAGATGGTGGTGCTGACAGGCTGTGTAAGTAGGGAGATTGGGGGTGCCTTCATAAAGGAGCGATACAGTCGCCACCAGCCGGTCCCTGGATGGCTGGTTCCTTCTCTTGTGGAAGGTGCAACATCCAGGCTTCACCTGATGACTTCTGCTCACCTGTAGCAATCTGGGGCCTTACCTCTGTAAAACCCAGTGAAGGGGTTACGTGACAGAGGGAAGGGGCTGAGTGACAGTCACAAGAGAAAAGTGACCTCGTGACACTGACTGCTGGATGCATAGAGCATAGAAAACCTGCACTTCCGGGTATTTCCACAGTAACCTCCATGTGTTTCTCCTCCGGCTTCTGTCTGCAGCCATCTGGTCACAAAGTTCCTGACCATTCTGTCACTCTGCTGCCCGCTGCTCACCAGTAGAACCACACCCAGGCCTGCTTATCTCTAAAGCAAGCCACAGCAGTAGTGGCAGATTCAGCAGGAGGAATTCAGATTCCGGGGACTCCTCCATGTAGGCATGCAGCTCCATCCGGTGCTTTTATGTTGTGACACAGTTGGGTTCGGTCTTAGGGTTTTACTGCTGAGAACAGACACCACGACCAAGGCAGCTCTCATAAGGACAACATCTAATTGGGGCTGGCTTACAGGTTCAGAGGTTCAGTCCATTATCATCAAGACAGGAACATGGCATCCAGGCAGGCGTGCTGCAGGAGGAGCTGAGAGCTCTACATCTTCATCTGAAGGCTTCTAGCAGAATATTAGCTTACGGGCAACTAGGATGAGGGTCTTAAAGCCCACACCCACAGTGACACACCTACTCCAACAAGGCCACACCTCCTAATAGTGCCACTCCCTGGCTGAAACAAATACAAACCAGGACAGGTTCTGTCCTCTGTTGAGTAGGAACTCCCAAGAAGCCAGGTCGTGAGTTGAGGAAGAAACAGATGCTGTTGGCATCTGAACCACTGACCCAGATTTATTTGTGCCTTTTGCTCGAACATAGTCTTACAGGTGTGGTTGTCTTCACGAATGCCATGCAAACTGCACATACCTGCTCTGTGATTTAGAGGACCAGAGGACTCTCTACGTGACAAGCAGCCCTGCCCTACCGGTACTTGCAGCCCCAAGAACCCTTTGTTCTTTGTGGGGTCTGGGTTCAGATCTTCCCATCCATTTAACCTTCCTAAGGCTCCTTCCCAGGGCTTATCTTTATCATGTGGCCACGTATCTATCTAATTCGGCTTTCCCTTCCCCCAAATAAACCCCTGAATACTGATCTCTCTATGAAAATTCTGTTTGTTTGCTTAAATCTTCATGGGCATGGTGGCATCAGTCTATAATCTTAGCCTGAGGCTGAGGCAGGGGGATTTCCTGAGTCAAGAGTCTGAGGCCATCTTGAGCATAATGAGATTTTTTAATTTAAAATTTTTAAAATGAATTAATTAATGCTACAAGGTCTTACCATGTAGTCTTGGTTGACCTAGAGCTTGCTTCGTGGGCCAGGGTAGCCTTGAGCTCCTGGATACTGAGCATGCTTCAAGTATTGGCATGTGCCACCATATCTAGCCTTTTTATTTATGTGTTTTTATTTTTAATTTGCGGTCTTTTCATGTTTTCACCTGTGTGTTTCCTCTCTTTTGGTGTTAGTCTTTGATGTTGGCTTTTGTCAGTGTGTGACAGGCAGTATGGGACAGGGTGTGGCTTTCACTGTATTCTACTTAGAGGTCATATAGGACTTCATATCTTTCTCTGGCTTCATATCTTTCTTTTAAAAAAAGATTTATTTATTTAATGTATGTGAATATACTGTTTCAGAAACACCAGAGGAGGGCATCAGATCTCATCACAGATGGTTGTGAGCCACCATGTGGTTGCTGGGAATTGAACTCAGGACCTCTGGAAGAACAGTCAATGCTCTTAACCGCTGAGCCATCTCTCCAGCTCCATATCTTTCTTTATGATTTAAGAGTTCTTTTTTTCTGTAAGTGTGTGTGTGTGTGCATGTATGTGCTTCTCTGTGTGTGTATACTCAGGTGCATGTGTGCTTGTATGTAGACAGCAGAGATCAGCTTTAGCTCTCTTCCTCAGTCACCCCTACCTTGGTTTTTGGAGACATGGTCTCGCACCAAACCCAGGTTCAGTGTTTGCTTGGACTCACTGGCCAGTGGACTCCAGGGACACCCAGCACTGGGGTTTCAGATGCCGACACAGCCAGCCTTTCTGTGAGTAGGTGCTGGGGATCCAGATTCAGGTCCTCAGCCTGCACGGCAGGCACTTGGCCAACGCAGCATCTTCCCAGCCCTGTGTTTTGAAAATTCTTGGCAGCTATTTTTTTATACACCACTGTATCACTATCTTTCTGCTGTGCCTGGAACACCAGTATTGTGAAAGCAGACGTCCCCTGAGTTCCCCCACTTCTCAATCTGCATATGATTTTCTCCTGTGTGTATGTGTGTGTGTGTGTGTGTGTGTGTGTGCTTACAGAGTCATATGGATAGAAAATGGAATCTGGACACCAGGCTTTCAGGGTGAGGACTTCTCCATGCTGACCCATCTTGGTGCCCATCTTGGCTGCATCTTTGGAGCAACCACATCTTTAATACTGACTTACTGTTAACAGACAGACTCTCTTATTTGTTCTTTCAGTGTACTATTCAGCCTTCTAGAGTCTTAATTTCAGTTATTATGTTTTTTAGTTTATTAATTTATTTATGTTTTTAAACTCCTTTATTGATTCTTTGTGAATTTCCCATCATGCACCATAATCCCACTCACCCCCGAAGTCCCTCCAGATCCACCCTCCACCCTTTTTCACACAGTGGAAGCTTTGTCGGTGTCCCGCAGTATACCGCTTTGTTACACATCTTTATTTACAAATGTTCACTGCAGTGAGTCATTGGTCTGGTTGGAGGCCTCTGGATTCTGCTACACCATCAATACTGGATTCTCACTGGGATTCCTCTCAGATGTCCCGTTGTCGTCCTGTGTCATGGAGATCCTATGGCGTTGGTTCTGGAAGACCAACTCCATTACAAGCTCCAGTAGTTCATGGATGGGGGGCATATTGGGGTGAGCCAACTTAAACTCCTGGATCCGGGCCTGGGTGGTTGTTGGGTTTGTCAACCTGCCACCTCTCCTGTCCGGCCACTAGGGGGAGCTCTCCCAGTCTGCCCAGGTGAGAAGTGGGGTCAGCTCAGCTTAGTCCTCAGACATCAACATGGCTCCAGGCGGTAGCCCAGAACACAGAAATCCTCATGATCTTTTGTGGTAGGTGACATGCAACACAGACATCTATACAGACCCCTGCTGGGACAGGGACACTGACCCAGACATGGCCTGGACGTTACCACGACCTCAGGTGGCCACACAGGGCTACCTAAGGCAGGCTGTTTCTCACCTCCGCCACATCTCCAGGTCGCCCTCTCTGCAGGGCACAGACTGACTGCTTCTCTTCCTTCTCCAGATTCCAGCCCATCATACGGCCATGTTCCCCACCCCCAGCCCACCAGCACCATGTGGCAGGGGGCAGCCCTTTCTTAATTCACTTTTCAAAGCTCAAGTTTCTAGTAAAGTTAATCTTCTCTCCTATTTTCTTTTTAATGAATCTGCTGGGCGGCAGTGATAGTGCACATCTTTTATTCCAGCACTCAGAGGCAGAGACAGGCCAGTCTCTGAGTTTGAGGCCAGCCTGGTCTACAGAGAGAGTTCCAGGATGTCCAGGGCTCCACAGAGAAAAGTTGTCTACACAAATTTTTATTTTTGTTATTTTAAATTATGTGTATGTATGTGTCTGTCTCAAATAAATAAACAAAAGGGGATGGTGCCTGAGGAATGGCATCTTGGTGTGTCCTTTGACTTCTCTATTTATGTGTGCACATATGCATCTGCACACACGTGTGCAAACACATGCAAGGTCGCATATGCATGCATGTAAATTCACTTTAAATGTAAGTCTTCTTAAATTTTTATTTATTTATATAACTGTGTAGGAGAACTCATGTGTATGGGGGGAGTTAGGGGACAATTTTGTGTTTTGGTTTTTTTTTTGTTTGGTTGGTTGGTTTTGTTTTTTTTTTTTTTTTTTTTTTTTTTTGAAACACAATTTCTCTGTGCAGCTCGGCTGTCCTAGAACTGTCTCTTCCTGTAGACCAGGCTGGCCTTGAACTCACAGAGATCTGCCTGCCTCTGCCCCCTGAGAGCTGAGATTAAAAGCATGCATCATCACCAATTGGCCAAAAAGTTCCTTCCACTATGTGGCTCCTGGGGACTGAATTCAGGTCATCAGGCTTTGCAAAAATGTCTGTATTTGCTGAACCAACCCACTGGCCTACACACACACACACACACACACACATACACACACACACACACACTGTAGATGGGGAGGTGGCTCAGTGGTTAAGAACACTGACTGATCTTCCCAGGTTCAATTTACATCACACACATGGTGGCTCACAACCATCTGTAACTCAAGCTCCAGGGGATCCAACACCTTCTTTTGGCTTCTCCAAGCACCAGGCATGAGGGTAGTTCACAGACATACATGTAGATGAAACATCTACACCGATAAAATGAAGTTTTATTCATTCATCTTACATTTATTCAAATGTAAGATGTATTCATTCCTATTGTATTTGTATGAGTGTTACTTGCATATATGTCTGTGTCACATGCAAGCAAAGCCCCTGGAGGCCAAAAACAGGATTTGAACTCTAGAACTGGAGTCACAGGTGTTGGGGCTGGCAATAGAGCCTGGGTCATCTGCAAGAGCTCTTAACTACTGGGCCACATTTCCATGCCCTATTCTCAAACAACTTTATTTTAACTTTATTTTCTCTTTTTCTTTCTTCTCCTCCTTCTCCTTTTCCTCCTCCTTCTCCCCCACTCTTCTTCCCCCTCTCCCTTCTCCTCCCCCCACTTTTTTTTTTTTTTTTTTTTTTTTTTTACATAGGGCCTGACTGTATAATCAAGGTAGCCAAGTCACCTTGAACTTGTGACTTTCCCATCTCAGGGTCTGAGTTCTGGGATTACATGTGCTCACCATTATACCACACTGAGTTACAGTTTTATTTTAAGATGTGTGTTCACTAACTCTAATGTCTAGATCACCTGTGAGTCCACTGCTAGTTTTTACTCTTCTTCTGGTTTTCTGTAATCAGTTATTGGTTTTGATATATTTAGTGTTTTATTCTATTAGGTTAATTGAGAGATAATTGACATTCACCAAATTGAAAATATTTAAGGACTGGAGAGATGGCTCAGTGGCTGAGAGCACTGACTGCTCTTCCAGAGGTCCTGAGTTCAATTCCCAGCAACCACATGGTGGCTCACAACCATCTGTAATGGGATCTGATGCCCTCTTCTGGTGTGTCTGAAGACAGCAACAGTGTACTTATATATATAATAAATAAATCTTTAAAAAAATATTTAAAATATACAATGTGATGATGTTGACCATCATCATAATTGTGATGGTTTGTATATGCTTGGCCCAGGAAGTACCACTGTTGGGAGGTGTGGCCTTGTTGGAGTGGGTGTGGCCTTGTAGGTGTGGGCTTTAATTACCTCATCCTGTTTGGGGGCCAATATTCTCCTAGCAGCCTTCAGATGAAGATGTAGAACTCTCAGCTCCTCCTGAACCATGCCTGCCTATATGCTGCCTTGATGATAATGGACTGAACCTCTGAACCTGTAAGGCAACCCCAATTAAATGTTGTCTTTAAAAGAGTTGCCTTGTCTCTTCACAGCAGTAAAACCCTAAGACAGTAGTCTAGGTGGAGACTGATTCCAATCAAGATGGAGACTTTAACCAATCAGGATGAAGATTGAATCCAATCAAGATGGAGACTGAATCCAATCAAGATGGAGGCTATCTACTATGCCCTCAAGTTTTCTTGTGTCTTATGGTGATCCATCTACTTCCTCTCCCATAGTCTCTAATAATCCAACTGAATTATCATGATAGCAAACAAATAAATCACCTGGTACCACTTTTCATTTTAGTCCTTCCAGTCAGCATTATTTGGTAAGTCACTGTGTAGCTGTACGTATCAATAGCTTGTTTTTATTGCTGATTACCACTCTACTATGTTTTTGCTTTTGATGGAAACGTGAGTTTAGAACTATTTTAAAAGAGTCACTATGATGTTCTCATACAAGTCTGTTTGTAGAATTGCATCTTCATGTCTCTTTTACATGTTAAAATGTTCCAGAAGTCTCATAGGATAAAGGCTCCATGCCAACTGATGGGCTTTGGGGACATAATTGGATCATAAGGGCTATGACCATATCAGGGGACTAAGCCATTTATGACATCATAGTGAATGAGCTGTTCAAGGTAGGGCGTAGTTGGAGACCATAGGTCACAGGGGAATATAATGTGACTTAGAAGGTGCATCTTGTCCCTGGTCCCTCCCTCTCTGTCTCTGCTTCCTGGCTGTTATGAGGTGAGCTCTTTTCATCTACCATGCCCTCACCTCACTACAGGTGTAAGAGCAAAGTGCCTCCAGAGCATGATTAAGTCTCCGACACCATGAGCGAAGAGAACCCTGCCTCCTCTTGAGTTGAGTCAGGCACTTTGTCACAGTGAAGCAAGTGGCTTACAGTGTTGCCCTTCGCTTTAAAATTACCAGCCTCCTCTGGAGGCATCTCTTGGGGGTGATTAGTTACCCTGGATGGACCCTGTGTCTTTACATCTTGTTTTCATTTTAACTTGTTTCCCCCAGGGCTAGAGATTGAACCCAGAACCTCACACATGCTGAATAAGCAGCCCTACGGCCCAATTAATATTCTTAACCCTTAAAAAAAAAGCCCCAAAACTACTGATTTTGGATGAAAAGATGGGTCAGTTGGTAAAATGCTTTCCAGGCAAGCATGAGGATCTGAGTTTCCCACGTTGAAAGCCATGTGATCCCCTCACCGGGAAGGCAAAGACAGAAGTCCCTGAGGCTTGCAGGCCACCAGTCTAGTCCAGTTCATAAGCTCCAGATCAATGACAGATCCTGTCTTCTAAAATAAGGTGGAAGTCAACCGAGGAACAAATTTAATGTCAACCGCTGGCCTCTACACACATGCACATACTATCTCCAAAAGATAAAGACTATGGGTGTGTGTGTGTATACATATACATATAAGTATATATATATTGTATTATATGATTGTGTTATATAATTTAATATAATACATAATGTTATATGTAATAACATTATATTATACATATGTTATAATGTATACATGTATATTATATATAATGTATCTATTATGTCATATAATATATCATGTCATATATTACAGAACATAAAATATCATATTATATAATACTATAATAATAAATACATAATCTATATTTATATATAGGATCACTCTGTATAGGTCTGACTGGCCTAGAATTTGCCATATAAAACAATCTGGTCTTGAACTCACAAAGATCCACATGTCTCTGCCTCCTGGGTTCTGGGATTAAAGACTCCCATCACCATACCTCGCACTTCTTTTTTATCATATATGTGTGGTCAGGGCTGGGAATGTAGCTCAGATGATAGAGTACTTGTCCAGCATACATGAAACTCTCAATTCCCAGCACCACATAAACCAGGCAAGATATTTGCTTACAAATACAGCATTCCAAAGTTGAACGGGGGACTACCAGAAGTTCAAGGCTAACCTGAAAAACAGGAGACCTTGTCTCAAAACAAATGTATCTATAAACGTATTGCAATCATAATCATGCTTTTAAAAAATCATACTATTATCTTATTTTATCAAATATGCAAAGTTTAAACATCAAATCACCTTATAAACGTCTTTCGATTTGGCTTATCCAGCCATACATTCATTTTAGTTTAAGTTATGGCTTCAAACTCTGTTTGGAGCTGAGGCTGACCTTGAACTTCTGATTCTCCTGCCTCTACCTCCCCAGTGCTGGAATCACTCACAGGCATTCACTAGCACACCTGTCTTAGGCAGTGCTGGGGCTAGAACCCAGGGTGTCATACACATTAACCAAGCACACTACTACCAATTGAGCTACACGCAGCTTGCCTTTTTCAAAACCTGTTTATCTTATTTGTTTTCAGATAGTCTCTCTCTGTAGCTCAAGCTGTCCTTGAACTTGAGACAAATCTCTGGTCTGAGCCTTCATGTGCTGGAATTACCGTCATGAGCCACCACACTCGGGTTGTAAGTGTCTTTGTTAAGCAGGTAGGGAGGCAGACAGGGCAGAGTACCTGCAGGCTAGACCAAATAGATGGTGGTCAGCAGTCAGCTAGGAGCACACAGTCCCAGCTACAGGATATCAGCCTGGAAGTGTTGGCAGAGCCCCTGAAGGTGAGCATCGTGGGCTCAGGGAACTGGGCGTCAGTTGTTTCGAAACTCATTGGGAACAACGTGAAGACCATGAAGAAGTTTGCTTCCCCGGTCAAGATGTGGGTATTTGAAGAAATGGTCAATGGGAGGAAGCTGACAGACATCATCAACGTTGACCACGAAAACGTGAAGTACCTGCCTGGACATAAGTTGCCCGACAATGTGATGGCCACGCCAAGTCTCAGCCAGGCTGTGCGGGACGCAGACCTACTGGTGTTTGCCTTCCCACACCAGTTCATTCGAACCATCTGTGACGAGATTGCTGAAGTAGTGCCTAGGAAGGCCCGAGGTCTCACCCTCATCAAAGGCATCGACGAGGGCCCCGAGAGCCTGAAACTTATCTCTGACATCATCCGAGAGAAGGTAAACATAGACGTCAGCGTGATGATGGGGGCCAACTTAGCCAACGAGGTGGCCGCGGAGCAGTTCTGTGAGACCACCATCGGCAGCAGGGTACTGCAGAATGGTCTTCTCTTCAAAGAGCTGTTCCAGACTCCCAACTTCCAAGTCACTGTGGTGGAAGATTCAGACACAGTGGAGCTGTGTGGCGCTCTAAAGAACATTGTCGCCATGGGGGCCGGCTTCTGTGATAGCTTCTGTGGCGGAGACAGCACCAAGGCTGCTGTTATCCGCCTGGGCCTCATGGAGATGATCTCTTTTGCCAGGACTTTCTCCAAGGGCCAGGTGTCCACAGCCACATTCTTGGAAAGCTGTGGGGTGGCCGACCTTATCTGTACCTGCTACGGGGGACGGAACCGGAAGGTAGCCGAAGCCTTCGCCAGAACAGGAAGAAGTATTGAGGAGCTGGAGAAGGAGATGCTGAAGGGACAGAAGCTGCAAGGGCCACACACCTCTGCCCAGGTGTACCGCATCCTCAAGCAGAAGGGGCTGCTGGATAAGTTTCCATTGTTCACAGCTGTGTATCAAATCTGTTACGAGGGCAGGCCAGTTGCAGAGCTGATACCCTGTCTACAGAACCACCCAGAGCACCGGAATAGGGAACTGGGAACAGGTACAGCTTTACCTCACCCATCTCAGAATCACGTGGAAGCCCGGACCTGACAGTGAGACGGTTGCCTGGCTTTCTCCCATCTTGGACACATATGAATTAATATGACTTCATTTCTGGCTCATGAGAGACGACTTATTGGCTGGTGTACTGGGTAACAATTACACATACACAATGAATGTGGGAAAAAAATAGCAAAGAAAAAAAAATACAGCTTGGTAGTTGAGTCAGGATCCCAGTGAGATTCAGCGTTGTTTCTTGTGTCTGTGTATGCATGGTGTCAGTGTGTCGGGCAGGGAAAACATATGGGTCTTTGTGGGTGGGATATGTGTTTATGAACAAGTCATGAATTGTGTACAAACAAGTGCATAGTGTGTATATGTGTGTGTATGTGTGTGTATGTGTGTATGTGTATGTATGTGTCTGTGTATGTATGTGTATGTGTGTATGTATGTGTGTATGTAAGTGTATGTATGTGTGTATGTATGTGTGTGTATGTGTGTGCATGTGTGTATGTATGTGTGTATGTATGTGTGTATGTAAGTGTATGTATATGTGTATGTATGTGTGTGTATGTGTGTGTATGTGTGTGCATGTGTGTATGTATGTGTGTATGTATGTGTGTATGTAAGTGTATGTATATGTGTATGTATGTGTGTGTATGTGTGTGCATGTGTGTGTATGTGTGTATGTGTGTGTATGTGTGTGTATGTGTGGGTATATATGTGTGTGTATGTGTGTATATGTGTGGGTATATATGTGTGTGTATGTGTGTGTATGTGTGTGTATGTGTATGTGTGTATATGTGTGGGTATATATGTGTGTGTATGTGTGTATGTGTGTATGTGTATGTATGTATGTGTGTGTATGTGTGTATGTATGTGTGTGTGTGCATGTGTGTATGTATGTGTGTGTATGTGTGTGTATGTGTGTGTGTGTGTGTGTGTGTGTGTGTGTGTGTGTGTGTGTGTGAAGGAGCTGGATCATCTGTCAGTGCCCTCTATGCCTTGCTGGCTTTCCCACTCTAATGGTGACATGCTCCCCCATGGGGAAGGACACCCTCCCTGTATGACTTGTGTGATGTCAGCAGCAGTCGCCACTCAGCCGTGGAGTAGTCCCTTCAGCATTTGATTTTGTTGTACTGGCTCATTTTTTTGTCACCTGGACACAAATTAGAGGTACCTGGAAAGAGGGAGCCTCTGCTGAAGGAATGCCTCCATCTTTCCTGTGAACACGTCTCTGGGGGTGTTTTCTTGATTGATCACTGATGTGGGAGGGTTTGCCCACTGAGGATGGTCCCATCCCTGGGCTGCTGGTTCTAGTTTGTTTAAGAAATTGAGCTGAGCAAGCCCGTAAGCAGTGTTCCTCCTGGTTTCTGCCTCTGAACCTGCTGGAGCTCCTGCCCTGACTTCCCACAATGAGGGGCCGTAATCAGGACAGAGAAGCCAAATAACCCCTTTCATCCATAATTTGGTTTTTCTCAGTATTTTATCACAGCATCAGAAAGAAATCTAGGACAGACATTGGTACCAGGCACAGACTATTGCTGTGGCAGACCCAGCCGTATTGGGGATAACTGTGGGAACGTTTGGCTGGAACAGCCACTCAGTGCCCGGCGTGGGAAATAAAGCAGAGTAATGCAGACAGTGAAGGCCTGGCCTGTGACCATTCAGAGGGAAGCTAAGACTCCATTGGTGGTTTGCAGTGCAAAGCCTTTAATTCCAGCTCTCAGAAGGCAGAGGCAAGTGGATCTCTGTGAGTTCAAGATCAGCCTGGTCAGTAGAGTTCAAGAACAGCCAGGGCTACACAGAGAAACTCTGTCTCAAATATAGATATTGTTATAGAGTATACATAGACAGAAATAGATACATTGTTGGGATAAAATCTTTTGAAAAAGTGTTTCCTCAGGATCAGAATACAGAAGCTATGGTCCAGAGGGGGCCAAGGCTGCATCTCTAGCTGGTGGCTGATCTTGGTAACTTCTAAGAGCCTCTTACATGTTCCTGGTTTTAAGGGCATGAAGGGGTCATGAAGAGCAGCTGAGGCTTGGCACCGTGTTGCAGAGCTGGAATCCCCGCAGAGAGGCTAAGATGCCATTGGTAAAGGTGAAGCCTCAGGTGTGAAGATCTCAGGGTGAGAGGTGTCATGTGGAGAAGCTAAGGCTTGGCACGATGTGACAGGATCGGAGTCTCTGCAGAGGCTAGGTGAGGCCATTGTTGAACACGCAGCCTCGGTTGAAGTTAAGACCTCAGCATTTTGTAGAGGTCGGGATTGGGAATAACCACAAGGTGGGTGTGGTGTGGAGCTGGCCTAAGCCCATCAGACATGTGCACACTACAGAAGACAGGAGTACAGAGGTGGACCTAGCCAGGCCCTTTGGAGACCAGATAATTTGCAAGTCCCAGACATCAAACACTGAACTATTCAAAATGGTTGGAGTCTAGTTTTGCTCTGATCTAATTGTGACTGTGTCCTCATTATTCTTAGAATAAGAAACATGCTAACTTTTTATTTTAAATAGGAGCCCAAAAGTTAAGAGACTGTAGATATTTTAGAGATACTGGACTTTTACAAAGTGTTGAAATTTGTAAAGACTGTGCTTTTTCCTCTCCCCTCTTTTTTTTTTTTTTTTTTTTTCTTTTTGTTGAGACAGGGTTTCTCTGTGTAGTCCTGGTTATTCTGTTAATTTTCTCTGTAGACCAGGCTGGCCTTGAACTCAGAAATATACCCACCTCTGCCTTTTGAGGGGTTAAAGGAGTTCACCACCATGACCTTAAAGTTGGACTATGTTTTATATTGTGATATTAACATGAAATCTTAGGGGTAAACAAGAAAGGAAAGGTTACAGTTTAATAGTGATATGTGTGTCAAGCTGACAATGGGTCAAATTATATTGTTTTTGTTTTTTGGTTTTTTTTGGTTTTTTTTTTTTTTTTTTTGTTTTTTGTTTTTTTTGATTGAACACTTGGGAAGAGGGAACTGAGAAGTTGCTTTCATCAGATTTGCCTGTGGGAATATCTGTGGGACATTTTTTTAATTGGTGGTTGATACCAAAGAGCCCAGACCACTATGGGCTATGCCCACCAGGCAGGTGGTCCTGGATTGTATAAGAAATGAAGACAAGAAAGTCATGCAGAGCAAGTCAGCAAGGTAAGCAAGGTTCCTGCATGCGCCCTGCTTTTCTACCTGCTTGAGTCCTTGCCCTGAATTCTCTTCCTGATGGATTACAACTCTAGGCTGAAATAAATAAGCCCTTCCTCCCCGAGTGGAGGCTTTTGGCCACGGTGTTTATTCCAGCCATAGAATATAAAGGACAGTGGTCCTAAGGTTTTGATTGTCTTTCTAGCTCTCTGTTTATTGATATGGGAGGAGGAGGAAGGGGGGGGGGCTGGAGTCTCCTCTCTCCCAAACCTCCCCCGTGGTCTCTACACCCGCTCTCATGAAGAGCAGTTGGATTGTTTCCCGGGTCTTCTCTTTCATCCTAGCCTGTGCAATGGTATGGGCAGATGCCTGCAGGTAGAGGAGTAATGGGTCAATGTGGCCACAGACCGCAACACTCTACACTGTTCTTGCGGATAACTGGTTCCCACCAGGGAGAGTGACCACCCCAACAGCGAAACTTCCCTGGCATCCACCAACTCATGTGGCCAGACTGTCTGAGGTGGGGTGGGACTGTTTGATGAGGAGTGGGGGGGGGGCAAAGGCATGGTGTCAAGTGTGTTGGTCTCTCAGTCTGGCAAACTTGGGCTCAAACATCAACTTCACCTCTCTCCTTTATAATCTCGTAATCTGCAATCTGCGGCTTGTGGCCCCCACCCTAACAGCAGGGGCCTTTCTGCCTTGGCAAAAGGTGTTTGCTGTCAAGATAAAGTGAAGAATGTTATCACCGGAGATTAGTCTGGAGAGCCCCGGAGGTTCTACAAGGCGTGAAGAATAAATAGCCTTGAAAGACACTCCGAGGGGAATCGATCTCTCTCTCTCTCTCTCTCAGACAGACACACAGACACACTGTAAAAACTGTCAAGGAAAGGGTGCTTGTTTTATTGAGTTAGGAACCGAGATATTTACAGAGAAAACGATGCATAGCGGGAGATTTAGAGATGAACAGGGGCCCAGGCTGAGGTCTAGGAAAACTGGGTTAGCCTTTTCACCGTACTATCTTGCCTCCTTTTTATATATAAGAATTTCCCCTTGGAGAGCAATGCCTCCTTCCCCATTCCAGGGGAGAGTTTGCTTGAGACTTGCTGCAGCCGGCTGTGCGGGCTCTGGTGCCACCTGGCGTCAATCTCGGGAATGATACCCTGGGGCGCTCCAGACCCACTTGGCGCAACTTGGCCCTTTCACCAGCCAAGTTGAAGAAAAGTGGCAGCTGCAGCTTCAGGCCCACTCCGAGCTGCCTGGCACCACAGAATCCTCTTTGGCACCCTGGCCCAGCCACGTTCTCCCAGGCGCTTCTGATCCCCAAGTCCCGTTGCCGTTCCGACCAGCATAACTCTATCTCACTATCTGAAGACTTACTTCTCCCCATTCCCCAGACAAGGGACAAGTGTATTCTTTGTGTATCCTTGCCTGTCCCAGACCTAGCTCTGTAGACCAGGCTGTACTCAGACTCTGAAGAGTCTTCACCAGCCTCTGCCTCCCAAGTGCTGGGATTAAAGGCGTGCACCACCACCGCCCGGAATTTGGTTTTGGGTAGATCTGATCTGGCACAAAGACTGTGGCTCCCTTTCAGCGTATATACCTCATGACCTCTGGAAATCTGAGGAGAAACAAAAGCAGACGATAAATCTGTGATGTACAAACTGGAATTTAGGAAACAAGGAAAATGATTTTAAAAATGGGAGGTAAAATTAAAAATAAGACATCTCTAAAAACTTACAAAAATTTCCCAGAAGTAATTATCTTAAAAGTGTAGATTGAGAAGTCCTGGACAGTACTCAGTAAGGAAGACATTGTAACAGTGGTGGTTTTTGACTGGTTGGAACCTACCTGCAAGTGAGCACAGTACCGATTGCTAGATGGGTTTCCTTCTATAGTTTGGGCAGCAGGTGCTCCGGATGCATTAGGGTGCATCCTTCATGGAGAATTCAGCTAGCTTGCAAAGTGTGGCTGCACACTGCATCCCAGTCAGCTTGCAATGACCCCAAGAAGTGTGTACTCACCATACCCTGAGTTGGCAGACCTTGCTGAGGTCCCTGGGAGGTGGTGGCTATCTCAAGGCTGGTCCAGATCCATCTGTAACAGCCGGGCTCCTTATCCGAGACTTGTACAGAAGACACACAAATACCCCAGCACTGTGTGCAACCAGAAACCAGTCACACCACACGGGTAAAGGGCTCTCAGGCACCAGAACAGCTAAGCAGGCAAAACCCTTTCTCATACCTGCTTAATCGAGAGCTGCCAGGCAGGGGAGGGGCGACCCTTGCTCGGGGGTTCTCTGAGATCCCTCCTGCTGTCCCTGATACAATCTAAGTCTTGGCACCAAAAGGGACCCCAGGGCCACTAACCAAGCAGGGCCAGTGCTGGAATGGGATTGCTCCATAGAACAAGTGGAAGTGGTTTTCAAGAGCAAACTCATGAGATGCTCCATCCGAAGGTTCCTACCTACACATGCTCAGTCCTGGGGCTTTTACAGAGCATGCTCAGTCCTGGGGCTTTTACAGAGCATTATCTAGTTGTAGAAATATGTATGCGCATGTGGGTGCTTGTGTGTGTGTGTGTGTGTAATCGTACTGTTTGCAGAGTGGGACTTAACAACTGTAGTTAATTGTGTTTTAAGTTCACACTGAAGGGACGAATTCTAAGGATGGTCACCTTGACTCTCCAGGTCAGCTCCTGCAGGCTACTGGGCCTGTCTAATGCCCCGCCCCTCTGTACCAGGTGTATTTTTTGTTCGGTTTTTGGGGTTTTTGTTCGTTTGCTTGTTTGTTTTTGAGTCAGGGTTTCTCTGTGTGGCTATGGCAGTCCTGGAACTTTGTAGAGCAGGGTGGCCTTGATCTACTTGTCTCGGCCTCCCAAGTGCCAGGATCAAAGGCATGTGCCACCTGGCTTGGACTTTTTTTCTTTAATTTTTAAGGAGTTTGCATGCATTCACCTGTACATACGTGCAGGTGAGCATGTGTGTACGGTGTCCAGATGTCGATGTCACATGACTTCCTCAGTCATGCTTCACCCTATTTTTTTTAACTTTTAAAAATGTAAAACATTTTCTAAATGCTTTTGCTTTGTTTTGTTTTGAAATGGTTTCTCTGTGTGACCCTGGCCAGGGCAGAATGCATTTGTATCCGTGAGCCATCTCTCCAGCCCCTTTCCAGCTTACTGTTGAAATAGGCTCTCCCCTGGAACTAGCCAACCCCAGGCATCCTCCTGGCTCAGCCTTTCTGGTGCTGGGAACACAGGTGTATGTCACATGGGTACTAGAGTCCAATAACACGTGGTCAGTGTAGATGTGGCATCTGTTGTACAAGAGCCCAGAGTTGCCACACTGTGAGCTGGGGCACTGTCTTAGTTTGCTTTTTATTTCTGGGATAAAAACACGACCAAAGGTAACTGACAGGATGAAAGGGTTTGTTACAGGTCCTGAGCACAGGCTCACTGAAAGAAGTCTGGGCAGGAACCTGGAGGCAGGAACTGCAGCAGAGGCCATGGAGGGTGCTGCTTGCTGGCTGGCTTCTTGTGACTTGCTCAGCCTGCTTATAGCACCCAGGACCCCACCCACGTTGTGCTTACCCTCTGTCAACAATCATCAATCAAGAAAATGTCCCACCGGCTTTGCCTACATGCCAATCTGATGAAAGCTTTTTCTCAGTTCGAGTTCTCTCTTCCCACATGACCCCTGCTTGTGTTGAGCTGACAGCAAACTACCTCAGCCCCTCTGGCCTTCCTTGGCCCATTGTTCTGTTCTGACTGCCACCTTTGTCTCTGAGAGAGTATGATCTGTTCTTGTTCTAGTCCGGCCCTTGCCGGCTTCACGTCATTTGCATCTGCAGCCTTTTAGGTGATTTAACTTGTAAATTTCCTGAAATGATTCCAGCTCCTGACTCCCCCGAGTCCTGATTGCAGCATTTAAATTTTTTAGTATTCTCTGCACCATGTCTGGAGGTGTGGGTGCCACCCTCCCCAGGGCGGCCAGAAGGCACGAAGAACGCAGATGGGCACAGCATTGCTTGCTCCCCAGCTACTCTGTCAAAACACCTGACAGGAGCACCTCAAGAGCAGCAGGGTTTATTTAGCTCGTGCTTCAGCTTCCAGAGCACTATGACAGGGTGGCTGGGGCCATAAGCAAGCTGGCTGGTCACCTTCCATCCCCAATCAGGAGCAGAGATGAGCATTCCTGTTCAGCTCACTTCCGCCTTGTTGTCTTTGTTCCCTGGTTTCATTGTGGGGCCTGAATCCATCAGAAGGTGGCATCCATATTCAGGGTGGGTCTTCTCTCAGAGAAACCTCTCTGGAAACATCCTCCTCACAGGCAGGCGCCGAAGTATATCTGCTAAGACTCTTAGTCCTGTCCGGCTGACAAGGGTGTCTGCCTACCTCATCTTTAATTGCACTTGGGACATCTGGCAAGTTCCTCCTACACCGCGGTAGCCACAACAGTGCCATTCCTCACACCAGGTTCAATACCAAAGTAAATGCCCCTCTTTAGTAAAGGATACTTACTACATGTGGCCCACACTTCCCAGCCCCATGGGACAATGACCCTCTCAGATGCTCATTCCGCTCCCTCCTCCCTTGAGATGCCCATGACACTGCCCTTCAACCTTCAGGCCCTTCATCCCCCAAACCCAGGGTCATAGTTCTCTGTGCTAATACTAGATCCAGGTCTAGGGGAACTCACCAGGCTCACATGCTGGCCTCTCTAAGTCTCTAACCAACCACCTCAGACTTACTAACATCCAGTAACTGCTTTCTTGTCAAGGCTCAGGAGGTCAGGAATAAGAGGATGGGGGAGGGGCAAGCTGTCCCTTGTTCTGCCCAACTGGGGTAACTGGGAAAGCCTGGAAGAGAAGAATGTGTGCATGCATGCGTGCATGTGTGTGTGTGTGTGCATGTCTGTGTGCCTGTGTGCCTATGTGTCTGTGTGTGACTGGGAGCACGTAGAACCATCTTCTCTCACATATGGTCTGGCAGCTGGGGCTGACAGTCAGCCAGAACCCTGCATATGGCCTCTTCACAAGCTTGGTGTGTACCAGCTGGCTTGGGCTTCCTCACAACCTGGTGGCTGAATTCCCAGAGACAGGGCCCCAAGGACAGTACTGGAGGAGTCCATGTGTATTTATGCTGCAGCCCGGGCAGTTACATAGTGTCCCTCACACCCTGCCTCCTAATTTCAGAAAGCCAAGATTGCTACTGTAGCCACTCAGACATGACCCAGCTACACTAGGGCCTCTGGGCTCACCCAATCACTCTCTCTCAACTTGGCTGTTCTGCAGCTGCTGGAGACACTAAAAGGTTGTGCGTCTGCCTGAAGAAAAGATTTCCCTAGATCTAAGAAGACAGGTGTTTGATGACCCAGAGCTGCAAGTTATGGGCCAGCACTGAGCCCAGAGGAGGCCAGAGAAAACTCATTACCTTCTGGCCCGTCTGTGGGTAGTAATGCTGGGGACACCATGCCTGCACCCCTTTAGGAGAGGATAGAATGGAAGGCAGTGTGTTTATTTCTTCTCTCTTTTTCAAGTAAGGAGGCTAATGTGGGCGCATGGTTCAGGAAGTTAAAGGGAGACAGCTGGCAATGACCTTGCTCCCATGGTGGGCATGGGAGACATCCTCTGCATAGCCAACAGGATTGCTCATGAACTCTCCTTATTTCCTTCTTAGCCCACTTCTTTCTTTTCTTCCCTCTTTTTATAGGAATGCAATGCTTTTGTGAACTTTAACACTGCCTTTTAAGTGCAGTTTCAAAGGTAGTTTTGTAATATTTTATTAAGTCAGAGATGATAAGCTATGGGTACGGGTCTTTATCAATGTTTCCTTCTCTTGTCTTTAAATTCAACTCGAGACGAACAAGACCTGAGGTAGAAGCCGTAATAGAGCCGAGAGGCTGCTCTGAGTGAGCCTTTAGCTCTCACAAAAGGCAGCGACTGGTTCAGGACAGGGGTGAGATTTAACCGAAACGTCTGATCAGCTTTGTGGTTCTGTTATGTTTTGTTTTTCCTTGAGATGCTGAGAACTGGTGGGATTGTTTGAGAATCCAGGCAGTGAGTCAGGTGAACGTGAGCTGCCGTTTGAGATAATTGTGAGTAACCTCACATGAGTGCCTGCCTATGTCTAACATAGGAAAGGAACATCTCGTTTAATTATATTTAATTACCAGAGGAGCTGAACATCACTGCATACGTGCGTGCGTGCGTGTGTGCGTCTTTGAGTCTGTGGGTGCATGTATGTGCTTACATACAGATAGATGTAGAGGGGTGGTCATTCCTCACTTGCTATCTACCTGGGGTTGTTTGGTTTGGTTTTCTGAGACACAATCTTTCACTAGCCTGGAGATGGCTGGTCAGTGAGGCCAATATATCTACCCATCTCTGCCTCTCCACTGTAAGGATTACAAGCATATACCTGATGCCCAGCTTCTCCCTTGGCTTTGGAATTCAGGTATTCATGCTTGCATTGTAAACACTAAACAGGCTGAGTTGTCTGTCCAACCCCTTGAACTAATTTTAAAAACAATTCCTGTGATTCTTAGTTTTTTTTTTTTTTTTTTTTTTTGAAGAATGTCTTCAGGGGCTGGGCAAGGTAGTGCATGCCTTTAATCCCAGCATTCGGGAGGCAGAGGCAGGTAGATCTGAGTTCAAGGTCAGCCTGGTCTACAGATCGAATTGTAGGACATTGAATAACTACATAGACAGATCCAGTCTCAAAACAAAACAAACAAGAGATTTCAGGGTTGGAGAGATGACTCATTGGTTAAGAACACTGTCTCTTCTTCCAGTGGACTCAGGTTCTTATCCCAGCACCCACAGCCCCAGCACCCACAGCCCCAGCACCCACAGCCCCAGCACCCACAGCCCCAGCACCCACAACCCCAGCACCCACAGCCCCAGCACCCACAACCCCAGCACCCACATGGTGGTTCACAACCATCTGTAACTTCAGATCCAGGGGACCCAGTGCCTTCCTCTGGACTGTGAGGACACCAGGCACACAAGTGGTGCACAGACTAACATGCGGGCAGAACACCCAAATGAATACATTTAAAATGGTCTTTATAAGACAGAAGTTGAGGGGTCCTACTCATGGGTATCAGCCCACCAGTAGACAGCGGAAAACCATTCCTGGCACAGAGTAGGCACTCTGTAATTGGGAGGTTGTCAGATAGATGATTGTTGCATCAGGGTGGGGCTTGGTAGGGAGTAAAGTTCTCTTCAGTTCTGTTCTCTTTCCCCCTTCTGGTTCTCTTCCCTCCCTCCCTCCTCCTCCTCTTCCTTCTCTCTCTCTCTCTCTCTCTCTCTCTCTCAGTGTGTGTGTGTGTGTGTGTGTGTGTGTGTGTGTGTGTGTGTGTGTGTACACATCTTAACTAATCCTTCAGCTCAACTTCTTTTGTTTCCCAAAGATCCTAGGGAATACATGAGGAAGGGTTAGGGGTTGGCTTTGCCAGCTGCTTCCCTTGCACTGTGAGCCAAGATAAATTCTGGTGCTCACCATCAGAGGAGCAGGTTATCCCAAAGGGGCCCTGCCAGAGGTTTCTGTTGTTGTTGTTTGGGGGTGGGGATCTTTGTTTTGCTCTGGTTTTTGGTTTCTCTGTGTAGCCCTAGCTGTCCTGGAACTCACTGTGTAAACCATGCTGGTCTCGAACCCACAGAGATCCGATGTTTCTGCTTCCCGAATGCTGGGATTAAAGGTCACACCACCTCCACTGCCCTGCCGACACCTCACCCCCTGCTCCAGCTAATTTTAGTTTTAAAATTGAAAATAGATTAATTTTTGTCTCAAATAATAATTCTGATTATGGTTACTCCCTGATGCCTCCCAGTTCCTTCCTACCCCCCCTCATCTGGATCCACCCTGTTTCTGTCTCTCTTTGGAAAACAGCCTTCTAGGGGATAATAGTAAAATTGACTTGAATTAAGTTAAATTAGAAAGATAAGATAAAAACAAAACCTAGCACTTGGGAATTGGACAAAGGGATTTGATGGAGACATTCCTTTTAGGGCTGAGTGTTCCAAGGTCTCTGTGTAATTCCTGCCTGTGTTTGTCCCCATCTGCGGCAGGAAAAGTCTCTGACGATGGCCGATCAAAGGGTTAACCTATGAGCACATCAGAATGTCATCAGGAGTCATTTTATAGCTGCTTTTGGTTTTCTTGCTTTCTTTTTTGTTTATTTTTTTTTTTTTTTTAAATTTCTTGGGGGGATTTTGTGGTTGTTTTGATTTGTTTTAGAACAGTAGTATTTGGTTGTACCCTAAGGCCCTAGGATATCTACTCTCAGGTTCTTGATCACCTAAGCAGTACTGGGTATCACTTCTGGAGTGGAAATACCAGAGTCTTATTTATTTACTTTGTTCTCCCCACAGGCTACAATGGTAGCAAAAGGTGCAGCTCCCAGCTCAATGTAAATACAGATAGTTTGAAATGAGACTATTATGTAACCCATGGCTACATTCCAGGTACCATTGCAATCTGCTACCTGGAGAAGCTGAGGCAGGAGTATTGCTTTGGGTTCAAGGCTGGATTGAACAGGGTCCTTGTGATCACATATCTGCTGAAAAGTTGTCTTTGAACTGAGTTATCACTATTATTAGTAAAAAAGTACACTGTGAAAGAAATGCAGAACTGGCAGGAGGGCTCAAGAAATAAAGGCACTTGCCAGCAAGCCTAACAACATGAGTTTGATCCCAGGGACCCATGTGACAGAAAAGAGCTGACTCCCTCTGACCCCCTGCATGTACACCCACCCACTCACCGTCATACACACAAGACAAATAAGTGCAATAGAACAAAATAATTACATGAAAGTGTGTGTGAAACAATTGCTAAGTGTAAGAAGTAACATTTTATTAGAAACACTTATACGAAAATAATAGTTTTGTATTTTCCAACCAGTTTATGCATCTATCTGGTAGAATAGCATGTATTATTCTGTAACTGTGGATTTTTCTACCAGTGTCCCATTTCCTGAAATAACAACTCTAAGGCTTAATTTTATATGAATAAATGTCTAGGCTATAAGTTTGGGCTTGTTGCCTGACTAGCTCGTAACTTCATTTATTGCAGTCTGAGTGTCACGTGCATAGTGACCTCTCCTCAGTTTCGTGTGTCTGACTCTTTAGAGAATCTTTTCCCTCGCCTGACTCTATCTCAGAGTTCCTCTCTCTCTCTCTCTCTCTCTCTCTCTCTCTCTCTCTCTCTCTCTCTCTCTCTGCCCCCCTCTCTCAGAACTCCCACCTCCTATTTCCTGCCTAAGTTAATAGGCCAACAAGCTTTTTATTGACAGTGAAGCTTTCACATAGTACATAAGAGATGCTCTCTACAATTCTCCCTTATAGTACAATAAAAGGCTCTTTCTCTTTCAATAATAAAAACAGTTATGAAAACTACCAGGTAAGATTACATTCACAATGTCCAGTTCATATGTATTGGGCAACCTTGAGAAAATACATCCTCTTAGTAAGCTCAGAGCTCTGTACCTAAGCCAATTTCCATCATAACTTGCATTGCCAACCTTAAAAAAATTTCCTAAATCCTAAACAATGTAAACTTAGTTGTGAAACTATAAATATTTAGTCTTTTGCCTCACCAGCAACCTGAAAAGGAATATATATCACCTGACAGCATCCAAGACTCTATAGTCTTTTCTGTAAACATATAGATATTTCTATAAACGACAGAGAAAGTTGGCTGGCATTTATATAAATGTCATTTATAGAAAGAGCCCCAGAACTTCGCTGTATGTGGGGACATCACCTTCCGCCTTCTGGCCCAGGACATCCAACAGACTTTTCTGTCGGGATATGTTAGGAATTCTGCCATAGTTGTCTGGCATGAAGTACTACTGTCTCTGTCTTAACAAAGGTAGGCAACCCGTTGCTGCACCTCACTTGTCCAGCTCGGACAGCGTGCTGTCAGCAGTTGAACCAAGGTCAGTTTCTTGCTCAGTGGCCACTTGCCACATATGAAACAAACTCCATAGGAAGGGTCTGTGATGCCCACCATCTTCTTCTCTGAAGTAGGAAGGGATGCTGTCAGGACCAGACATTGTCAAAAAAGCCTTTTGTTAATAAAATATCATTAAATGCCATTTTCTGTGGATCTCTGAGGTTTTGTGAAGACTGTTGATCTATCTATAATATATTTAAGTAGGCAAACATTGCTTGTTTCTAGCTATTATCTGTTCAACTTTGAAATTATTTCAGTATGATACATTGGACTAGCATCTGACATGACCATGTGCTTGATTGTCTGACTACTAACTTGCATTTTTTAAATTATCCTGAACAGTTTGCAAAAGCAGCTTTCAAGGACTAGAACCTCACATTACATAGGTACAATACTTTAAAGAAGAGTTTATATATATATATATATATATATATATATATATATATATATATATATATATATATATATTTCTAAATCTGTATCAATATACAAAGTCAGTACCAATATAAAAATATTTGTCTTGTTGATATTCATTGATCTAAAAGTAGATCCAATAGTTTACCATTTTATTCTATTTTGCCTGTATACCCCCTTTTTTTAAAACTCCCCCCCTTTCCCTTAGGATAAAAAAGAAAGAAGGATAGAGGAAAGAAAAAGAAAGAAAAATCCTTGAGTCTAACTTCCTATACTTTTGTTTCCTCCCTGATCAAGACCATTAATGACTTGTAACCAACCCCCTTTATATGACGACAAAGTTCATTATCCACTGAGGACCAAATCCCATCTGCCCACCTCTTGGGAATGGGGCAATCACTATTAAAATTGTTCCCTCCTGGACTGGAGAGATGGCTTAGCAGTTAAGAGCACTGACTGCTCTTTCAGAGGTACTGAGTTCAATTCCCAGCATCCACATGGTGGCTCACAACCATTTGTAATGAGATCTGATGCCCTCTTCTGGTGTGTCTGAAGACAGCTACAGTGTACTCATGTACATAAAATAAATAAATAAATATTTAAAGTAATGTTTGGTATTTAAAAAAAAAAAAACACCTTGGCTTCCATCTCCAGCACCACATACAAGCATGAACTTAAAAAAGAAATTGTTCCCTCCTGTCTGGAGGAATTGTTTTCTTTTGGGGACCCAAAGCAAATTGGGACATTGGTTAATCTTAAGAAATCTAGCTGTGGACTGGAGAGATGGCTCAGAGGTTAAGAGCACTAACTGCTCTTCCAGAGGTCCTGAGTTCAATTTCCAGCAACCACATGATGACTCACAACAATCTGTAATGGGATCCCATGCCCTCTTCTGGTGTGTCTGAAGACAGCTACAGTGTACTCATATAAATAAAAATAAATAAATCATAAAAGAAAGCTAGCTGTACCAGTCTCTGTGTGTTGAGAAAGTACAGGCTTAAATGAAGTCCTGACCGGAACAGTCTAAGAGACTCGACCAATTGAGATCATCTGGGGTCAGCAGCTTTCTTTGAAGCTGTCCTGGAAGCAAGTTTTGATGAAACAGTTATAAAACAGTGTGAAGTCACATCAAGTAGGATGCCAGAACAAACATGTCTCAGCATCCTCCAGGATGAATCTTGTCAGGGCTACTTCAATTTCATCGGTGTCTGTAAACATATAAACTTTCACAGGTAATATGCATCTTTGCATTAACAAAAGTATAGAATGTGTGGTGTATATAATGAGCTAAAGATGCGCCTCTGCTCTCTGTTAGAGCAAGTAAGGCATCTATCTGCCTTTGTAAGTTAGTTTGGACTGTATAACTAAACTGTAAATTTTCTATCTGTACCATTTGAAAGAAAGGTATGGTAAGTCCTGAGGAACCTGTAGCCAACAAGATTTATTGTGCTTAGAGGAAGTTCAGGCTGGAGAGATTTTTATGTCTCAGCCAGTCTCAGAGCTGTTCCCATTTGGAGCGAACAGCAATTTGTTACCTGTTTCTTCCTTCTGGTTTCTTGGTTTCTTCCTTCCAGACACCAAAGAAGACAAGTGGCCCAGGTGACCCTGCCTCAGACAGCGTCAATGCTGATTCTTCAGAAAATCTACATCCAGAACAGCTAGCTAGTCCAGCATCACAGACAGCTCAGCTCTCGGTCTCTCCCTCATAGGTGCAGCCTAGATCTTCAGGGACTTCTCCCTGTCAAATCTGATCTTTATCCATTTGGAAGGGATTCACAGATTTTATTTCCTGTGGAAAAAATATACAGAATCTCTCCCCAATGTAACATATTTCCTTCCTTCCATTCTGGGGTTTAGGACATCCTTAATACAAACAAGCTGATTTAATTCAGCATTTTTTTTTTTACATACTCCAATGTCTCTCAGCAGCTGTGTATATCTCAACATTTAAAAACTTGAAGCCGATGAAGCATTATTTACTTCCTCTCACACATTCCAGCTCCCCTTCTGCTCTGTGAGCATTTCCTTTAAAGTCCTGTTAGATCTGTCCATAAGTACTTGATGGATAGGACGGTAAGATACATCTATAGCGCTCTTCTGGTCTTTTGGCCTCAACAGTAGAACCAAGATGAGGAAAGGAAGGTCATCCTTTGGAAAGTGTCGCAATAAGACACACACACTGTGCCACCGCTGTGGCTCTAAGGCCTACCACCTTCAGAAGTCGACCTGTGGCAGATGTGGCCACTCTGCCAAGTGCAAGAGGAAGTACAACCAGAGTGCCAAGGCTAAGAGAGAAAACACTACCAGGACTGGTCGCATGAGGCACCTAAAGATTATTGTGCTGGTTGGTTTTGTGTCAACTTGACACAAGCTGGAGTTATCACAGAGAAAGGAGCCTCAGTTGAGGAAATGCCTCCATGAGATCCAGCTGTAAGGCATTTTCTCAACTAGTGATCAAGGGGGAAGGGCCCAGCCCATTGTGGGAGGTGCCATCCCTCGGCTGGAAGACCTGGGTTCTATAAGAAAGCAGGCTGAGCAATCCAGGGGAAGCAAGCCAGTAAGTGACATCTCTCCATGGCCCCTGCATCAGCTCCTGCTTCCTGACCTGCTTGAGTTCCAGTCCTGACTTCCTCTGGTGATGAACAGCAATGTGGAAGTGTAAGCTGAATAAACCCTTTCCTCCTCAACTTGCTTCTTGGTCATGCTGCTTTGAGCAGGAATAGAAACCCTGACTAAGACAATCGTGTACCGCAGATTCAGACATGGATTCCGTGAAAATTGACACCTAAACCCAAGAGGGCAGCAGCTGTTGCAGCATACAGTTCATCTTGAGAACTTCAAGCTGTCAAAAAATAAATGTTCTGGTTTCAAAAAAGAGGTATATCTATAACGTACTTTATGCCATAATGTCTAAAAACCATTGTGTTCTAATGGATATATATGTGGAAGCATCCGCAGCTTCAGTCTGCAAAGGCATTTCCAAGGTAGCCACCATCTCTGTGTGACCTAGCTGACACCCTTTCCAGAACTTAAGGCAGAGCCCAACTGGAAATCTGAATATGTATCAATAGTTTGGCACCATGTGCATATATATAAGTTCTCCAAACTCTGCGAAATGAAACACATAGACTATTGTATGTCATTGCTCTAAGATGGCATCAAACATAATTTCAACTCTTAATCGATATATTGCGTCTTTATGGGTTGGCATTTTAATTCCTCGAGCTTTTGTGGACTTTTCTCAGCTGGAATTACCCATTTTTGCTGTTATTGTAAGTCTCAGATTGGATTCTTTTGAAGGTAAAGAATTCTCTTAACCTCTGTTCTACATCCTGCCCAGAATTTCAGTCCTCTCCTCTAAGACTGCTTTATTCTGATAGCTTTCTTAAAGAGGAATATAACATTTTAATCATTATCGTTTGTGTGCTGATAATAGAACAAAATCCTATGATGCATTGTGTCACTGCATTTTCCATCTTAACACAGAAAATGTTTTTCTTTTTAACCTCTAATTCAAACTAAATATTTTTTCCTAGGATTTTTTTATACCCAGTTTCTTTTCTCTTTTAATGTTTTCAAACTTAATACCTCACCGGTTCAGACTTTCGGGGTTGTTCAGTCCCACTGAAGCCCTGGGGAAAGGTTTTTCTAGCCCTTCTGTGTGTTTTCGGGCTCCTGAGGCCAGCATGTGTCTATACACTGCCTCTCTTAGTTCAGTCTAGCCGGCTGCTGTAGCCGGTTAGCCAAAAATCCGCCTGCTTCATGTTGGTCCCTTCCTTTGGACAGTCATAGACTTTCTTCTGTGTGGGCCCAAACTGGGCTGACTAGCTCTTTCTAGTGAGCTTTTTGACTGTTCTCTGGAACCGTGCTGGGCTTGGAAGAAGCCTCAGAATTTGGTCCAAGAAAGACTATGGTACAGTATTTTCTATCTGTTGGTAACTTCTTAGCTTTGGGTAGGGGGTGATAGTGGGTCATGGATTCTTCATTAAGTCAGAACAGACCTCCCTCCTGATTTACTTCCTTCTTCTCGACACTTCTGCTTCCTCTAAGGGTTTCTCACTCTCCAGTCTGTGGCTTACCAATGTGGCCAAACTGTCCAGCCAGCAATCCTCCAGGGAGCCTGTTGTATCTGCCTCCCAGGGCTGGGAATATGAGTGTGTGCCACCACTTCGGAGTGGCTCCTGCTTTGTTTCTATTATTTATTTTTATTAATATGTGTTCTGGAGACTAAACTTGGGTCCCCCTGTTTGTACACTAAGTTACCAACTAAACAATGCCCCCAGAGTACCATGTTGTATTCTTTTTCTTAGGTCTCCTTGCACACCCTTGGCTGTGCTGGAATTTCTCATTTACACCCAGCTGACCTTGAACTCTAGAGATCCACATACCTCTGCCCCCACAAGTGCTGGGATCTTAAGGCATACATGGTCATGACCTACTCCTCAGGTTATCTTTATCCAGCAAAGGGTGCTGAAGAAAAGTACAATGATTCCAGAAAGAACATAAGGGGGAAACCTTCTAGCACTTGCTATGGCTGGAAATTGACCCTCTTCAAAGGTACCTGTGACCTAAACTGGTGGTTGTAATGGGATGGGGCTGTCTCACAGCAGGGAGAAAGGATTAACTCCAACTTGAACCAAGATCAGTGTGAATGATGGTAAAACAGCAGGTGGAGCTCAGTGAATAAAAGATGACCAAGAGGGGGCTGGAGAGATAGATCACTGACTGTTCTTCCAGAGGTCCTGAGTTCAATTCCAGCAATGATATGGTGGCTCAATCCATCTGTAATGGGATCCTGTGCCCTCTTCTGATGTGTCTGAAGACAGCAACAGTGTACTCACATACATTAAATAAATAAATGGACAAACAAATAAATCTTTTTTAAGATGACCAGGGAAACATTGTAGGGAGAACAGCCGGAGTTAATTTTGGCTGACTTTTTGCTTGTGATTAATCATGAATGAGTTAGCTGACATCTGGCTTTGTTTTTAGTTAAGCCATATGTTATATCCTGCCAAGTTCTTCCCCTTATATATACATCCTTGAGAGACTGTCCAAGCCTGAAGGAAACCTTAGTCAAACATAGATACCGTGTACCACGAACTCATCACATAAGCATTTGTGGTCATTGTTTATCTTCCTGGAATTAGTCCTGCTTTCTCTTGCTTGGCTTTGAAAGACACTGAGAAAATCTCACCACTGACCTGGTATCCACCAGCAGCCCTCCCATGTCTTTCTTGTACCGTCTTTCTTCTGCCTATACTCATCCTCATCCCCCTAGTTTTGGTTCCCTCGTTGACTGTACTGGCTCCGACAGGATGGCACCCAAAGAGCAGGCTCGAATCCAGGGGGTGAAGGAGAAAAAGTGAGCACTTAAAAAAAAAAAAAAAAAAAAAAAAAAAAAAAAAGAGGAAGCTCAGAAAAAACTACTCCATGCCGAGTTTCTTGGGAGTAAAAGACATATGAAAACATAGTTAAGGGAGCTCAGAAAAAGTAAGGGAGCTCGTAAAAGGTAAAAGCAGAGAGAGAGAGAGAGAGAGACAGAGAGACAGAGAGACAGAGAGACAGAGAGACAGAGACAGAGAGACAGAGAGACAGAGACAGAGAAGAAACGGGAAATAGAAATGCCCAAATCCTTAATACGGTTCACTAAAGCAGGGCAGCAGCAATTACACAGTCTTTTAGATTTTGTAGAAAAGGTTTGTCCTTGGTTTCCTGAGGAAGGCGCAATAAATTCAGCAACCTGGAAGAAAGTTGAAGAAAGACTTCAAAACTGTTATGATGTGCACGGACTGACTGTTGTAACATCTTAGCTTAGGGCTGCAACCCACAGAACTCAATTAGACGATAGACCGCTGTAATAACAAGAGGTTTTTATTCCATGTACATGGAGCAAGCCCACCGGGAGAGTCAACCCCGAACTCAAAAAGAACACATCTTTTATACTTTTTTGTGGAGGGGGTGAACTACTATTTTACCATTGGTCAGCAGTATAATTTTCAGAAAGAGGAGAGGAAGAGGGAAGGAAAGGGGGGAGAAACTTTGGCAGTAATATTGTTGACAATTTACATTCCCCTTGGAAATCAGTACAGGGAGGAGTTGGGGAGCTGTTCCTAAAGCAGTCATTTTTGTTTTGTCTTAACTCAGCTTGGTCAGTATAGCTTGACCTGTCCACTAAAACTTTGTTTTTACATTTTCAGAACCTTGTTTATATATTTCAAAACTTTGAGGGGGTTTGTCCTTGTTTTGATTCTCAGAATTGGGTGATTAGGGCATGAGTTAACTATGACATGCATCAGGACCCTATCTAGGGCTTTCTAGAGGGCCAGGTGGTTATCAGTCAGTATATTCTATGTTTTTGTGTTTTTGTGGTTTTTTCTGAGAATTACTCTGGGCCATTGTTTTTTATTTGTCAGACACAGGCGGGATCTCATAGGCTGGGATGACTGGAAAGTCTCTGAGTCTGACTTTAACCATTTCTGTGTCTTTAGGGTCTCACATTCTAAGAATGGTCTCACATTCTAAGAAAAGTCTCAGAGCCTCCCAAAACCTTGTTTTTTACATCACTGACTAGGTAAAAGTTCCTGTAGATACTTTTAGTCTTTGGGCCGTGATTAGGGCTAGGAAAGAGAAGTGGGTTTCAGAGAAGCAGTATGGGGTCAGGGGAGATGAAGAAGAGAGAAAATGAATGTAAGCAGTTCCAGGAGTCAATGGGGGTGAACTGCCACAGTGGCCTGGGAAGCAATCCTCTGCGCACCCCATTCCAGGCCCTGCTGCCCCACACCCACTGATGGAGTGCTCGCCGACCCCCGGAAGGGGCAGATATGGCAGCAGTGGAACAGTGGGAGGGGAATGACGGGTGGAAGATCCTGCGTGGAGCAGGACACTGTGTCTGGAGCAGCCAAGCATCCTAGAATCTGACAGGCAGCCGGAGCTTGTTCCCATCCTCCCTGCTTGGGTGGCAGGAGCAACTCAGAACAAGGGAAACTCCGGCACAGGTGAGTTACAATCCAACCCAACAGGTCTAATTAAAAAATGTTTGTGGAAAATGTTTGAGATTGATAAATTCGAGGGATAAAGGTTAAAGGACCTTGTATGATGATGACTTCAAAATAAAAAATGCTTCAGATGAATGATGCTTAAAGTTGGTAAATGCAAGTTGTAAAAGTTGGAGGGTCTGAGAAGCTGTTTTAAGGTATATAAATGCAAGTTATAGAGATGTGAGCAATTAGTTTTTTAAAAATGCACAATGTTTCCTATTCCTCCCACAGGCTATTGTTATTTCTAAGTTCCGAATGTCAGCATTGCTCAGTGGAGCTCTGCTAAGCCACTGGAACATGGGCAGGTCCCAGTTCAGTCACAAGCTTAAGCGTTTAATTTCCCTTTGGAATACAGACTTAAAGGTGTTTCTCATCATGCTAAAGCGTCTCTGTTCAATCTGTGTATCCATAGCTGCAAACCTGTATTTTACCAAGTCTGTACTCCTATTAGACAACAGACACCTGTTAACTCCTTTTTCTTTCTTTTTTTTTTTTTTTAAATGTGTAGCCCAGGCTGGCCTCGAACTTATGATCCTCCTGCCTCTGCCTCCTTCAGCAAATCCTACTGGTGTGTGCCACCACAACCAGCAAACTCCTTTTTCTAAAATGTGGGTTTCAATTCGATGGTAAATACGAATGTACATCCTTTTATAAACTAAAGTTCACATAAGGTTCATGGAATCAAGAGTCCTAAGACTTGGACCTGCCTGCCACAAATCAAATGGACTCCAAATAAGTACACTTGCCTGTTCTGATCCAATCCAGCAGATGGCCCAAATATAAATTATATAAACTAACATATATCATAGAAGTTAGAAATTATATACATTGAAACATGTATATAAAATGTATGTTTTAGTCACATGTCATCAGAAGATGACCTGTCCTTAATAACTACATACATATTCACACATGCATGTATATATATATTATCTACATTAAATATAAATTATAAATCAAATATAAATTATACTAGTTAAATACAAATTGTATACATTGAATATAATTTGTATGTTAATATATTATATATAGTCAATATAACTAATGCACTAAATATTAATTATATACTTTTAAAAATTATATGCATTAAATAGTAATTATATATGTTAAAATATAAATTAAATTAGTTAAGTATATAAAATATGTTATATATTTATGAATATAAATTATATACATTGAGTATGATTTATATGTATTAATATATATGTTAACTATAAATCATATGCATTAAGTATCAATTGTATGGTTTAAATGAGAATTAGATACATTAAATATAAATCATATATGTAAAATATGAATTAAATGAATATTTAATTATTTAATTTAATTATTATAATTATATGTTATATAAGTTATAATATATAATATACATAATTTTTCATGTTCTCAAGGACAGGGAATTATGAAATGAGCACACGGAGCTCTAAAAAATCAGTTACAAAGAATAAAAAAAGGAGAGTTGTATGCTCCTCTACCACAAAATTTTACTTTGGATTTTTTGACCTTGGATGCCAAGGGACTCTCTACTGCTGAGTGTCTATGGCACCCTCTGCCAAATCGGCACGAGTCAGTAGGAGCGATCAGGAGCAGCAGGAATGCCAGGAGAATTTCTCTATTGTGCCTTTCTCAATGAAGTGAAGATCAGCAAAGACAAAGACTTGAGACCAAGAAGCGCTGCAGAGCTAGCTATGCAAGCCTCCATCATTGTCCACTGAGTTCTATTTATACTCCCTCCAAACATCACGTGGCCTCCCATGGATCTTGCCTCACCATGTGAGTCTGTCTGTCTTAGCAAAACTCCACTCTGCCAATCTGCCCAAGTCCCTAGAAACAGCAAGAAGCCACCAGAGCACCACCAGAAGTTTTGTGGTACATTTCTTCCTGTAAAGTCACAACAAGCAGAGCTTAGTAATGCAATGTAAAGTGAACACGTGTGATGTTAGAATCCTTTCACGTGTTTGCTTTATCGAAACATCATATGATATAACTGAGTTTCCAAAGAAATCAGAAGTTTCCACTTCACCCCACCTAAGTCTGTGAGCTGTTGTCCTTATCGATAAGTCTTTAGGTATGTGTTCATTTCCCAACTGGACTCATTATGCATAGGGAGGACAATGTTTTAGGATGGATCTTCTTAATACATAAACATTAAAAAATACATAAATAGTAAAAAATTATGTTGAAAAAATGTCTGATCTAATTGTGAAAGGAAGAATAAGATTTTGTCAATTATCATGAACAGACCCAGCAGAAATAATAATACCATATGCAAATGCTGAATTTACTTCATTGTGGGTAATTAATGGAGACTGACAAAGAATTTAGCAATTATTTGTAAGAAATTAACAAATGTCCCAAAAGCAAACAGCTATTTATAAAAAGAACTAATTGAATTATTCCTGGTATAGTAAAAGGGATATGAGTTTTTGAAGCTCCTACATTTTATACTGATGCAAATAAATACAATCCAACAGGTCAAGCAGCTATAGAAAGCAGATGATACAAAAAGCTGAACCCCCGCCCCCCATTTACATGGAGACAGCTCAACAAAGCAGCAGGAAAAGAACAGATTGCACTCAGACAGGCAGAGTGCAAAACCGTGGTGCTGAGATGGACATTGCGGAAGGACAGATGATCAGGACTGTTCACGAAGGATCATTGCGCTAATGGCTCTTCATAAGGACATTCAGACTGTTAAGATAGTTGTTTCTGTTGTAATAGTTTAACTGTGTATGGTTTTAGCTTAAACAGAAAGGGGGAAGATGTAGAGGAATTTTCATGAAGAAACATGGCTGCTCTGGTAAGGGATCACATCCAAAGACTTTCTAGGTCTACATGCTTAGGCTGGAATGCAGATATGCCCTTGAGTACAGTATGATCTGGCTGGAATACAGGCATATTCCTTATTATATAATAATATGCCTTTAGTGTACACCTTTAATCCCTAACAATGAAAGTAAGGTTAGTTAGTAGAAAGAAGCAGCCATGTTTGAACATGATATCTAATTTGAGGAGCAGACAGTTATGAATCAGAGAAAGATTTGAAAGAATGAGTCAGAGATGTCACACACCCAACTCATATGAGAAAAAAAGATAGGAAACACAGACTATTTAGGAGCAGTGGGGAGGGGTGGTGCAGTTCAGTGTGTGTGTGTGTGTGTGTGTGTGTGTGTATGTGTGTGTGTGTGAAATAGAGTCTTATTTTTTAAAAGATTTATTTATTTATATTATGTATATGAGTACACTGTTTCTGTCTTCAGACACTTCCAAAGAGGGCATCGGATCCCAATTACAGATGGTTGTGAGCCACCATGTAGTTGCTGGGAATTGAATTCAGGACCTCTGGCAGAGCAGTCAGTGCTCTTAACCACTGAGCCATCACTCCAGCCTCGTGTGTGAGTTTTAAAGAGACTGGTTGCAGGAGAACAAGATTGACACAGGTGAAGACAAAACTAATCAGAGAATGAGAAGGAGCCAGAAGATTAGAAGGTATTACCAAAGTTAGTAAGAGCCAAGCAGAACAATTTAGTCAGAAGCCAAGAGAAGCAGGACTGAATCAGTTAGCTTGGAAGATTAGATTGTACGGAGGCTAGAAGTTTCTAAGCCTGGGCCTAGGGATAGTTGGAACAGAGAAGGAAGTGCTGTGGGCTCAACCCAACCATGTATTCTCACAGTTTAGGCATGGCTCTTATCTCCCTAGTTCATTTTAGGAAATAAACGTGACATTTACACAGCATGGCCTTAGTTCAGTTCAAATGGACAGAACTGGCACACTTGATTTTCAATGATGACAACTTCTGTCACTACACAAATAAATAACCCCAAAGAAACCCTTTTCTATTCTTACTGATGACCCATGGCACCCCTGATGGAAGACAGGAGTCATTGGTAAACTTGACTATAGTATTAACCATAGCTAGTTGTCAGGCACAATCAAAATACAGAGGGTACACACCCCACTCTCTCTATATATAGCCTAGGTATAGACTTGGTAGAAGAATTGGTCCAAGGTTCCTCAAAGGTCCTCACATCCCTAAAATCATCCCTTTTAGACAGATGGTATTGATCCCACCTCCCTATCTCACCATCTCTTGTTTCAGACCTTAACCTCTACATATCAACTATTGAATAATGTTCTTGCTGACTCTTTGGAGAATGTCGGTGTTGCGCCCCTCCTTGGCCAAAATCATGACTACCATTTGTGGCCTTGCCTGTTGTCTTATTAGACTCTCACCTCACCCCAATTAAGTGCTCTAAGCCAAATATCTCCATCACCCCTTATCTCTCCCACACCTCTCTCGTTGGTATCACAAACTGCTTTAAGTCCTCAGCAACAAGCTTTATGTGTACACTGGTTTCTGTAGTCTATAATAATACCTTAACCCTTAGAACTACCTCTCAGCCCCTATGTCCAAACATTCAAAATGCCTCAAGAACACCACTGCTTATCCACTGGGTGGGCTGGGATCTGTACCCTGGTGTTTTTTTTTTTTTTTTTTTTTTTTTTTTTTTTTTTGTTTGTTTCTAAAAATAGTGGTGGTACCTGGGGAAGAAACCTCTTCAGTTCCTGTCTCTGGGTTTATAGCATCACAGCAGGATAAAGGAGTGGTTCATTGTTATAACTGTTCTAGCAGTTCTGGACATAAATGCTGGTGTCAACACCAGAACAGCAGGATTGACTATGTCCCTAGTATTTGCTTCAGTTTTCATCTACGTTCGCCCAGGGTCTCCAACAGGCGCCTTAGACCATCCTCCTCTTCCAGAGCCAAATATACTCACTGTCCACCCTGTGCTACATAATCAGTGAGGACTCGATTTACTAACGGAAAGGGAGGTGGTCTCTGGCTCTTCCTCTGGGAGGAATGTTGCTTTTGTGCCGACCAGCCATGTATGGTAAAAGACAGTATCCGAAAACTCCAGATGTAACCACCAAATTTAAAAAGCAGCGTTATTCTTCTGGCCAGTGGCTCATTGACAGTCAACCCCGACTCTCCTCCTTTTTGTTTGTTTGTTTGTTTCTTTCTTTCAACTTTTTGTCATTTTTTTTAAAGGATCTATTTATTTGTTTGTTTGTTTGTTTATAAGGCCATCCTCTGCTACATATGCAGCTGGAGCTACCACGGGTCCCTTCTTGTGTACTCTTTGGTTGGTGGTTTAGTCTCTGGGAGCTCTGGGGGGTCTGGTTGGTTGATATTGTAGTTCTTCCTGTGGGGTTGAGAACTCCTTCAGCTCCTTCAGTCCTTTTTCTAACTCCTTCATTGGAGAACCTGTTCTCAGTCCAATGGTTGGTTGAGAGCATCCAACTCTGTATTTCTCAGGCTCTGGCAGAGTCTCTTAGGAAGCAGCTATATTAGGCTCCTGTCAGCATGCACTTCTTGGCATCCCCAATATTGTCTGGGTTTGGTGACTATATATGGGATAGATCCCCAGGTGGGGCAGTCTCTGGATGGCCTTTCCTTCAGTCTCTGTTCCTGTATTTTGTCTCTGTATTTCCTCCTGTAAATATTCTGTTCCCTCTTTTAAGAAGAATTGAAGCAGCCACTCTTTGGTCTTCCTTCTTCTTGAGCTTCATGTGGTCTGTGGATTGTATCTGGGGTATTCCGAGTTTTTGGGCTAATATCTGCTTATCAGTGAGTGCATACCATGTGTGTTCTTTTGTGACTGGGTTACCTCACTCAGGATATTTTCTAGTTCCATCTATCTGCCTAAGAATTTCATAAAATCATTGTTTTTAACAGCTGAGTAGTACTCCATTGTATAAATGTACCATATTTTCTGTATCCATTCTTCTATTCAAGGACATCTGGGTTCTTCCCAGCTTCTGGCTATTATAAATAAGGCTGCTATGAACATAGTGGAACATGTGTCCTTGCTATATGCAGGAGCATCTTTTGGGTATGTGCCCAGGAGTGGTATAGCTGGGTTCTCAGGTTAGTAATATGTCCATATTTCTGAAGAACCACCAGATTGATTTCCTGAGTGGTCATACCAGCTTACAGCCCCACCAACAGTGGAGGAGTGTTCCTCTTTCTCCACATCCTCACCAGCATCTGCTGTCACCTGAGTTTTTAATCTTAGTCATTCTGACTGGTGTGAGGTAGAATCTCAGGGTTGTTTTGATTCGTTTTTCCCTGATGACTAAGGAAGGATGTTGAACATTTCTTTAGGTGCTTCTCATCCATTCAATATGCTTCAGTTGAGGATTCTTTGCTTAGCTCTGTCCCCCATTTTATGGGGTTATTTGATTCTCTGGAGTCTAACTTCTTGAGTTCTTTGTATATATATTTGATATTAGCCCTCTCTCAAATGTAGGATTGGTAAAAAAAAAATTTCCCATTCTGTTGGTTGCCGTTTTGTCCTATTGACAATGTCCTTTGCCTTAAAGAAGCTTTGCAATTATATGAGGTCCCATTTGTTGATTCTTGATCTTAGAGCATAAGCCATTGGTGTTCTGTTCAGGAAAATTTCCTCTGTGCCTATGTGTTCAAGGCTCCCCCACTTTCTCTTCTATTAGTTTCAGTGTACCTGGTTTATGTGGAGGTCCTTGATCCACTTGGACTTGAGTTTTGTACAAGGAGATAAGGATGAATCGATTTGCATTCTTCTGCATGCTGGCTCACAACTGCCTGTAACTCCAAGGGGTCCAATATTCTCTTCTGGTCTCTAGGAATACTGCACCTATTGATGGCGCATACACATACATGCAGGCAAAACACTCAGACATGTAAAATAAACTCTTTTTTGGGGGGGACAACCAATGCAAAGCATGACTGCTTCATGTGTAAAAGGTTCAGTTGGAGCCACAAAATGCCTACTTTAGAAAGGAACCTATCAGCTGCAGTACCTCACGCCTGTAATCCCAGCACTTGGAAAGCTGAGGCAGGAGGACTGATGGCTCAACCTTTTATCTGCCCCCACGGTCTCACTCCATGAACACCAATCTAGTGCAGAGCTGAGCACATACGGACCGTCCCTGCACCACTAGGCACTCCAGGCCGCCTCCAAGAAGGCAGACATGGTTCACTCCACAGCCCCTGTTGTTTCTGTCCCAGGTGGATATGACTGCCCGGCCCCAGGGTGTTTCTTTCCTCCACCGCCAGGCACAAGCATGACTCCAAAGCCCAGTAGCTTTTCATGAAGGTTTATAAATTAAATTCTCAATCCACAAACCCTCCACACAATAAGATTACACCCAGTGGACAATGATACAAACTGCCCTTCTATATGAGATAAAATTGTTGTGAGCAAACCCCCCCACCCCAAGGGTCAGCAGAACTGCCTTCCTATATGGAAAAACAACACACCCTGCTTTGAGTTTTAGATTGGTTAGTCACAAGCAGAAGACTCACACCTCTGTTCCTGCTTAGGCTGCTAGAAGGTTACAGGTTCGACCCAGGGGGCGTTTTCTTCCACCAAGCAGCTAGGGGATTTGCATACTGCCTTTGTATCTGATATCTTGAGCTGGGTTCAGAAAGTAAATGGCATTATGGAAACATGGATGACCCAAGTTATATCTTTTTCAAATCCTCACGCCTTCGCCGGATTAGGAGTAGCCACTGGCAGTGCAGGCTCCATCAAAAATGACCCACATAAACCCTTAAAAATATTATATCTGCCTATCAACAATTAAGATCACCTGGATCTAGATTCTCTTTCTCCAGCTCCATCATGATTCTTTCTCTGAATCTCCTTTCTGCCTCCTGTCTCCTGCCTCTACTTCAGCTCCTTGATCTTTCCCCACCTATCTCTCTTCTGTCCAATCATGTATCGACTTAACATAAATCTACAATCCCCAACAAACCTGCTCCTTAAGGTTACAAGCCTGCCCCTGGCACTTCACTTTCTAACAACCACAGATCAGGGGGAAAGCAAAAGTTAACTTTACATTTTTGCTCCCAGCACTGTTAGAAGCCGTTTGTGCTGCACCCAAAGATGGCGCCGGCTTCCCGCCGATGATTCAGCAAACAGAGCTGTTGTCCAGCCCGAGGGACGCAGTGCGAAGTCACAGCACCTTTTTGGGGCATGCTAATGAGATACTGGAGGGCGCACCAATCAGGAAGCAGCACGAGTCTCCTGGGCATATTTAACAGTGCACTTTTCTTCCTCAGGTTCCTCTGCTCAAGAGTACTGTACAATAAAGGTTGTTCGCAGAAGAATCCTGTTGCCGCGCGGCGTCGTTCTTGCTGGCAAGACGTTAGGCACGGGACACAGCACCAGCTAATTATTTTAACAGGCAACAAAATTCCATAATAGCCCCCAATCAGATGTGTGCCAGGCTAGAAATCCCCTCACCATTTCCTATAAAACCTTGTCCCATGAGAGCTTCCTTCACCTGCCCATTCTGCTGTGTCAGAGATGGTGAAATGGCCCGAGCTCCAGCTCGAATAGAGACACTAGTGTGATTACATCTGCATGGGAGCCAGTTCCTTGGTGGTCTTTGAGGCTTGGGAATGAGGCACACAGGATTGAGTTAACTATCACCTGGAAACTGTTGAACTGCGCTGTGCTTAAATATGCCAAGGACCAGCCTTGGCTTGGAGAGCAGTTTTGGGAGAAGGAGTACGTGGGAAATGTGGGACAAATGGCTTGAATCATGGGTCAAAGTTGGTCTGTTCTCTGTGTTCTGCTCTTCCTAGAGATCTTCAGACAGCTCTCTCTCTCTCTCTCTCTCTCTCTCTCTCTCTCAGATCATAGTCCAGTTTTTTATTTTATATATAAGTCCAGTCATTTACTCCAGGTTTCCTTTTGATTATCCTATGACTCAGCATCCCATGACCACAGCCCCTTAATTCTTAGGAGACAGCAAGCACGCATTTTCTTTTAACATTACAAAAGAACTCAGAGATCTGCCAGGTCTCTCTTAAGCACTGACTAAAACCTAGCTGGGTGGGACCCTGTCCTGAAATTACTATTTTTACCACACCTGGGCCTAAACTTGTTCTATCCCAGGCCCACTCTAAACTCAGGAGTCTGTCTGCCATTGTAAGCATAAACAAAAAAATTTACCTGGGTGGGATGTCCTTTGATCACCACTCCCTAAATCTCTATCTCCTTTCTTAGCGTCTTTCTGAAACATTGGCTCACAGTGTAGCTGCTTTTGTTCCTTTAGATTCATGAAGCTCCTCATATAATAATTCATAATGTATTCTTATATTTTTCATAGTTGAGAAATTATACATTTTGAACTCGTGTTTTTAGGATTCTCTGGTCCCAGCACTTAGCATTTTGCTGAGACATTAGCCATACTTCCTCCCAGACTCATTCTGCTTCTGCTGATCAGTAGGGGGAGGGGAGATACACAGATTCCGCATGCACCCCTGTCCCACATCCAAATATGAGCACGAGGACTAGGTACTGACTGAGCTGTGGTCATTTGCAAGAGCAGCAAGTGCTCTGACCTGCTGGGCTACTTCTCCATCCCCTTATGAGCATCACCTTCCTATATCAGCTCAGATAAAAGGATGCCAAAAGACTTTTAGAAAAGGAAAAAGAAAAAGGAGGAGAAGAAAGAGTAGCAGTAGTAATAGTAGTAGTTGTTGTATTGCTTTTGACTGCTTACTTTCACTCTTGCTGGCAAATTCTTCTACCTCTTTGGTTCCTCTGCTTCTGTGACATTCCTTCACTTACATCAAAACCTAGTCTATTTGGCTTCCAGCATGGGCTGAAAAACCAGCAGCTTTCCAGGAATCCCCTAAGTCCTCAATACCAGGTTGGGACTGCTAAGGTACCCAGACTAATGGACTGAGAGTAACTGGGTTTTCAGCCTCCTCAATGAGACAGCTGTGATTAGACTACCCAGACAATATCATGGGAGCCAGTCTGAACCTTTTCATAGATCTTTTTGTTTTAGAGAACCCTGACAGGCTGGAGAGATGACTCTTAAGTTAAGAGCACTCTTCCAGAGGTTCTGAGTTCAAATCCCAGCAACCACATGGTGGCTCACAACCACCTGTAATGAGATCTGATGCCCTCTTCTGGTGTGTCTGAAGACAGCTACAGTGTACTTACATATAATAAATCTTTTTTTTTTTTCTCAGAGAGAACCCCGACAACACTCTGTGATAGGAAAAGAATCTAAACAGACATTTCTTTCTTTTTTTTTTTTAAAGATTTATTTATTTATTATATATAAGTACACTGTAGCTGTCTTCAGACACACCAGAAGAGGGCATCAGATCTCATTACAGAGGGTTGTGAGCCACCATGTGGTTGCTGGAAATTGAACTCAGGACCTCTGGAAGAGCAGTCAGTGCTCCCAACCGCTGAGCCATTGCTCCAGCCCCCTAAACAGACATTTCTTCAAAGAAGACAATGAGGAAGATATAAGGAAAAGTCACGGGGCACCAATGTTGTTAAAAGATGATGTCCCGGGTTTCGGCACCAATGTTAGGAAAAGGATGAAGAGAGTGGGGGTCATATGGCCCATGAAGGTTCAGTGAGGCCTAGGGGCAAGGGGGATGTCTCTGGGGGGCCCATGTTGGGAATCCCTTCCCCCTGCGGGACCAGCCACATGATGGTATAGGACAGAATAGAGTTTATTTAGGTCATGGGAGAGTTAAGAGGGTAGTAGAGGCAGAGAGAGAGAGAGAAGAGAGGAGTAGAGGAGTGGAGGGGTAGAGGCCAGCCATGAGCACGTGGAGGGAGAGGGGGAAGGGGAAAGGGAAGGAGAAGAGGAGGGTTAAGTTGGGGAGAAAGAACAAGAGAGAGAGGAGGGGGAAAGCAGCCCCTTTTATAGTGTCATCACTGGGGGGTGGGGGGGAAACATACCTGGTTACTGCCAGGTAATTGAGGGGTGGGGTTTACAGAATCCCAACAGAAGACACCGACAAAAAGATGCCACTGTCTGTAGCCAGTAAAGAAAAGTACCCTAAAACACAGTGTAGTGCCACTGCCTGCTCGTGAGGGTGGTTGAAATGAAAAAGGGAAACTATTAGTGAAAATGTAGACAAGCCAGGACACTTCCACTTTGCTCATCTGAATATAAAACAAGAAGTTACCATGGACAGTGTGTGGCATTTGAAAAGATTAATGTGGGGCTGGGGAGATGGCTCAGTTGGTGATATTACCTGCTGTGAAATCAAGAGGACCAGAGTTCAATCCCCAGCATCGCCACACTTGCCCATAACCTGAGCTTGTGGGATGGAAGTGAAGACAGGTAGATGCCACTAGCTTAGTCTGGATGAAGGCCTTATGTTCTGTGAGACTGTATATGGTTCATGTTAATTTCCAATGTCACAAAATCTAGAATCCCCTGGGAGGCGGGCCTCTGAGGATGGCTAAGATTACTCTGCTGTTTTAACTGAGGTGTCACCATTCCCTGACTAGGATCCTGGAGAACATAGACGGAGAGAGAGAGCTTAGCATCCATTGTTCTCTTCCATGCATGCAATGTGTCCTTGTTTTGTTACTATGGTGGTCTATATTGAACCCAGAATAAACCCTCTCCTGCGTCTATCAATTTTTTAGTCTGTTTTGGTTTTGATTTATCATAATAGGACAAGTAATTAAGGTTGTCCCATAGGCATAAAGTTACTATAAACTGTGTAAAAAAATGTCCTTGTGTTATTCAAATGCTGGTTTCTTTGTCCCCACAAATCTGGTTGCAAAACATTTCTCCCCAGTCTTTCCCTGATTGGTCAATAAAGAAGCTGATCAGCCAGTGACTGAGCAGGGGAGAGAACAAGGCTGGACTTCCTCTCAGCCAGGGAAGGTGGGAAGAAAAGAAAGAGAGGAAGTGGGGATTCTCCACAGGGACAGAGTCCAGTGAGGCACACAGTGAGAAAACAGCTGCAGCGCAGAGGACCAGGTCAGTACTAAAAGGCAAGTGTCACTGGGATTTTAACTGGTCGTCACCAGATTAGCTTAGAGGATTAAAATCAAATAATGCTGCTCAATTGTTGTGCATTTAACGCTTGTTAAATAAATATAACAGTCCGTTCTCAGTTATTTGGGAGCTTCCTGGGTTAAGAGAAAAACTGCAACACTTACTTAAAAGCCCCGAACACTGTCCATCTTAAAAGGAGAATATACAGAGACATACCTAATAGCCTTCCTTGGCTTCTACATGTTTGCATATGGGCTCGCGCATTCACACACTTGTGTATACACACACAAACACACAAACTTGTAACACCCCATGATTAAATTTAGAATTACCATATGAACCACCAGTTCCATTCCCAGACACCCTAGAAAATAGAAAGCCTGTTCTCAAAGGAAATCTTGGAAATTAATTAGTGTTTACAGGAGCCTTACCCAACAGGTGAAGCTATTCCAGTTTCCGGACTGTTAAATGGATAAACAAAATTTAGCAGATTAGTGCAGTGGAAGTCACTCAGCAAAAGAAGAGAACAAAGCACCGACACGCACCACATTGTGGACTGACTCATAAAATGTTCAAGTCAGCGAAAGAAGTCAGTTGTAGAAGATTGTTAGGCTGGAATCCTTGCTCACACCTGCACAATTTGGGACACTCCATCTGCCTTCTTCCCCCCAACCCCACCCACACTGAAAGGCAACCCACCCAAAAGTACCAGTCCAGGGGCTCAGTTTTGACTATGTAAAGACATACGCTCCTAGCTGACACATATCTCTCCCTGCCTAAAATCCCCTTGCTTTAGCCTGGATGAGCACCCCTATTGAGAGCAACGAACACACCCAAGAGCTGCCTCCTAATAAACCTGCTTTTATCTACTTTTAATCTGGTCTAATCTGGACTATGCCCGAATCACCAAGGAGAAAAAACTCATATTGTTATTTATTGTATGATACCATTTGTTTGTTCTTTTGAGACAGGGTCTCCCCACATGGAGCAGGCTGGCCTCAGACTTGGGATCTACCTCAGCCTCCCCAGTGCTACAAGCACAAACATGCAGCTTATCCCTGGTTCTATATGATATCATTTCAATGAAATGTCCAAACTAAGCAGCTTTATAAGAACAGAGAGTAGTTCAGCATCCTCGGGTTCAGGGCGAAAGCAGAGATAAGGAGGTAAGGGGTAAGCGGGGTCTGATTTGGGAGAATAAAACATTCTGCAATGTGTTCAGATTTTTGTTGTTCTTGTTAAGACTGAGTCAAGTTGCCCTTAAATTAGAAATATTCCTGCCTCTGCCTCCACATTCTGGGATTATAGACAAGTGTCACCATGCTTGTGGGTTCTGGGTTCATTCTGAAAGTGATGAAAAGGGCTGAAGAGGTGGCTCAGAGGACAAGAGCACTGGCAGCCCCTGGATTCAGTTCCCAGCAACCACATGGTGGCTCAGAACCATCTGTAATGAGATATCCTGGCCTGCAGGCATAAATGAAAGCTGACTGTATATAATAAATAAATCCTTTTTAAAAAGTGATAAAAACATTTAAAAATTATTTGTGCTTATGTATGGACAGCTCTTCAAATATATTGAAAAGCACTGAATCATATAACTCAAATTTGAGTATTATAAGCCATATGTGCTATATCACAATAATATTGTTTTAAAAATGAAAATACACGCTATCTTAACCCCACGGGGGGGGGGGGGGAAGGTTAAATCCTGTCTAGAAAGACCAATCTACAGAAATAAAGCAAGATCTTTAGGAGGTAAGAATCAAGTTTCACTTTGCACAGTAAGTCTGTTATTTAGTTGCAAAGAAAGAAAGATAATGCCTTAACAATTCCTTTAGAGTGGGAACAGTTACCTACAGATACCATTTTCTTGGGTTTACCCTCTGTCTTATTTAAGTTTTTATTGCTGTGAACAGACACCATGACCAAGACAAGTCTTATAAGGACATTTAATTGTGGCTGGCTTACAGGTTCAGAGGCTCAGTCCATCATCATCAAGGTAGGAACATGGCAGCATCCAGGCAGGCATGGTGCAGGAGGAGCTGAGAGCTCTACATCTTCATCTGAAGGCTGCTTGGTGGAAGACTCACTTCCAGGCAGCTAGGATGAGGGCCTAATAGCTCACACTGATGGAGACACACCTATTCCAACAAGGCCACACCTACAAATAGTGCCACTCCCTGGGCTGAGCATAAACAAACCATCACACTTTCACTTTCTTTTGTTTGGTTCTGAAAGCTGTGTCAGTTTGGGAGGCATAACAAACAACTTGCAAACCTGAACCTTATAATATTAACAACTTGTTTAGCTCCTGATTCAGAGGCCAGACATTTTTGGACTAACTCAGCGGGTCTGTGCTGGGCTTTCCCATATATGCGTGGGAAGTAGGTGTTGAATGATCGATGTAGCTTCACTGGCAGGCTGGCAGTTGGCAAGCTCCTTGTTGGGGTTCCTGGTTGCTTATACGTCTGCAGGCTAGCTCAGGCTTCCTCACACAGTCTGCAGCAAGATGGGGCTCAACCCCAGAGCATTGTTCCCTTTCTCATAGTATTTTTAAAAAGACCATTTAAAATGCCTATTTGGATTGTTTCCTTTCTTAGACATAAGGACACATGCCAGTTCTTAGACACCTTATTTTTCCACAGCGCTGAGCAAAGCAGATGTCCATATCTATAGTACTCATGGTAGTAGTAGCGTGCAGAAAAGAGTATTTGTAGCTGCTGGAGGCATGGGTAGCCTACTTAACTTCACCAGGAGGGGGATCCTAGTGGGGTTGTGGAGGGTGGTGGTGTTAGGATTCTTTAGTTTACAGGGAGCCTAGTAAGGGGAAGACAAGAAAAGGTTCAGAAAAACAGGTCTTGCTCTTTCAAGGCTTTGGGGGAATAAAGCTAGATTTATTTTCTTCTGACCTCAGAAAAACTGGGTCTGGGAGTAGTCCGAAGACCTGGTACCTGGAGCACTACTAGACTTCCATTGCTTCACCTCTATCCTCTCCCCAACAACAGTCCCCCAACCTCTCTTGACTAGTATTAGCCCCGCCTTTCCACCTACAGCCCGCCCTGCCTCTATCTTCTTCCTCGCCCCTTCCCACATCAGCTCCACCCGCAAACTACCAGCCGAGCCCATAGATCGCCTGACCGTCATCACATCCTTCGCCCCACCCACTTTGCCTCCCACTTCCCACCTCCACATCAGCCCTGCTCTGCCCACGCTCTCCCAATCTCCATCTACGCCGTCGTCCCTCCCCTTATCAGCCCCGCCCACTAAGGACTAGTCCCGCCCACAACCGCGTTTTCTGGGCTTCCTTCCTTTCCCACCGCCTTCAGCTCGCCCTACAAGCCCCTCGGCCCCACCCTTCCATGCAACCCCCGCCCACGACCCGTCTTCCGGGCCGCTCGAGGGGGCGGAGCCGGGGGCGGGGCCGGCCTCACCCGGAATGAAAACAAACGGCGGCCTCTGCGGCATCCGGGCACTCGGCAGGTCGCGGCTGGCCCGGTGGTGGCGCAGGTGAGAGACTGCTGCGGCTGGAAGCGACCCTGGCTTGGGCCTGGGCCTGGCTGCGCGGCCGGGGCGGCCATCGGCTCGGTGGGCAGGGGCGATCGGGTGGCCGCGGCGGGGTAGAGGGAAAGGGAGGCATACCGCCGTCAGCCTGAGCTGACTGCCGGGGCTGACGCGCAGACTGTGGATCGCCGTGGGTGAGAACGCGAGCTTTCTGGACCCACACTGTCTCCGCCTTCTTCCCTTGCTTTTACTCTTAAATAGGAGGCCCTAGTCGCTTTTCATTTCCCGGAGAGAACATGTGTTGAATGTGCCTAAGGCTGTAGGCAGTCTCGATTGATCTATTACACAAGTGAAAGTGATATTTTTAACGTTGATTCCTAAGGTTTCACTTTCGGTTCAGAAGGCTGATATTCATGACTTAAGTATTTCCGCGGTATGATGTGGAACGCCCAGCGACAGACATGAAACACAGTTCTCCAGTTAAATTGAAAACTGGGCTGTTAGATTTCCTTCCCTTTGACCTAACACATGTCATTCTGTTGTCTGTAATTGGAGTTTCATACGTTTCAATACAGTGATTTATTTATTTATTTATTTATTTTTGAGATTAGTGTCTCATATGTAGCTCTGACTGTCCTGGAATTAGCTAAAGGTGGGCATAACTGTGGTCGGCCTCGGTGGTTTAATTTGCTTAAACATTAAATCCTAGGTTATTCTGGGCATGCCACACCTAGCACTTGGAAGGCCGAGACAGGCAATCTCTGTGCCTTAAATCCAGCCTGGTCTACATTGTGAGTTCTAGGACAGCCAGAGCTGAGTAATAAGACCGTCTCTCTCTCTCTCTCTCTCTCTCTCTCTCTCTCTCTCTCTCTCTCTCTCTCTCTCTCTCTCTCTCTCTCTCTCTCTCTTTTTAAGAACAAAGGAAAAATCTTATGCAGACCTGACCTGGCAACAGTGTGGGGTACAGATGAAGGATTGTGATAACCTTGGCTTCTTTTATCAGACGGTGGGTGGGCTGGATACAGTCTGAAAGGCTGTTTTCAACCTTCTGAATAGCTTGGGTACTAGTAAATTATCCTGCCACCCTTCCTAGGAAATGGCAGTGATCTTTTTCTCAGAATTTCTATAGATTTGAATCCTGTGTCTGGTGATTTAAGAGATTTGTATTTGCAAAGCTCCTAAGTGCCTTGTTGTGGTGAGCTTATGAGTCAACACATGTCATATCCTCCCCTCCCTACCCCTACCTCTCTCTCTCTCTCTCTCCCCTCCCTCTCTTCCTTCCCCTCTCCCTCCCTTATCCTCTCCATCTCCCTCTCTCCTCTCCCTCTCTGACATACACACAGTACTCACTGCTTGTGTCATCGTGATGACCTGTTTCTAACTCAGACCTGAGCATCCTTTTAAAAGTGTGGTTATGGGATAATGCTTAAGTCACCACACTTGAAGATCAGGTGGATTACATTTAGAAGGCTGAAATTTAAATTATATTAATCCACATATTTTTCCACTCTCTGGAATTAATGTTCTCCAGTGAGGAGTGAGGAGCTTCCTATTTTGTTGGATTTGGCAAACCTTGAAACACCTGTTCCAGCTGCCACAGACTCTCAGCAGCCTCGGCCACCATGTGGACTAGCTGTGCTCGTGTGTGATGCCAGCACACCTATATAAAAATGGAAAGCTACATGCTGAGGACATGCATGGGATTGTGAGACAAACTAGAGTCCATATTGTAGGCAGTTGTCTCATGCCAGTTCTGGCCTGGGCTCATTGTGTGATTTTACAAACGTGTGACCTGGGGTTTCCCAGCAGTGAAGTTAGCCTTCTACATCAGTCTAGTTAGACTGAAGGGCAGATGTGCTTTTGTATGTACATCAGAAGTACCAGTGAAAACAAAACCAAGAAAAAAATCATAAAGACAAGCAAATCTCAAACTAAACAAATGAAGCAACGAAGAGTGAAATGGTATGGTGCTGTAAATTCTTTTATTTATTGATTGATTGGTTGATTTTGAGACGCTGGCCTGGAACTCAGAGGTCTACCTGTCTGTGCTCTCCAAATGCTGGGATCAAAGGTGTACAGCACCATACCTAGCTCTTTTTTTTTTTTTTTCAGAGTTCAACTCTATAAACATTTATTACTAATGGTTCTTAGTTCAATTACTGATGGTTTATAGCTCAGACTAGCTTTTCTTTATTCTTAGTCTTAGGTTTGAATTAAAGTGGCCAAGTGTGAAAGAATTTACAATGTATAGATTGGGTTACTAAAGGGTTTGTTTTGTCTTTTTAAAAAATTACCTTTTTAAAAATGTGTATGGGTGTTTGACATGTATGTACGAATGTATGTATGCTAGAAGAGGGCCTTGGATTTCCCTGGAACTGAAGTTACAGATGGTTGTGAACTGCCATGGGGGTATTTGGAACCATACTGTCTTCTGGAAGTAGAGCCAGTGCTCTAACCCCTGAGCTGTCTGGCCAGCTCCTTTCCTTGTCTTTCTGGGAATGACAGGGCAAGAAATAGAGAGGTGGGGCTGGGCTGTCACAGAGTGGAGCAGAGGCCTAGAATTATAATGCAGAATGCCCTGGTTTACTCCCCTTTCCCACAAAAAACACCAGAGTATGCTACTCCTTGCTACATATTAGCAAGTTGGAAGTAGACATTGGGGACTGGGCTGGTTATAGATTTAATCCTAGTACTGGGAAGGCAGATCTCTGTCCCAGGTCGGCTTGGTCTGTCGAAACAGAACCAAGTTGAAACAGTTCTAAGACAGCCTGGGCTACACAGAGAAACCCTATCTTAAAAAACACAAACAAACAAACAACAACAATAAAAATCTATTGTCTAACACATAATTGGATACAATAGCTTAGGTTAAGCTGACTGAGACATGGAGGGGACTCCACTTACTCAGTGATTGAGTAAAGTGTAAACCACTGTAAAATGTGATGTGGGTTTCATTGATTTACAGTTTTACTTTCAAGGATGGCGCAGAAGAAATATCTTCAAGCAAAACTGACCCAGTTTCTAAGAGAAGACAGAATTCAACTTTGGAAACCTCCATATACTGAAGAAAATAAAGAAGTTGGTTTGGCCCTAAAGGTATTTTTTTTAACATGTAAATCTTTTGCAGAGTCAAAACCTACTTAGTAAATATTATTCTGAAGTCACCAGAAATGACCAGGCACAGCTGTGGAAATTTTGAGAAGTGCCATTAGTAATGAACAGATTCCTACTTAATTTTTTTCAGCACTAGTGGTAGAGCCCAGGGTTTCACACAGGTTATGTGTGCAAGCTCTTTGCTACCAGCCACTCCCACATGCTGGCGTTGCATTTTTATGTTACCTGATTCCACAGTCATATTAAATATAATACAGTCATTGGGGAAAATTAAGTTAAAAAGAGAAAAATGTTATTTTGGTTCATGGTTCCGGAAGTTCCTCAAACTTGAGTTGTTCTGAAGCCTTGGGACTTTGACTGGGGTGGCACATTGTGACAAGCCTCAGGGCAAAGATTGTGCCACCAGAACAATCATGCACAGCATGCACTGTTTTAGAATGAGAGCAAATATGGCTGCAAAACCAGCCTTGGTTTGGTTAGCTTGTTCCTCTGGCCTTGCTGAAATAGTTTACTGTGAAGTGTGTGGAGGCAGCAGCAACCGCAGAGCCTGTAAGTCATGCCCAGGTGTGAACCAAACTCCTGCCTCAGGTGCATCACTCACGCACAGGGCCCAGTGGGGAAGGAAGTCTCTTATCTCCTAAACCAGGAAACTGAAAGGGATGATGTGTCCAGAGGGTCCTGTAACCGCCTTGAAGGCCTTACCCTCAAGGACCTTCCATCACACAAAGGCTCTCCCACCTACCATTAGTAGGACTCCGTGCATTAAGCCTTTAACACAGCCTTTGGAAGACATTCAAACCTTGACACGCATGTGCTGTTTTTAATGCCATGAGAAATTGCTTGCTGTGGTGTCTCGGCCTGATAGCCTTATCTCCAGTTCCTGGCAGAGCTAAAACTTTTGAATGGCTAGGATGTCAGGAGCATCTAACATCCTAATGAGGCTTGGTGGCCCTAACAGTTTTGGAGGAAGGGTGGCTGCCAGAAGGAAGAAGCCTTGATTAGAAGCTGAGCAAGTTTCCATCCTACCCTCCAGGGGCTAATCATGGCTCTCATCAGCACGGCCCAGGATTTAATCAGTCATGCCTGATAGCATGTCTCCATAAAGATATGTAAATGATGGGCTCCCCAGAGATCTACATTAAACACCCAGGAGCTGTGAGGGAGGCATACCAGCTAGGACAGGGACTCTACCCAGGGCCTTGCAGACCACACCCTGCTCCTCTGATTTCTCTTGTAGCCTTGTGGGAAGATAGAATTCCAGACCTTGTTCTGACTTCTGAGTCATTGTAGTAAATTGTCAGACACGTAGTGGAACCCTGTACTGTGTGGCCAGTCAGTGAGGTAACCTGGAGACTGGTGCTTGGCACATGGTACCTGACATGGAGTATTCTGTAGGACTGCCCCAAGACCCTACTGAACTGTTAGTTCCCAAGATAATGTTAGAATCACTTGCTATCAGGAGGGAAAAAAAATCCTTTCTAGGTAACTAGGGTTTGGGTTGGTTGGTTGGTTGGTTATTAGGTTGGTTTGGTGTGTGTTCTGTTTTTTGAAACAGGTCTCGTGCAGCTGAGATTGGCCTCAAACTCCCTAGGCTCTTGAACTCCTGCTCTTCCTTCTCTGCCTCCTGAGTGCTCAGATTGCAGCTGTGCTCCACCATGCTCTGGAGTCATCAGAGGTTTTAGAAAGTGATGCTTTTGTACATTTATTTACTTGTGGGGGGAGGGGTACACATGGGGAATCAGGATGACTTGCAGGAGTTGAGTCTCTCCTCCTACCATATGGTTCTGGTAGTAGAAAGGTAGTCAGCCCTGTTGGCAGAGATCCTACCTGTTGAGCCATTCTACTGGCCCTGAAATTGATTGTGCTTTATCTTTAAAAATTTCTTATTTTGTAGTAATAATATGTATTTTTGGATTAAAAATAGAATGGAGCCTAGTCACACTCCCAGAAATTCTAGCACTCTGGACGCTGAG